>NC_137935.1:16240034-16600034 GCF_963969265.1 Rhamphochromis sp. 'chilingali' | reverse complement strand
AGTAGCTCAGTTGCTCAGCTAATCACGCACATATATTGACATCAGTTTGTGTCTCATTTAACCCGGAGGCGTCAGTGCATGAATGCTGGAAAAACTGGATTTTGACCACTCGCCACAGTGCACGAACACAGCACTGGCTGGGGTCAGAGGCGCTACTGTCGTAGCATGCAAAGTAAGGTTAGGAGGTAGGGTTCACTCCTGGGACAGGTGAAAATGCTTTGATGTGTCTGTGCCCTGCAGGCCTGAGTGCAGCTGAACTGCAGTTCTTTACTGCCTGAACCAGAGTCTCCACATTCATCAAACATCCTCTGTCACCTCAGCTCTACAGGTTTGTTTTCCACAAAAATGTGCTTTTTCAAATATGTTTGTCTTCATAATTTTTGCATGATGTGATGCATCAATGCAACTGAGCCTTAATTAAATGCTGCAAGGTCCAGTGAAGCATATTTAGTCGGGTAAACATTACAGAGAGCAAAGACGCTGCAGAGAGTCACCACTGATGGCAATCTAAAGAAACATAGATCAGCTTTATTGGGTACACTTTGCTACCATGGCATAGGAGCCAATTTATCTTCATGACTGCTTTAATTCTTCGTGACAGAAACATACCTCAGACATTTTGGTTCATGTTGATGTGACGACGTCACAGAGTAGCTGCAGATTTGTCGTCTGCCTGTAGAGCAGGAGATGCTCTTGGGAGAAGGACGTAAGGAAGTGTGGAAGGAGACAAACAATGGGAGACAGCAACACCAGAAACTGGATCTGGAGAGAGATTAGCCAGTATTGTGGCACCGCAAAGTATGGTGAAAAAAAGTTTCCTAGAGTCCTTCTCATAATCAGTACAAGGGTGTTGAGTGGTCAGCTGCTGCTACAGATGTGACAGACAATCATGAACCGCAGCAGAATCAAGTAAATGGGAGTTCAGCCAGAATGAACCTTTTTTATGCATTTTAGCAAAAGTGACAAAACAGAGGACGAAAAGAAGAAAACTTCAGAGAAAGTCGGCCTTAATTCCATCGTTCATTCTCCGCCACACTGTGGAAAATAGAGGCATATTTTCTGAACCCAAGAACAATTAGTTCCAAAGCCAGAACCACAACAATGAGCAAGCTCTCTCCCAAAGATCAGCACGAGGCCATAACGCAACTGCTAATGGTAATTTTCGTGTTGTAACCCTAAACTCTCCAGACCTATTTAAAAGCAAGTCCAGCTCAGACACTGAAGCTCTCTAACAGTCAGATAGCTCTGACCTCATTAAAGCTGAGAGGTCGATCTTTTCCAGGCTGCTAACGGGGAGGATTTACTCCAAACTGCATCGGGCACCAACAACCATCACACGTTCAGAGACTCTTAAATTATCTTTGCTCCTCATTCTGATGCTCAGTCGGAACTACATCATGCCACCTGATTGCACTGAGTTGCTGCCATGTGATTGGCTGATTAGATATTTACATTAACGAGCAGTTGAATATTGTGACCAGAGACATCCATGTGAAATTTCACAAAAATCACATCGAAATGAAAATTTACTTCAAGCAAACTCAAACTTTATGACTTCGAGAAGAGAGGAGACGTCTTTCCAAGGATCCCAACAGAGATTTAGATCCTTGGGCTTAAGGTCACTGGAAGATAGTCACTCAAATATTGCTACAGTCTCACCAGCTTACTGAAGTAAACATATTACTGCACCGGAGAGAAATTAGTGATGTGTCATCATCATATCAGAGTTCCTATTGGTCCAAATCCTATTTTAAACACCCTTTGACCTCTTCAAGAACCTTTCATTCACATCATTTGATCAGATTTTAGAAACTGGCCATAGACTTTGTATAAAGATAAAACAGTGCCTGAAGGTGTCAAATGAATAAATACATCATAATTCTGAAATATAAAGTATTTCAGAAGTACTGAAGTGAATTAAAATGAGTCACTGAGTAAATTAAAAACTTATGAAAATCAAAAATATTTTACACTGGAGAGAAAACTATTATAATATGAGTACAAGAGAACTACAATTAAGAAGCATATTAAGAATAATATATAACATGATGTTAAAAATGTACAAAATTACAATAAAAAAAAAGAGATAATCTTTGAAAAGAAGGACACAAACTACAGAAATAAAACAACTAATTTATAAAAATGTAAAAAGTAGTTGACTACAGACCACAATTAAAGAACTGTATCACAATAAAAATAAGATAAGGAATCCAGGAAGAGTCAAAACGACATGAAAGGCGAATTAGTTGTATTTTTAATAAAGAACAAAACTTCAGATTGTGTCTACAAGAAACTCCCATCGGTTGTTTTTCTTCGTGTGTCACTGACGTCCTTTGGCTCGAGTCTTATTGAGGCATATTAAGGTCCCCTCTCTGACCGCTTCAGCTTGCTGTGATGTGTGTGAGTGATGCAGCAGAAAACAGGCCGGGACAAAGCCGGTTAACCAGCGCGCAGGGTGAGACGGGTCAGGGGGTTGCTAGTGCCGGGGTCGTGGGATCAGAGCGGGTCAAGGAGGTGTGGGAGTGTCGGTCGGCCCTCTGACCTTTGTCACCGAGGCTTCCTATAATCCTGTCCTCAAAGACCGCGCGGACATAATGGAGAGCCCATGAATGAAGTTAAATGGTGACCATTAGGCAGATACGTGTCGCTATTCTTCTTGTTTGTTTAGTCCCGGTCAGTCTCTCGCTTTCGGTGTAATCAGGCGTGTGATGGAAGGACTGCTGGAGACGCTTCAACAGCTTCCTGGAGGTGGATATTCACCTAAACTCGCTGAATGACAGCAGAGGGCTCGGGGAGGGTGGGGGTGTAGGAGGTGTAATTGGATGTCCACTTCAGATTCAGAGGCCATATCACAAAAAGGGAGGCCAAACCAAAGCACCCCTGTCCGGATACCGCTTAAAAGGGTCCATATGGGTGAGGCAGCATCTCAAGACATTTAGGTCAGGATTTCAATTCAATTTTCTGTGAAGCAGGCTGGATTATTTTTGTTCCACCTCAGTTTCAGTGTCATAAAAGTTCCTCTAAAGGAAGATTTGTGCAGATAAAAGGCAAACATGTGATTATACATGGAAATGTCTCATATTTATGTTCTAGAAACAGGAGAAACATCACTTTAGTTCAGTGGTTTGTTTGCTTCCTTGATCCCTCCTGGAGCACATCCTCCAGATGAATGGAGTAACAAGTCTGTCTTTTTTATGTGTTTGCATCAATGCATGAAGTCTTTAATTGACAGGGAGTTTTTACACTTTATATAAATCAGGATCAAAATCAGCTTTATTTTCTTTGTCTACACATACAACAGAACAGACAAACAGACAATATGGACATAAATGTTTAAGTGCAGGCTGTTGAAAGAACTATAATATTGCCTTTTATTCCCTTATGTCGCCTTTAGTTTTGTTGTTTTAAATAAAAACAGTACAGTGCACTATATAAAGCAGTGTCAAATTAAAGGAAAAGCCAACAGAAATCAATCAGCATGTGGCACCAGAGCAGCTTAGGGGCTCTCTCTTCATTCACCCTGATCTCCACAGAGGATCACTCTTCCACGGGGATGTTCTCACATTTTTTGGTATTTGATGATGAAAGCGCAGCATAAACTCTCCCGCAGGCCCAAAAGTGATCAGCTGGGTTTTCATCCTGGAAGAAGTCACTACTGCCATCACAGCTGAAATGTTTCATCATGAGAGGAAGCAGCTCAGAGCTGCTGCAGATCTTCTCACTGCGAGAGGTCAAAGATCAGGGGTTTTCTTTCAATTTGCCAATCCTCTTATATATCGCGTTTAGAGAGCTTTCAGTGAGTAAATCAGCTGTCACCATGAGTCCCGCAGTGATCTGTGGTGTGTCGTCCACTGGAGTGCACTGCCACCTAGCGCTGGCGTTGGAGAACTGACTGGGGTTTTCTCGGCATGCATGAATAACATGCTGGCAAATCCAAACGTCCTTATTAGAGGTTTAAAATGATTCCTGTTGGTGTTTTGGGTCTCACTGGAAAGAAGCTTCCTGCACGCATGCGAACATAAACGTGCTGCAGTCACAGTTCTGGATGTTTTACAAAAAGCAAACAGAAACTTTTAAAGATTTGAAGTTTCTTCATAGTTTTTAGTGAAGTTTTGTGGCACTTGCTGAGTCCCTGCACAGACCGCTTTTCGTATCCCTTTTCGCATCTGTCTGCACTCTCAGCACGATGGACAATAAACTCCAGAGATCAAAGGCGCCCCTGGCACCGTGTTATTACTCCGACTCCCGCATCGAAGGTCCCCCGGGCGCCCCGCATACCTTTCCAGGCTGGGCAGAGCCGGGGAGGCGCTCCAGCAGCCCTCGCCTGATCCGGTGGGTGTGCGCTTTTTCTTTTACTGTATTTAAGCTCTCACATTTAGCATCTGATAGCATTTTTCTGACAGCGCACCCACTGACACGATGGCGACCAACAACGAGGCTCCTCTGGGCTCCACTGAGAACCCGATCAAGTTCAAGGACCAGGACTTTGAAACTCTCCAGGCAGAGTGTCTGAAGTCCGGCGTGCTGTTCTCTGATCCAACCTTTCCAGCGGAGCAGAGGTCCATCGGAACACCGGAAGACCCGGACCCTAAAAAGGCTATTCAATGGAAGAGACCCAAGGTGCGAAAGTTTGACCACTGACATGTTGTGCATGCGCATAAAGAGCCAGCGGTTTTGCGGAGGTTTAGGTGTTCGTGGGCTTATTTAGCATGATTCAAACAAAAACTCTGGAGTTAAAGAAAGTTTCTCTGTTTTTCAGGTATGTGTTTCTAAATGTTCCCCCCACATTCTGCACATGAGCTCTCAGCAGCGCTGATGTGGGTGTAAACAGATTTAACCAGGTGTGTCACAGGTGTGGAAAAACCTTGAGAAGAAGGAGTTGAGAAAGAACGAAGTGAGGGAGAACTGGAAAAGGTTATACAAATCATCAAGAAAAGAGCCCAATGTCCATTCACATATCCTTAATCTAGTTTTATATTGACACCAAGTCACAAACTAACCAAGTACATGAACAAAGAAAAAGAGGTTTGGACTTCAAAAGTAATTTAAAAATATATATATTTTCCAGGGAAATCCTTGTAAAACAGGGCCACATAAATGATTCTGTAAAATGTCACATAACTTGGTGTTTTCAATTAAAATGTTCTTAAATGGTCAATCAGTGAAGTTATTCTATATATTGTTTGTTGTTCTAAACATATCACCACCATCTTCCTCACAGAAATTAAGATTTGAGCACAAAAAACAAATATAAGAACTAGGCACCATCTGAAAAATGTCCTGTCATGGCCACAATGAGTTTATGACAGAGTCGGAAACTCTCCGGTAGAATTAGTGTAGGAAAGTCAAAGTTTAATGGCTTCTTAAAGAGGACGTGGGGATCGCAGGAGGTAAAACATTCATGGTTATAACAGCAGAGCTTGTAAATTGTGCTCTTTTTGTTCTGTTTCTGTAGGAAATCAGTAAGAATGCTGTGTTTGTCGAGGACACGACTGCAACCACTGATATCTGTCAGGGCCAACTTGGTGAGTACATCTGGAACAAGAACAATCTTTTTATCTGCCAGCTGTTTATTATCAATCCACAGGGATTGAGTGATGAAACCAGTCATGTTGAAATGTCTCAAACTGGGATTGCACAACACCCAGTTAAATGGATACAGGCGATTGAAGTAGCTGTACAACGGGGACAAACAGGCTCAGAGGGACCAAAACATCTAATGTGCAGCCAGAGGGAAAAGAGTCGTGTCTCTTTGTGGTCATCAAATCCTAAATCTGCTGGGGGTCGTTACCCCATCGAGCTGCAGCTTTATTAGCCTGCAGCATCAGCTAAAATATGCGTTTCTCAGTCTGTTTCCAATTTTGATGAATTATACGGCTGTTTTCTGCAAAACAGCAAACTCGTCCTCCACCTCTGGGATTTCTTCATTGATGTTTTGTGTCGTCGGATGTGTGCGAGCATGTCACTGGCACAGATCAATTCCCCCTCCTCCTCCGCCTGCCTCTGTCTCCATGTCTACGTTTTGGGTTTCCTTTTAAGCTAAATCTCAGTCTGTGTTTTTCCATGATTTACACAGATGCTAACGGTTACTGCAACATCTGCAACACAGAACAGATGTTGGCTGCTGGAGAAGAATGTGGTTGATTACGTGTGTGATGGAGAGCTGCCAGTCTACCTAACATGAATGCGGGAGACCACCACCCTCTGAAATACTTAATAAATATAAAAAGTGATCACCTTTAAACTCGTCACACTCTTCTTCCTGTTTATCAGGTAACTGCTGGCTGCTGGCTGCCCTGTCCTGCCTGACCGCGCACCCCTCGCTCTTTATGAAGGTGGTGCCACCAAACCAAAGTCTGAGCGACCGTTACGCAGGGATCTTCCATTTCAAGGTAAGACCAGACTCTTTTTCTTACTAATGAGAAACAATGCTCACTCTTTCCCCCAAAACAGCATCTATATTATCCTCAATGCAAATTGCCCACAGACAATTCAAAGGAGGCCTATTTGCCATGCTATTACGGAAGGCTAGCTTTCTTGGTCTGTGCAATTACCATCAGTAATGCGGGACATTTTAAGGTCGATGTGGACTGTAAACCAGCGTATACTGATTTAAGGTTTGACTCTCATCATCCACTGGAGCACAAACTGGGCGTTACATCAGGAAGTTACAACACAGAGCGAACACCATCCCCACAGACACAGCAACCAGGGAAGCAGCAGGAAGAACATCATGTCAAAGAGACCCCGATTAAATTTGGTTTATTGTGGCTGAACTTTTGTGAGCGCTGTGAAAGCACCCAAAGAAGAAAGCTCACTGCTCCCTAAGCAAAAGCCTTTGGTGATGCCTTATGTGTCAGGAGCATCAGAATAGCTGAGATGCATCTTTTCAAAACACTGTGTCTCTGTGGCATTCAAACCTCAAATCCCCACGCCAAAAATGGGTCCACCCCAAGTATTAGGTCGCTCAAAACAAACAGACTAATATAATTTTTGCAATTAAATGCCAAGACGATCGCTATGAATTATATTTTGTGGAAGCCAAACAACCTCCGGCAGGGCACAGAAGAGCTGCCCCATCAGGTCAGTACTCAACAGTCTGTTTACACCTGCAGGCCAGTGGCCACTCCTTCAGTGAGGATGTGCACATAGTGGAGAGAGGAACTCTCTGTGAGTGGTATTCACAGGCGTTAAACAACGGCCATGAAAATTTGCATATTAACAACCATGAAACTAACCTTTTGTAAGTTATGGACACTCATCGAACAGAGTATGCTTTATCTCCACTTATCTGGGGCCGGGTCATGGGGGCAGCAGCCTAAGTAGAGAAACCCAGACAAAGCCACCTCTTCAAAGCCACCTCCTCCAGCTTGTCCGGGGGAACACCAAGGCGTTCCCAGGCCAGCCGAGAGATATAATCTCTACACCGTGCCCTGGGTTTGCCTGGGGGCCTACTCCTGGTGGGACATACCCGGAATCGCCCAGGAGGCATCCTTGTTAGATGCTCAAACCACCTCAACTGGCTTCTTGCAATGTGGAGGACCAGCGGCTCTACTCTGAGCCCCACCTGATGGCTGAACTTCTCAGCCTATCTCTAAGGGAGACGCCAGCCACTCATTGGAGGAAGCACATTTGTGTGCTTGTATCTGCGATCTTGTTTTTTTGGTCACTACCCACAGCTTGTGACCATAGGTGAGGGTCGGGACGTAGACTGCAAATTGAGAGCATCGCTTTTACGCTCAGCTCTCTCTTCACCATGATGGACCAGCACGACTCCATCTACTATCTCTGGTTCCCTTCTCCCGTCACTCGTGAAAAAGACCCCGAGATACTTAAACTCCTCCACTTGTCAGGAACTTGTCCCCGACCCGAAGTTGGCCGGGGACTTTAGTATAATCATGCAGAGGTTTCTCATGTCTGTTCATAAAACAGCATGAGGGTAATCGAGCAGCTCAAAGCTGACAGGACTCAACTAATCATTAGGCAACAGTGAGTACGTCCGTTTTTGCATACAGCTTGTGTTGTTGACAGCACAGATTTGACTTAAATTTGCAGATTTGCAGGCCCAGCGCTGTATCAAGTTGCTTTATTTGAAGACACGATCACGCATTCAGCCAAATCTGGAGCCAAAAGTGTCAATTAAAGTGTTTCCCCGAGTTTTTTTTATTAAATCATTACACACAAAAACTTAGGTCATATTTCAGCATAGATGTACACAAAACACATCAGTCTGTGGCCCTCGAGCTAGTTCATCTGCTGGTTGTTCTTGCCAAAGTTTGTGGTCACATATCGTTTTGCACAACATAACACGAGACTAAAAGCTTTTTGTCTGGTCCTGCTTGAGCGCCTTTGAAGAGCCATTTATTCTGACGAATGTGAGGCCTCCACAAACATAATTATATTTAGACGCCCCTTAAATTTAAGGACAGATCGCCTGAACTAATTTATATTTTATCTGATTTGGCTCTATCCTTTGAAATGTTTTCTGTGAGTTGTCTTTTTGGTAAGCTGCTGTGCCACGGCTCTGGTATTTATTGAAGGCAGCTAAGACACGTATCAACTCATCCTGGAGTCATTTCTGCACAAAGGCCTCCCAGCTTGAGGGAAACAAACATAAACCCAAATCTTTATCAGCTCATTAGAACTGGTGATTCTTATCTGGAGAGTTCAACACTTATTCTCTGGCTCTAACTTGCTCAGATCAATAAAATACCAATTTCATAGACACGTGAATCTTGCAAAAGCAGACACATCGGGAAGTGATTGTTTTGGCTCGAAGCTCTGGACCTTTAGAGACTGCCGTGGAGAATGTGGCGTGACTGAACAAGCAGGACGGAAGGACTGGAAACTGATTCTGCTCTGTCAGAGTAATTGGAGAGCAGTTCAGACATGCAGGTAGTGACTCCCCCGGGACACCTGTACACACACACACACCAGCCATGAACGACCAGTGTAAGCCTGCTTTCAGCTACTGTTGTGTACACACCGTTAACAGTATGGTACACACCTCGAGCCATGACCAGTAACGACCTGAAGAGCTGTTGTTTTTAAATTCTCCTTTATAAACCTTTTGAAGCTTCATATCTGGACAGCTGATAAGTCCCCTGATTGTTGAAGGCATAATATTAAATTATAGCATTAATTGAGACAAGACGATCTTATCTACAGGCAACAACACACCAGTTTAAAGTGCTTTCCATTACTTAATTTAATCATCAATCATTAATTTTTCTCTGTAACTGACAAAGGTCACGTTAATCGAAACATTGTAAAAAAAAAAAAAAAGTAATGTTGTGCGGGACAGTGTGCTTTCACAGAGATTATATTGTATTATTATTATATTTTTCTTCTCTCTATGAACCTGTCATTGATTCAGGTACGCTGAGTCTTCCTAAATTTGTTGCACGAGTTAATTTAGTCGTTGCAACAGTTCAGAATAATCTTACACTGGTCTTTGGTCATCTCCTTTGTGTTTAAAGCAGTCTGCTCGGCTCCCAGGGTTACTTGGACGTAAACTGACTGGTAGCTGACAAAAACTAAACTACTAACTGAAACATTTCAGTTATTCATCGATTTTCTTCAGCCTGCTAATTCAGGGTATTGTGGGGAGCAGATCTTACATGTGTGAACGGCAGGGTGGCCTCAACAGGCCACCGACATATCACAAGGCTACCACAGAGAGGCAGACAAATATTCACGCCTACAGTTTTTCACTAGTTAACCGAACGTGCACGTTTTTTGACTCTGGGAGGAAACTGGAATAACCAAGGGGACATGGACAACACCCAAATTCTGGCCAGTGGATTGAAACCCATGACCTATTTGCTGTGAGACAACAGTGCTACTAACCACTGTACCACCACACTGCTTGCATTTCAGTTACCTGAAATGCAAATTAAGATAAGACTGAAAGCTAACTGAATTACTAACCAATATGCTTAATAAGTTAAAATTTAGACAAAACAGCCACCCAGATGAGACTGATCCCCCAAAGGGATTTGGGGTGGTGTCAGGACTATTTACAAGTTAGCCAAACAGGTAACTACACTGTGGAGACATGCTAAGACTAGCGAAAACCAAGCTAAAGCTAAACATTTTTAAAACAATAAAACCAAACTGAAACAATTTTTATTTTGTTCTGCAAACTAACTGAAATTAAACTCAGAAGAATAAAAGTCAGTTTATCTCTCATTATTAAAAAAAAAAAAAGTTTCCAATATTCAGACTTTCTCTAGAAATACTCTGGGTCTAATGCGTCACCAGAAGTATCAAAGCTAACTTATCTTCTGAATATGATCACAAATTGCTTTGGAAATCTGAACTTTGCCAAGTTCTCTTTGTGAGGTTTGTTTTCTGTTGCAAAAAGGTCAAACAAAAGTGCAGAGCATGCATGTTGTTTTACACAGAGGGACGGTAAGCCTAGAGTATTTACATAGACTAGTTTTCCATCTCAGAACACTGTGTAATAAAAAATGACTCGCACATCAACATGAGAGATTACATGGAGACAGAATACGGTAGTATGGAGCCTTTCACTCAGTGAGGTCAGCCTGACACAGACAAACTGCAGTCTAAAGGTGGGGGTGTTGTGCATCGCTAATAGTTTGTTTCTACTGCCCCCAGCTGGCCAAAAGAAATCAGTTGATTCTAATGTTCAGGTTCTCATTCAGTTTTCCTCCTCATTACAGTTCCTCCTTACTCATTACATCCTCTCCTCCTCTCTTCTCACGTCTCCCTCTTCTGTCGCCGTCTCTTTCTCTCTCTCCCTCCCTCTGTGCAGTTCTGGCAGTATGGTGAGTGGGTGGAGGTGGTTGTGGATGACAGGCTGCCAGTACGCGAAGGCCGTCTGCTCTTCAGCTACTCTCGCACCCGCAATGAGTTTTGGAGCGCCCTGGTGGAAAAGGCCTATGCCAAGTCAGTTTCCACAACCAGCATATGTTTCTGGGTTGTAATGTCTGAGATCACCCACTCCTTTTCTGTCTGTGTTATGTCGCTAACAGAGATAGCCACTTTTCTCACCTCCCATATGTAGGTTAATCGGATCTTACGGGAGCCTGAAGGGAGGCAACATTTCAGAGGGGATGGAGGACTTCACTGGAGGCATCGCCCGCTCGCTGGAGATCTCTTCTCGTACCCCTCGAGTCCTCTGGAGGTCCTTGGCTGCTGCTCTGTCGCGAGGGAGCCTGCTCAGCTGCTTCATCCAGGTACACTCAGCCCCAAACTCCAGATGTTGACACTCACGCACGTGGATGTTAACCTGTGTTTGTCTTCACAGGCCAAGAGCGCCTCAGATATCGGCAAGGTGACAGGAGAGGGGCTGATAAAGGGCCATGCCTACGCCATAACTGACGCTGACAAGGTATCACGAAGATGAGTCTCATTAGTGAGCACAATTTTCACGCTATCTCACATTATATCATTTTATTCTAAGCTGATGAAATTTATTGTGACAATAAATGTAATCTCATTTATATTTCATGTCTCCTTATTGTAACTTGACTGGATTTCATCCTATCTTGGAATGTAATTGACTCATAATCCGTCGTCTAATCTTGCGTCAAATTAAAAAACAGATCAAGGTGAACGAGAGCACTCAGAGAGCGCAACTACCTCCAAGGGCTAAACAAAAACTTTAATGTTTTATGATGTTTTTATTACAACATGCTGATGCTGGCGTCACCGAGACGTCGCAGGGCATCGTATTGAAAACATAAAAAGGTTGTTGTACAGCTCTCTCCATGTCCTTTCATACGATATGTTACTCGATATGGTTTCTTGAAATTTTTCTCAAGGTCAACTTTGATCTTGGGTGCTAACAGTGAAGGTCGAACTCAAATGCTTAGCCAACCTTGGTATTCATGTCCCTCAAGGCCTAGAATATTGCGAAGTTTGAAGACGATCCTCCAAAATTGTGGGTAATATAAATTTTTTATTGATTTTCACCTAAATTAAATCAACTCAAGCTGTTATTGGTATCTACCATCACACAAAATTTAAAAACGATATCTTGAAAACTGTGGATGCTAGACTGCTAACAATCAGACAGACAAACAAATGGGACTGATTACAGAACAATCAACTTTATTGTAATTTAATGTCTGTCAGTCTACTATGATCTGTTCTTGTAAACAGACTAGATCTTACACAGCACTTTCATAGTCTGATCATTTTTTTCATGGAATTATACATTTTAAGACTTTTTCTCGAATCTTGATGTAAATAACAACATAGTGAAAAATTATCCTTTCAAAATAAGACTTCATGTGTGTTTTATAAGCTTCTTTTTTGTTGTTGTTGTTTAAATTTTAGTTGACAAAACCATCAGATGAGATTTTGCTGCTGAGGCTGAGAAACCCCTGGGGTTTTATCGAATATTGCGGACCCTGGAGTGACAAGTGAGTGTGCATGTTACACAAAGAGAGCACACCCACTCGCAGTTTACAGAACATCCACGGATGTCGAGTTTGTCTCTGCGTGTGCGTGACTGCAGGGGGAAAGAGTGGGAGAACGTGGACCCGACAGAGAAGGAAAGGATCGAGGTGAAATGCGTTGAAGACGGAGAGTTCTGGTAAGAAGAAGAAACATAAAACTTAAACCAGTGAATAAATCTCTTGTGGCTTTAAGAGCTCTGATGCGAGTAGCCGTCTCTGTTAGGATCAGTGCCGAGGACTTCTCCAACCTCTTTGATGTTGTGGAGCTCTGCAGCGTCAATCCAGACTCTTATGATGAAGAAAGCACACCTGCCAGCTGGGCCATCACCGAACACGAAGGCTGCTGGCTGCCGGGGAGTTCTGCTGGCGGTAGCCGCAAATATAACAGTACGGTTCAAATCTGGATCACTGTTCATTCAAGCTTTACTGGGATCCTTTCTGTTGCCAGATGTTGCTGTCTCTGCTTTTTCCCCCCAGAAACATTCTGGAAAAATCCCCAGTATACGCTGGTCCTCAAAGAGAAGGACGAGAATGAGAATGAGGACGATGACGACGACGTGGGGGACGATGGCGAGGATGGCGATGATGAAATGGAAGATCCGACTGTGACCCCAGATCCGAAGAAGAGAGCCGAGAAGCAGAAGCAGAAAGTCAAACGTTGCACGGTGCTGGTGGAGCTGCTGCAGAAAAACCGAAGGCAGAGGGATAAACTCAACTTCCTGCACATCGCCTTTCACATCTATAAGGTGCTATATTTATCCAGCTTTAACGTTTCAGCATCTTAACTCTTTTTCTTGACACACTCATGTGACTCATTCTTTGTTTTTTCCAGGTTCCTTCTGAGGTGAATATCTACCAATTATCAATAATTTATATAAAATCAAATTAACATGAGAACTATTTTCATTTCTCAGTAACTGGTTTTTTTTTTTTCACATAACTGCAGAACACTTGTCTGGACCGCAGCTTCTTTATGAAGAATCGCCCAGCGTGTCGTTCTGGGAAGTACAAAGCTCAAAGGTATAAGATGAAACTATGAAGAGACTGCATGTTGCTCTTTCAAACACAAAGAGAGCTACGCGTTCACACGATGATCCCAACAGCTGCAGATCCTGATGCTGTGGTGAATGTTTGAGACACTTTTAGTCGTAATTTTGAGTAATACCTGAGCTAACTCTGAAGTCAATTTTTATGTAAGAGAATTTTGTCATCTTTTGCTGAGTTCTTGCTAACTTTGAACAGAAAAGAGATTTAAAAAACAACAACAACAGAAAATCAGTCAGCCAGAGCAGCTACAGTCTGTATCATATGCTCAAAACCGTTAAGGGAAGACTCGATTATTAAAGTGTAACACACAGTTAGTTAAACTTAAGGGAGATCGGTCTGTCCAGTCAGGAAACAGAAACCATTCCCTTTCACCTGCTTTGGAGCAAATGAAAATGACAGCAGATGCACTGGAGAGGCAACAGGACAACATTCAAAATTACTTTGAAGGTGATGACCATTGCTCTCTCCTCATCCCTCCTGAGTGATTTTCTCCAGGTTTGCTTTTTGCTAGTGTCTTTGTCACGACTGGTAACATGATACAGTACCTGCAGCGCATTCAGCTTGCACAGATACTCAATGATGGCACATCAAGAGTGTGGAGGAATACCAAACGATGAGGAGAGACCGACATGTCCATAGATGGGCATCAACCAGCCCCGGGACTGGTATCTGCTTGATGGTGCATTGAGGAACAGAAGCACTACCAGAATGCCTGTGCTCCAGACCAGTTCACCGGAGAGCACCACTGGTCTCGTTGCCTCTTCACATTTTGATATTTGTCATGTCCACTCCAGATTTGTGTCTCTTACCTGGACTAGTTGATCGGGACCGTCCTGGTCCTGATCCGGTCCTGATCACTCTACTACTACGAGGAATCCATCACGCTCTTTTCTGAGCTGAGTGGCTTCTGTCATATTTCAGGCCTGCTTGAAATATGAATATTCAGGCCAGAACATAGTGACTGAGTGTGGTGGTCTCTGCCAGGTGACTCTTGGAAAAACCTGAAACCTCTTGTGGTCAAACCATATCTTCATTTATGATATACTGAGGTGTCAAAACTTGTCATTAAGCCTACAATGGAGGTTGTCAAATGCCGCCTTTATCGGGGGAAAGAGTTAAAGGAGGTCTGACCCTGAAACTACACTTATGAAGTCTGTTTCTGACAGTTTGGTCAGGATGTGGGCATCCTGCTGGGGATAATTTTGTTGAGCTCCTGGTTGTCTTCACAAAAAGGAGTATATACTGGTACTGCTGCTGCCTTGATGTCGTTCTATGGTTCTTTCCAGCTCTCCTCATCTCCTCCATACTTGTGTGAGTGTGCTGGTAGAAACAGTAAATATAGATGTGCCATTCTGGAGAAGCTATGTGAAGCAGGTGCAGGTACAGTGACAGGAACGGGGGATGGTCTTGTTGTTGCCTCTCCGACAGACGCTGTGTGATTTCCAAAGCAGGTGAAATACATTCACAGTGGTTTATGCTTCCTAGAAGGGACCAACAGGGAAGTTTATCTGACTTTGTGTTTTACTGTGATGATCGAGTGGTCGATCATCACCTTAATGTTTTTGAGCAGGGTATGTGTGATATGTTTTGTGCATAGAATCGTTTAGCTTATTTGTTACAATCAGTAAACATGCTGTTTGTCCTGCAGAGGTGTGTGGAGAAAGATGCGCCTGGATCCAGGTACTTACGTCATTGTGGTATCCACCTACCGACCCAACATCCCTGGAGAGTTCTTCGTCCGCACTTTCTCCAAGATTGGAAACACTCTCGAGTAAGATGGAGGAAATTTAGCTTTCATTCCCCAAAAGATTCCAAAGCAAGGATAAAGAAAAACTTTCTGCATAGTCTGATGTCAGAAAACAGAAAAAAAAACTACCTCTGATAGCATGTGTGAATTATTACCGCTGTGTGCGTCTCCCTGCGTCTGCACTCGTCATAGATATTCTGTCAAATTATAAACTCACTTCCCGAGGGCTCAGCTGCACGCCTGAATCACCTGCCGCAACACTCACACTGAACAGCACAGTCATAGTCACCCACACTTCCCTGTACCTATCAGAGGCTGAATTATATGTTAAATATAAAACACTGCAAGCAGCTTATAAAACAAGCTGGCACCATACCAATACCCTGTGGAAAAAAAAGCTATTTTAGCCTGATGTAAATTAAACTGTGAAGTACTTGTAGTAATGCACTGTTTTCTTGTACACTGCCTGATGTTAGAGGTTTTGGGGAAACTTTTTATCCCATAACAAAAGGCCAGCTCAAAAAAAATAAAGTACGATTGCTGGTCATAGATTAGAGGCCTTGTGCAACCACGCTGACGCGTTCAGGTGTGTGTTTATGCAATTAAATCTGCACACGCTCAGTTTAAATGAGTCAGTTAAAAAAACTGATGAAGTTTCCTGCAGGAGTATTAACAGTAGAGACCCCGAAGTCCAGGAATACCTATATTTCTATCAGGTTACATAAGATAATAACAGGCGTGCAGGCGCTTTGCAGTCATTATGCATTGTGAGTCATTTTTTGGCTTTCGACCAAGGAGAAATTAGACTGCTGGACCTCTGATTGTTATAGTATTGCTAGTGCTACTTAAGTAGCCTAAAGTATCTTAGTGCTTTACTGCAGTTATTTTTGTGCAAATGAGTCAGCCAGATTTTTTACAAGTACAACAATCTGACATGGCCTCTGTGTTCCAGGACTCAAGACTTTGCCTGCACCTCCAGCTTCTCACAAGTGAGTTCACAGACTTCTTCGGTACACACTACAGTACTAGATGCTAACAGGTGCTAAAAGCTGTAGTATGTTTATATTTGTTTTGTTTTTCTATCAGGTGATGACCGCTCCTGTCTCCTCAAAGGATCAAGAGAGAGTGGAGATGACTTTTGACAAGCAGGCTGGCCTAGTAAGAATCATAGCACTCAAACACTTCAGGCTCACAAAGTAAAGAAAGCTTTGAAGCTTTTTTTAAAAAAAAACTGTTTCTCAACTGTGTCTTGCGTGCAGGATGACAGGCTGAACGTCAAAGACATCATGAAGCTGTTCAACTCAGGTCAGAGCATCCACTGCATTACCAGAAGTCAGTTGTAGTAGTGTCTGTATTTATGTGTAATACCTACAGTGGCCACCAGATGGGAGCAAAGCAGCTCCTTCATAGGTTTGAACAGTGCAGCCACAGAGGTCGCCAGTCTAGACAGAGGCTCATACACAGTCAGATGAAGTAAATTGAACTCAGCTGAGTAATGAAAAGTGACGACACTTGTCCTCACCTTCACCTTTCCTCTGCTAGATCCAATTTAAACCCTTGTTTTCTCCCTCTCCATCAATCTGTGCCTTTCTTCCCTAATCACAGTTCTTGAGAAAGATTACCATCTGCCTTTGGAGACGTGCAGAGAGCTCATCTTTGGAGAGGATGTATCCTTTTGTCCTCAGTTTATTCTTTAACATCACTCGCATACCAGTCTTTTTGCTTGCGGTGCACTGCGATCCTTGCTGACACCGTCTGCGCTGTAGGCACGTCCTCGTGTTCTTCACGTTACAGCTGCAGCTGTTAGAAAACAGACTGACCTTTGCTGGTTTCACGCTTCCTCGGGGCAGACGCTTGCTGACTTCTGCAGCTGAGTCATTGTTTCACCCTGCTGTTCACTATCGCACTCCTTCCTTATAACTTTATCTCTCTGTCTTCTGTACTGTTGAGATGTCCTTAAACTCTGCTGGCAGACTAAAGGGCGCTGCGCTCTCAGCCGTGAGCAAGCAGGAACCCTGCTGGCCAGTGTGCGCAATCTGCAGGTACAGCTCAGTCTGTGCGCACATGTGTGTGTCTGTGTGTGTGTGCGGATGAGAGTCATGTCAGTGTTACTGATGCTGCTCTGTTTTTCAGTCCATCTTTTCTCAGTTTGATGAGGATTCTTCTGGAAGCATGAGCCGCTTTGAACTCAGCTCAGCACTGCAGGCTGTTGGTATGCACACACACACACACACGCACACACACACACACACACTCATTTTCATATCTTAGTGAGGACATCTAATTGACATTAGGCTTTCCCTAGTTGTTTACTCTAACCCTAGCCCCTATCCATCAAAAATGAATGCCTAACCTTTAGACTAAACCTAACCGTAACCTAATTGTAACCCTGACACTAAAACTGCATTTTGAGCCTCAAAAATGCCTTCAAACTTGTGAGGACGGGCATTTTGTCCCCATAAGTGACTGGTGGTCACCACAAGTATAGTGACATGCCAGATTTCTGTCCTCAAAAAGATGTCTAAAAACGTACACACACACACACAGTTTGGGTTTACACCTTCGCTCTTCCCTGTTTTCCAGGATTCCAGTGCGATAACAAGGTGGTTGAGCTGCTGTCTGAGCGGTTCACATCTGGAGAGCTGGACATGCCCTTCCACGGCTTTTTGTCATGTGTCACCAGGCTGCGCAAGCTTTTTGGTAACACACACAAACACACACTTGTGTGTGCATCTATCATCCATGTGCACTCTACTGTGCTATGTTAGCGCATCCATTACTGTTATTGTGCACAACTAATGCAACTCAGTGCAATCAGGCATGTAGACACGGTCAAGATGACCTGCTGAAATCCAAACTGAGCATCAGAATGGGGGAAGATTTTTGCTGGTAGTGTATTTGAGAAACCGTTCATGTACTGAGAGTTTCCAAAAAAAAAAAACCACCTCTAGGGTTTACAGAGAATGGTTCAAAAAAGGGAAAATATCCAGTGAGCAGCAGTTCCCTGCATGAAAATACCTTGTTGATATAAGAGGTAAGATGAAAATGGACAGATCGCTTCAAAATGACAGGACAGTAACTTAAATAACCACTTGTTACCACACTGAGAGCCCCTCTGTAAACTAAGGCTACAATTCTCACAGGCTCAACAAGGCTAGACAGAAGTTTGGAAAAATGTTGCCTGGCCTAATGCATCTTGATTTCTGCTGCAACATTAAGATAGTATGGTCACAGTTTGGAGTAAACGTCATGAAAGTATGGATCCATCCTGCATTGTACATCTATTCCTTATTGGTTCTCAGAGAAATTTAGAATTCAGCTTAAAACCCTGTCATTAACATATGTAGCCTACATGGACAGGCTTATATATCAGAGCCACGTTCTTCAATCGCGATCACACTTTTTAGGCTGTTGGCTTTCACCCATTATTTTTGGCCTATTGCTCCACTGCCTAATCCCACAAATCCAGGTGTGAAAACGGGTGTGGGTAACAATCAGCCAAGGTTTCGGGTGAACCCGCTGGGAGACCTTGCTCCACCTTACTACATGACTAACTCAGAACAAATGCTCCGAGATTTGAGTGGGCGTTAAGGCGTCTGGGAAGGGATGTCAAAACTCTATTACAAATGGCAGACAGTTGGTGTTGTAAGCCACCCCCTCACTTCAAAGAGGGTCGTTCACTCCTCTTTCTACTGATGGTTGCTTTTAGAAGGATAACACATCATGTCATAAAGCTCAAATCATAGAGCGCCTTTGGGATGCGATGGCCCAGGAGATTCACATCATGTATGTGCAGCCGACAAATAGCACCTTGTTGAGTTCGGGCCATAAAAAAATTAAAGGGGTTGTCAAGGAAGTAGAGGTCCAACGTGGTAAAAGTAAAGTGTACCTGATGAAGTGTCCAGTAAAATTAGAATATCTTCTTTTTTATTTATATATCAAGTGATGGTTCAATTAAGAAAATCCCAGTTAACTTACAGTGTACCTCCGCATGGCAATCATGCTTGTATAATGAAATAAGAGAGATTTTTAATAAATAGAAAAATTAATGAATTAGTTAAAAACAAAAAGAACAAACAAGATATCAGCTATCGTGCCAGATGCCCTGATGTAAGTACTTGGTCTCAACTTGGCCACCTCAGTGAAAACCATCTGGCTCTGATGAGTCGAGTGTTGAGCCTCTGCAAATATATCACATGCGGTCATCTCCTCCCCTTTTCCCCCAGCTCTGTATGAGTCTGAGACCAGCCAGGAGGTGAAAGACAGAGGGATCAACTCTGTGAGTATCAAACATGCTCAGTTATGCACTGACCCCGGACCTGAACAGGCTTTTCATTTTCTGCTCGTGTCAATCCGCAGTGGCTGCTTCAGTTTCTGACAGTGTGACGGCGTTTCATGAAAAGCTGTTCCACACGGACCCCGATGAGCTACCGGAGAAATATGAGAGAAGCTGCTCTCGCTTGCTGTGCTGTTGTATTCTTGCATTCTTGCTTAACTGAGTAGTCCTACAATTTGTAATCAAATCCAGTTATGTTACTCCACATGTAATAAAAGCAGTTTTAGAACCGATATGTCCTCCGTGCTTTTGTCTTTTGCGTCAAACAGCGACAAAAAATGTTTTAAAAAGCTCTCACTTCCCTCTTTCAGAACATAAAAGTGTCAAAATGATTTTGAAATGGCAAAAGAAAATATGTTTCTAATTCTTACAATTGAATTAAATGGTACAGATGACTTCAATTACCCACATGGTGAAAAGAAAAACACACTTCAACCCCAACACCTTACTCATCCACTCACACACAAGCGTACCCTGAGATATATGCACTTATTAACACACACACACACATTCAGAGCGAGTACTGCCTGCCCCACCGAGGGTGTGAGGGTGATGTCTCAGCTACACGCACCATCTCTATTCTTATCACACTGACGCCACGTACAGCGTCAACACACATTCGCCCCCTCCTCCACTACGTTCCCTTACTCCCTCCATCCATCCCTCACCCTTTCTCCACCCTCCTGTTCTCTCTAGTAAGTGTCTGAGTCTCACAATCTGCATCCTCCTCCTCCTGCTGGTACATGCTGGCTGCTCTCACTCTCTCTCTCTCAAACACACACACAGGTGCGCACACACTCATGCGCATGCAAGCGAGCAAATGTCCTTTCTACACATGCTGCTATTAATAGCCCCTTTACTCACACACCACCTCCTGTTCATCCTTAGGTGAGTACACACAGGTTGCCCTCGGCAACCGTCCATTTACATTGTGATAGAGAGAGGAGGCGACAAAAGCAAGGGAGAGGAGAGAGGCAGACAGGAAGGACCCATAGAGAGTGGTTCTTACGATTGCTCTCTGTGTACGGCCTCTTCTTCACCAACACCTACTTTATATAGTTATTTATTTATTTTCCTGCTTTCAAACCGTGTGGCTTCCTCTTATCTGAGTGTTTTTATCCTGGAGAGGGTTTATAAAACAAGCAACAAGAAACAAAACTGAGAGCGTGCAGCCAGGTTTGCAGCTTCTGGAGCCTGCAGTGAGGCACAATGGTGCAAAACGACATTGTGCTAACAGAAAGACGATGTGTCATGCTGATGTTTCGCAGAAAAGTGAGAGAAAAACTTCATTTAGTTTGTAAAGAATGAATCAGGCAGAAGCTGATGGTTACTGAGTCCTTCAGCAGCACTGCATGTACCTGGGAATGGTTATTTTTTTTGAGGTTTGGATTCTTATTTTCTATTATTTGCGTTTACTGTTTTGCGTATGAAAGCTTTGGCTTCCTGCTTCAGATTATTCTTCATGTGATTAATTCATTTTTATTATATCATATTGGTTTCCATCTTTGGTTATTCGTACCACCTCAATTTTTCTTTGTATCGTCTTATATTTGAGTTTTCGTGTCCATTTTGTTTCCTGTTAAACTTTGATAGTTTTCTCTGGTGTCTTGTTGCAGTTTTGACTTCCTGTGTGTCTGACTGCCTTGATTGTTTTCACCTGTTCTTAGTCACTTTCCCCTCTTGTGATTAATCCCAACTCCGTCCCCGGCAGTCTCTGTCTTAGCGTCTGTCTGGCTCCCCTCGTGTGCTGTTAGATTTTCAGATTTTGCCTTCAGCCGAGTAAAAGTCTTGCTTCCTGTTATTTTGTCTGCCTGAGTCCTGCATTCGGGTCCTCCTCACTTCACACTTCATGACAAATTTCCTCTTAACTCTCATCCAGGATTTGTGATATTTACTAAAGGACCACTTTACTCTCATATTGAACTGAGCCTCAATAAAGTCTAGGGTCGCAGACCTCTTCCTTTCTTTGTGTAACAGGTGGAGGAGCACACCTGTAGGCACTCGGTTAATTGTTTAAAAGGCTTAGTTAGCTAATATTAGCTGTTGTGTACAGCCGATAAGCATATACTTTTAGGTGTGGTTTGGGGCTAAACGTTTCTCTTTTAAAGATTTGATCACTGTGTATTTCCTATCAGTTTAACTGAATCAAATGAATTTACCTCCGTGAACTTTGAGCCAGCTGATAACACAGGGATCATGAATGTGTGCACCAAAGTTCACGATAATGAAATATCTGAGCCATTTTACTCAAAACTGCAAATGTGAATTTCATGGTGGTGTGAGAAGAAAAGTCAGGAGGCTACACACAAGTGATGGGGATCCATTATCTGGGGACCATGATTTGTTTTTACTGATTAAAGTTTATTACATTTATTGCTTCAGTTCATAATTAGAAGACAGCAGATAAAATTAGAAAGAATAGAGAAAAAATAATTCATAAAATAGTAAATAATTTAAGTAAAATAACTAAAAATACATGTTATATCCAGATATATTCGTCAGTGGAAAAACAGTCATCATATCTTTATATGGCAATTCTTCCCCAGATATCCGATCCCACATTTTCAGCATGTCGACATCCTGTTCAGTGTAGCCTTAAAAAAATCTGAGGAAACCCGGCAAGCGGAGCACAGAAGAAGTCTCGGACCTATAAAACTATATTCATGAGATGAATAGTAACCGAAGGTCACGTCTTTAAGCGCTAGAGGGGAAAAACCAAGCAAAGACCTGACCCAGGACCACTTTCTGATAACTGAAGCCTCATCAGAAATGGTCTCAGTGGAAGGGTGGCTGTCAAAGAAACTATTCTTAAGACAGGAAAACGGGGAGAAAAGGTCGAAGTATGCCACATTATACAAGAATTGGACGGAAAATCAGTGGCAGCGGGTTTGATGGAGTGATTTTTGGTTCATGTTGCCATCAGTATATACTGAGAAGGTCAAGAGAGAGGTACAACAGTCAGAGCACACAGCCATGTCTAAAACACGGTGGAGACTGTGTCATGGTTTGGAGCTGCATTTAAGATAGTGCTGTTAAAGATCTCAACAAAACTGATGGAATTATAAACACAGAAAATTATGGTCATATTTTGAACCACCATGCAGTAACATGTGGAAAGCATCTGATGGGCAATCCCTTCATTTTTCAGCTTGACAATGAACCCAAACACACAGGCCAAGGTAGTAAAAGCAGACCTGGATAGAAGAACACAGAATGAAACACTATCAGTCATGGATTGGCCTCCCCAGAGCCCCGACCTCGATATTATTGTAGCATTGTGGGATCATCTTGACAGAGAACAGAGCAAAAAGAAAAAAGCCAATATCCAAAGAGGAGCTTTGAAAGTCTGGAGAACTATTCCTGAAGACTACTTAAAGAATTTACAGGAAAGCCTGCCTAAGAGAGTTCACTTATATACTGTATTAGCACGTTGGTTTACATGTTTTAATGAATCGCTGCACCTATTTTCCATTTTCCAAAACAAACTACAAAGAAATGAGGGCTGGCTCAAGACTTTTGCACAGCACTACAAGTACATTTCTGTTCATTCTTCAATAATTACAGCTTTACAGACATTTTTATTTCCCTGAGACACCCACGAGGCAGAACTGAGATAACCGTTAAAACTTTAACAAATCCCCAAAGGCCTTAAAAAGGTAATGAGCACTAACCTTTTTAGAAGTTATTCTGATTGATTTGGTATCTCTAATGATCCTTGTAAATATTGTGGCACCACAGCCCACACTTCCCGAGAAGAGCAGCAGCTCAGGCGGGAGCCTTCATATCAAGATAAAGAGAAACAGTTTGCGGCTGATCTGCCAGGATAAAACCGTAAACTGTGTCCTCTTCCTCGTATAAAGTCTGTATTTTCTCTGTTGATTCTTCTCTCTCGACAGCAGCTGTGCTCATCCTTCCACCTGCTCTCCTCCCCTCTTTTCTTCACGCCATCCTCCCTCCTCTCCCCCCTCAGCTGTCCTGTGGGATGTGATGATGCTCTGACAGGCTTGGCGTCTGTTCTTGGAGGTGCTGGTATTTTTGTGCCACAACGACGGGGGCTGGTACAAGAATAGTGCCGAAGTTGTAGTGTATAGTGTGGGGGTGGGGATCTGGGAAGAGCAGGGATGCTTTGAGAACTGTGAGATTTTTAAGCCATTGTATAGACAGGAGGGAGACCAGGGAGGCTTGCGTAAGTTGGCTCACTGGGTGCAAATTTAGACTGGGTTTGCTCACGCATAAATCTGATGAGCAGTACTATCTCAGTCGTCAGAGCTGCGGTATTTTAAGACGCGAGTGTATGCTGGCACGGAACGTGGGGCATATTTATTGTGTGTTTATTTACAAGTCGTGAAGAGTGACATCTGATAATTTGAGAGGCAAAGATCAGGATTTGCATCTACATTATGCACCTCTCCCCTTTCCGTTCCTCTTCCTGTTGTTGCTATTTATTTTCTAAATGGCAAACTGCTATAGATGGTTGTCCAGGTGTTTCACAGTCACTGACTCTGGCACAGAAATAATGAGGTGATGTAACATCTCACTCAGACTCCCTTTCTATTGCGCCTTCACTTCAGACAGCAAGATTAGAGCTTTCAGATGAATTTATGGATTTTTAGCTTTTCTATTTTTCACTTTTTTTATTACTTCCATGTGTAGGTGTCTGTTTGGGCAGTAAAGTTTAAATTCTCTGCTTCACAGTGTTTAGAAAAGTCTTTTTTATGTGAGGTAACTTAAGGTCGGAGAGTGCTGCAGCAGAAAGGGATTTATAGCAGGAAAAGGTTAATTTTGTGCAAAGAAACTGGAATCCAGCTGTTTTAATAAGACCAGTATTATGCGAACTGGGTGATTTCCTTAGAATGTAGTCAGTTTATTTAAATTAGTTGCCCTTTAGTCGTTAAGAGGTTATTGAAACACTTTGAATTGCATTGTTACGGAGAATAAAAAGTCAGCACCAAATCCAGCAGCTGAGTGTTGTTGAAATAATATCAAATACCTGACAACCACTTCTCATGCTATTATTTGCATGCAGGATATTGCTTTCTCTTTTTCACCTGCAGCCAATAAACTTTTTGTATAACAAACATTTTGATTTTGCACATGAGTGAACAAACAGGCTCAGTTCAGGGTCCCAAAATATGCCATGACAGGATAGCGACCATTCAGTTCAGGGTCCCCAATTAACCAAACAATTACCATTTCAATGGGTGGAAGACCACATACAAGGGCCCCAGCCATCCTGCAGCTTTGAATCAGAAACTTACTGAAGCAGTATGTGCCTTTGCTTTCAGTGTTGTGAAATGAGAATAAATCTAAAAAAAAAAAAGGTCTTTTTCTGCCTCATTCATGAAAATTAAAAACTTCAAACTGGATTAAGAAGATCCTCATGTGAGGATCTGTCAAAATCTGATGATGTGAGTACATTTCTATACTTTTTTTTTACTCTGAAGACTGTGTTTTTCATTAGGTTGCTAGGAAGGTTCAGTTAGATTTTTCCATATTACAAAGTGGAGGTGAAAGAGTTTAAAATAGGTGGGGTTTAAAACAGGGTGTTTCTCAAGCTAAGTACACAAAGCTTAGACTCTCATTGTTTCTAGTTCATACTTTCTAGTTCATAGTCCGGTTCGACTGCAGAATGCAGGCTCTCGAGGACGCAAGCCTGCAGCACAATCATTCATTCAAATCAATACTCTGCTCAGCATTTTTAATTAGTTTATCATTGTAATTAATATTTAGAATAAAATTACCCTATACACTAATTATTTAAAGTGAAAGTGTAAAAATTTTCATGGCTAGATGTCAGTAGATTGACGATTACAGTCACCCGAGGTCCCTTTTCTTACCCCTCCCAATTCAAGTGTATAATCATAGCTAATAGATGCATTGCATTTGCAGCTTCATCCACTCTTGTGGGGTCATCTTGAGCTGAAGGTGACATAAAGACAAACATGTTTCAGTCAGCCATAACGGATCAGAAACCATTAAATTTAGATTTAATGGTCACATTAAATGTCAATGCTGAGTGAAAAGCGTTAACATCTATTTAATCTGTATGAGACGACAAAACTTTGTGAAAAGAGCCTGATATGGGTCAGTGAGTCAGAGAAGTGCTGCTGTTAGCTACTGTTAGCTACTGTTAGCATCTGTTAGCCTCTGTTCGCGGTTATTTGCTGCTGTTAGTGGAACTTTCTTTGGAGTGGCTGTAGCTTAAGTCTGATGCTTAGTGAATAAACTGTCATATGATGTGAGAATGTTATCAACTGTTTATCAGAGGGAAAGTGTCAATTTTTGTAACACCTTGAGCCTAACATTAGCTGGCATAAAGTTGGCTCATAACCAACTGTTGTTGTCGTTTAGCTGGCTCTGGTCGGCTGTACTGAGATGGGAGGGTCGCATGTCTAATCTGATGACAATAAGTAAATGCGACAATATGGGGAATAAATGAACATGTTTATGTTTTTGCCTGTGTGTTTATTAAATCCAACACTACCATTTTTGCCATTTTTGGAACTAATTATGTGAGTTTACAGTCTGTGGTGGAGATCGGTCAAAGAATCCTGAACTGAAAAATATGGGAGGATCCAACAATGGCAAAGATTGTGGTAGAAATTTAACTTACAGGTGGAAATGCTTTTAAAAAAAATATTTTGAGGCAAAGTCAGCAAAGATTTTAATCTGTTTCCAGATTTGGCTGGTGGCTTTATATCCATGTATATGTATATGTTCTAGTGACTACTGAATGAAAGGTAATTTTAATAAATGCTTCTAAATAACTGCTAATATAATTTCAAGACTGCTGTCAAGTGCAAAGACATGCTTCTAGAAGGAATTTGGTAAAATATGAAGATGAAAAAGTAAGCTCAAAATGTACATGTAAAGAAAAATATTGTATTCCATAATGTTCTTTTAGTTTTATTTATTTATTTATTTATTTTAAATCAGGCTGGTAAATGAAGACTACAGTAAGTTTTGAACTAACTCTTGCTTTTCATTAAACTCCAGCATAATAAAATATTTTGCAACAGAATTTGTGAACAATGCAAATGTACATCAATCGCTGTGTCTTTTTTTGATACACAACTGAATGTCTTGCTTTTTTCTCAGCAGTGTGCTTTCTTTCTAGTCTATCTGACGTTCTTCAGAGTGGAGATCATGGCCAGAACTCAGCACTGCATTTAAAAAAAACATCAGTTTTCTCCAAGAAACCCTTCAGACTGGAATTCTGTCATTTTTGTACATACTTTTCAGTAAGAATTTTAGTTTTTTTTGTAGAATATTTAGAAGCGGCAAAAGGAATTAAATAATGTAAATGTAGAGTGTGTACATATGGGATCATTCAAGCCAAATTTAGTTGGTTAGAGAAGTTATTTTTACATCGCAGCAAACTCTACATAGGTGTCGGTATGTGACAACAACCGTAACTAACACACAAAACAAGACAAAAATGAAAACAGCGTTTACTACGTGTGCACAGGGGAGGGGAGAAAAACTGCTTTCGTCAGCTGTTTATGCCTGCAATACTCAAATGTCCCACAACTATAACACTTTGAAATTCTATTCATGATTGGAATACCGTGACACTGCTGCACTTTGTGTTGAACTTGTCTGTATACTCATCATACGGAAATGTGGTTTTACGCAGCTCGTAATCATTTACACGGTTTACATAAAGGTTTTTGGTTAGTTGTCAAATATGTTCAGGCATAGCACTGACCTGAAGGAGGAAAGATAAACATGTTCCTATATGTTTTTATGACTTTTGTAATAAAACTAGATGCACAGAGAGAGAAACTAGAGCCAAAAAGAGCACAATGTAGGATTTTTAAGATGGACAGATAAACAGTGAATCTGAAGGTGATGCTGAACGTTCCTACAAATGTTTCAGCAGTTGACAAACAGATGCACTCCTGGAAACTGCCGAGGAGATGGGGTGAATGAGGGGGAGGGAGCATGCAGAGGAGACGGATACGGTGAGGAGCAGAAGAGCAAAAGGAAAAGGGTGAGGAGCAGAGGGTGAGCAGTGTGTGGGCAGAGAGGGCCGGCGAGGTGAGGGTGATGACGGGGACACATGCAGGTTTGTATCTTCCTGACGTGTGAAGTGTACACACAGTCCTCTCTTCTGCCCCCATATCTTTTCTCTCTCACTATGTATTGGATCCCACCCTCCATCAATCCCTCTTCCTCACCCACTCACTCCCTTTATTCCTACCTATTACTGGTCCCTGAAAAAAAAAAATAGGTCAGCCATTATGTAAGGAAGAGAGAAGAAGTGGGGAGGGGGGTAGACTGTGAGCTGAGGGAAAAAAACAGGGTGAAACAAAGCATTCTGGATAGAAACAAGCAATCACCGTGAGAATGAGTAGGGGGAATAATGAAGTTGGCATGCGAGCTCTTCGTGCAGGTAGAAAGACGTGTTCAGATTCACAAAAACAATAGGGGACGGGAAAAACAATTAAAACCACAGCATAACAAGTAAACGTCCTCCATAGAAAAGGGTCCAATTAGGAGAGCCTGTTAGTGTTAAATATACTTGGCAGTAATTTGCTTTTGCAGACTTATTACAGCACTAAGGAGGCTACTGGGTTACAAATGTTGCAGTTTCTGTAACATACTTATAGGTTTCATCATATTAAAGGTGACAGTCAGCACTTGAACACGTTTGGATTCGTTTCAAACCAAGCAAACCTGTCTAAATAAAATCTGCAGTCTCCTCCAGTGTGATGTCTCTACTTAAGAGGACATTTTGACATGCAAATGCAGTAAAAGCGCAGTCGTGAATAATAAAATTAATGATGGTTGAATTCGATTTCGCCGGTTCAGTTTTATTGTCGTCTCATTGTGCTGCACGCTGGCTCGCTATCACAGCCTCACAGCTTAGCGCGACTTGTGTTTTTACTACAATGTCAAAGTGTGTGCTGCGAGAAAGAAAGTGGACACATATGTAGGGAATGTTGAGTTTACATGCAAAAAAATTCTACGTTTAATGACTCAGCGCTGGCTTTAACAACAGCATTTAAGCACTGTGTTGAGGCACACAGAGTTACTTTCCACCTCTGATCTCATCATCTCTCTCTCTCTCTCTCTCTCTCTCTCTCTCTCACCCGCTTGCTCTTGTCCCTCCCTCTTTCTGGCACTTTGCCTCTCTGACTGGCAGCGAGCCTGTTGAAAGTAGGCTAGGATTGACGCGCTGCTTGTGTCTGAGTCACAGAGAGTTGTGGAATACTGAAACCCACTGATTGCATTTAACTTTAGGCATCCGACTCCCATGCAGTGCATGATACAATAGAGCCATCCACTCTTGTTTCTGTGCCTCAATGCTGACGTTTATGGCTGCACTTACAAGCAGAAAAAAAGAAAAAAGATTGGTCTGACGCCGTGTACAATTGCACAGATGGTTATTTAGAGGCATTTTCATCACAACGGAAAAAGTAATGTCACTCAGAACATAGTACGGCAACAGTAAAGAGACATTATCCTTGTTGTCGTTGCAAAACAGTGGTTTAGGATGGCGTGCCAAATAAAATAAAAATACAAAAAAAACAAAGGATAAAGAAAAAAACCTAAAATTTTTACATTTTCTGCCATGTTACATTAACTTCTCCCTCACACATAGCTCGCAAGCATCTCTTTAATTTATGCTTCATCATTAAGTGCTGTCAAGGCCCTGTTTTCAGGAGGTCAGCAGTGCCATGGTCAACCATAGCCCTACTTACCTGCTTAACATAGAGGAAAACAACTATATGAAGCCTGATACCACCAAGCCAGATAAAATTAAATGACGTGAAAAAATTTTTGCCTCAGAAGAGTCTGCAACCAAGGTTGTGACGCATGCACAGTCGAATGTTTTACCTTCTCCACATACCGCTCTAAATCATCCCTGTGCGTGTGTGCCGTGTAAACTCGCGAGCTTGTTACTTGTCTAATGAGCCACAAGGATTACACCATATAAACACAAGTGCACGGACATAAACAGGACAAAGGCGAGCGGCGGCGGAGATGGGAACGAGAAAGACTGGAAAAGATGCGAGTGTAAATAATCTAACTGGCTCTCCACACACGGATGTCAAGGAGGTCATGGGAATTTTCCTATTCAGTGAGCATTAACTTCATGATACAAACTGTTCATTGTGGGCTCCCTGTGGGATTATATTGTCTAATCTAAACCAAAAAACTGTGGCTGTAACATCTGCAGAAAATCAGGCACTAGTTTACCAGCAAATGTGAAGTAAAACAAAAGCCAAACAAATGTAGCGAAGACAAATCAGACACAAGCAGAGCCTGAAAAACAACATGAATACTACAGAGAGTCCAGGGAAGGTGGAGGATAACACTGAGGCAATCTTTGGCTCCTCGCAACGAGGACAACGAGTTCGTACCTCTGCTCGTAAGATACACACAAAACAGTCAGCTGTGATTAGCGGAGAAATCTCTACAAATCTTAATCATTTACTCCATTCTTTGCATGCCATCACTGAAAGAATAAACCAGCTAGTACGCAAGCCAAAGGGTGTGTGGAGGTGCAAAATAACATGACTGCTACACCACTATAAATCAAACACCAAAGTTTGCCTTAAGTCCTCTCCTTAAACTTAGGATTTATTGCAAGCATTTGGTATCAATCCATATCGTGTAGTCCTGAGTGCATTCATGATTTTTTCACTAAAAACTGCCATGACAATAAAGAAAATCTGTTAAATATCTGAAAACAGGCAGGCAGGAAACTCGTGCATCTTTGCAGAAATAAAAGTTCAAAAGTTTATGGTTTCATCTTGATTCAAATATTAATAAATTCAGGGCTCTGCGTTTTTAATTTCACCTCAAGTGCTTCAGCTAATGCAGTATACACAGGCCATGTTTACATAGGTGTGGAGGGAGACAGTAAACTTTGCCAAGAAAGAATTACTGCTGGATTTAGACGATACGAGTTTTCAAGCAGCTACAGAGGCCTGAACCACCACTTTAAAGATCATGTAAGAATGAGCTTTGAGGGGGTTTTGACCTGAAAGACAAAACAGTCCTCGTCGCAGTTTAATTTTTGCTGTACCGATCGAGCCGAAACACAGAATACAGCAAAGATGAGGAAGGAAACTGTAGAGTGGCCGAAAGAAGAGCTGTGGCATAAGAGTATGAGACGCTTTGGTTGGCTGGGGGGGGAGAAATCTGATCAAATTTCTCTCGGTTAGGTGGGGGAAGCCTGTGAGAGTTATGCAATGTTGTTGGGATATGGAGCCAGAAAGGGGTGTAAACAACACCGCTCTCAAGTGGGACAGGCCTAATCGTTGCCTAGTAACAAGTATTTTGGGCCAGACCAAGCAAACATGGCCCGCCTCCCAAAAGGAAACAGGGGCTGGCCTCATGAGCACAGTGCAAGTTAGTGACTTCCCGAAAATACGCTAAGAGACAGGGGCAAGCAAAACAAAGCACGTCAGGGGCATTAGACAACACCAACCACTTTCTATTTTTTCATTTTTACCTAGCTTGGCAGGAGTCTAGACCACCGCAAGTTGTAAACACACAAACTTGCAATGAAGTAAACAGTCTGGAGGGAGGATTGCAGTCTAGAAACTCCACACCATCTCTGACTAAAGTCTAGCCGTGACTAACTATTTAGGCCCATGGAGCCTATGAAGAAACTTGTGAAAAAACTTCAGCATTAGGTTTACAACCTTTACAAATGCAACCCTACTTGATGATTAGTACACTTGGCAAAGCAAATTCCTGCTGCTCACTGATAAAGTGTTGCTGTTTTAATTATAATCTATATGATCCAAGCAACTTATTGACGCTGAGTAGATCACCTTTAATTCACTGGAATGAAAGTTAATGACCTGTTTCACAACATTATAATTAATGCATAATTAATCACTTCTGCAGGTACAGGAGTAATTACTGCCCACCTTTTGTGTAACAGTTAATGTGTTTATTGCACGAAATAAGAACTGAGGCCATACCAACTGCATATTTAACGACACAGCGACTAGCGCATGGAGTCGGGAATTTTACCGGCGACTGCTCGGACGGTATGACAGCTAGTTTAGTGATGTTGAACCTGTAACTGCCTGAGGGTAGTTCAGGCAGCACAGGGTGGAAAAGGAAGATTTAAAAAAACGGTCGTTAACGGTTAAAAGTGCGCTGAAACAACAACAGTCGCCGCACTGCTCTCTGCTCCTCTCCGCTGCTGCCACTGTTCTCTGTGCAGAAAGAATCCGGAAGCCATATTGTGTGCGGCTGCTGTCTTGTCACCCATAGCCGGTTGCCACGGAAACCGGTTGCTAAGCGGCATAACAAAAAAGACCAAATTTATACGTGCTTGCGTCAGATGCAACGGCGTATCCATGGCGACGCAACGCTACACACATTCAGCAAACCCGTGTACAGCACATGGCCCCTGCCTCTTTTAGCACACCGTGTCTCTTTTTAACCGCTTGTTTTAGAGATTATTAAAAGTAAACACGTCTTCTTCTGTCGCTGGGAAGCATGTCTGTATTTTTAATCGGACTAGATATATGTTGTGTTAAAATAGCGGAAGCTATGTTAGTCGGCAGTGATTGGTTTCCCCGTGAATGTGGGCTGCCTTTCCTGCGTTATCAGCCATTCACCTTAATAATTCCCCATCAGGAACAATTCGCATCGACGGAGTTAGTCATCCCGGTTCAGCCGCACGGCACCGGTAGCGGCAGTCCGGATGGGACACAGCGTCCTCCGTGGATCCTCGTCTCTGACGTTGTTGCGGCGCTGACTAATAACTCGTTATCCCCAACTCTTCCCTTTTTGCTCACGCCTTTTCACACACCGACTGTATTGCCGTAGCCCTCTCGCAGCAGCAAGCCCGCCCAGTGACACTGTGTGACATCACGAACACAAAACGTAGGCCTTGTATTTCACATTTTCATTCATGATTTGACACCCCATGTTCTCGCATTTGGCCCTTGGAGCGACCCTCCTCCCCCCAAGCCAATGCCAAACTCCCACCTGCCACATTCCCACTGCTGTCCGCATGTAGGCTTTAATAATGAATCACTTTTGTGCTCGTCCCGGTGATGTTTGCAATGACAGGCGCAGATTTCCGTCACTGCTGCCCACTGTACATGTCAGAATAACACTGCTGTTTACCAACTAATGTTTATTTTTCCTTTTTTTTCTTCAGGAGGAGGAGGAGGAGAGGGGTGTGAATAAGACCGATGTTCTGACACTCTCTGAGTGCTCTCTGACTGTCCTGCCCACACTCAAATCCATAACAGATTAGGTGTATACATTTTTAAAAGTCGTAAAACCTCGCTTGGCGTCGTACCTGCCCTCGGGTTTAAGGAGTGTTCAGGCACAGAAGAAAAGGAGGCTTTCCTTTCATTAAAACATTAGGCTCACAAGCACAGAGGACTCCCGAGGGCGTGTCCTGAGAAACTTTTCAGCAGGATTTCCCTCGCATGTTGACGGGATTCCGTCCTGAGCTGTGAGTATTGCATAACTTAATCCATTGTTTTTCTTCTGGTGTTTTCCAGGTTACGTATTATATTGTAAATAAAGAAAATAAATGAAATAAATAAATAAAGGTTACTTATCTATCCCAGTTACAATATCTACAGAATATATATTATAGGTTTATCCGATATATAGCAGACTAATAACAATTACAATTGGGTAAATGTGCCACTGATTTCAACGTAACAAACCTTCACATTATAGGAATATTATGTATTGCTATGACTAAATAAATGTCCCAATCAAAACACACGCAAACAGAGTCCTAAATAGATACTTTCCATATTTATCACCCCCAAGCTTCTTAAAATTTCCTCTCAGAAATTGTCAGACGGTGAGAAATATCTCATGCCCGTGATATGACCAAAAAAAGAAAGAAAAAAGTCTATTATTATCCGTCGACGAGGTGAGATTCTGGTCCATTTCAGTGGCAGAGGGAATCCCTCAACGTCACCAGGGATACCAAACACAACATCAGGCACAAATATGGTCATGTACGTCAGCGGAACTCCGAGGCGGGACTAGACCGTTGAAATGTCTTGCTTCTACTCTGGGCTTCATTCATAAGACAAGATCTGCTACTGTGCACCGTAATATAGCAAGCGTCCTCCGGCGTTCCGTGAGCGGACTTTATGGATGTATATTTGCACGTTTGATAAGGTCGGATAACGGAGAGCACTGAGAGGATTTACCGCTGAACCGGGGAGGACTTCTTCGCAGATTGAACTGGTAGACCTTCCTCCCCCGTCTAAAAGCGGGGAACTGGATTAAGAGTCTTCATGCAACTTTTTTGGAAAGAGACCAAGAGCGTTTCACCGGGGAATAACAAGAAGACTTACATAGGTAAGAAACGCTTACTTTTTGTGGCTGTGAGCGCAAACGGTTTGAGAGCAAAAGTCTCTTTTTGAAAGCGCACTATTTTAAAGTAGGTCGGGAGCATCTGTTCGCTTCAGACGGCTTCATAGGAGATGCTTAAAGACAGTTTTCCCTGCTGACACCGGTTTAAACGCATAAAACACGCTGCTGCAGGCCACTTATTAACCGCCTGCCATCATTTATGAGAGAACAGCCTAATTTAAAGCAAGCGCCAGCTGGCTTGTGTTAAGTGCACCGAGTTTAACATCAGTCATTCTCTCATTACAGTACCTCTCCTCCTTTAGTAATCTTCTCGTGTGTGCCGCTGCCCTGCCGCTGCAGGTGACATCGCTCTCTCTCCGGTACCTGCAGGTGTCGCGTTCTCTTTCGGCCCCCCCGGGGAGATGTACCAAGGATTTCCCGGCGACCCAGACAGCGGTTCCCGTGGAAGCTCGTCTCCATCTATAGAGTCCCAGTACCTTTCCTCCGTGGACTCCTTCGGGAGCCCGCCGACCACCAGTGCTCCACAGGTAAGTTCCAGTCAGCAGACTGGAAATGTAATGAAAACAAAAGTCGGAGAGCGTTTTTACCTCAGATTGTTTATTCGTTTAAAAATGCAATATGACTGACACGCGATCACTGGGTATGAACCTGTCATTTAATTATGATATGTGCTTTTGCTTAAACACACTCTGCATGGTGTGTCAGTTGTATAAATATACAGAATATAAACGTATTTATGGCTTATGAAGCAGTGGGCTCTGTCACCGCTAACAGAAGACCGATTACACCAAGTCAGCACATTTGGTGTATCCGGTCTTTCTGCAGTCAGAACTTAAATGACCGGGATGACTGGATGTAAATTCAACGTCTGTGTGTTGACTGTAGCCCCGGTGGCGGCGTTGACAACGTGCTCAGCGCGGTTGACAGCGCTCTGGAACTCTCCGACGTAAGTGCCGCAGCCCCGCCCCTTTGCCCCGCTTCTCTCCTTCCACTCGCTCCGCTCTCCTCTCGCCGTGACGTAAATGCCCGTTCTATTTTGGAGTGCTACGTCGCGTTGCCAAGGGGAACACCGGGGGTGTGAGGGAGGAGGAGGAAGGAGGCGGGAGAGACGCCGTTTAGAGAAAAACGATTGGTGGAGGCGGTCGCTCTCAGAGCCGTCGGTCCAAACGTCTGAACGCGCTTTCAAATGAATATTAATGAACGGCGATACTCCCCCGAGTATGAAATATAAAATACCAGCGACAGATTTGAGCTTTCCACGACTATTTTTAGACATGGGCGCAGAGGAAAACTTAATAGCCCGTCTTTTTTATTTTAACAATGAAAACACCTACAGTCGTAAATTTCAAGTTTTTTTGTTGTTGTTTTTTTGCTTAAAGTTAAACAAAACATCCTTGAACACCCTTTTAATTCAAATTCTCTATATAATGAGAAATCCAAGGCTGCTACCTTAACACGTTTTGGCTCCTACCTTTACAACAAATAGCATTTCTCCACTCTTTGGTAAATCCCACGGAAAAGGTGGTTAAATGAATATCAAGAAATGGAAACAAGTCAGAAACTGGGTCTAGGTAATATAGGCCTACAACAGGGGTGTAAAACAGAAGACCCAAGTGCCAGAAGTGGCCACAAAAGTTTTTAATCTGGCCCACTTGACAGCTTTGGAAAATGTGAAGGAGTGCATAAATTTTAGATTTTCTGCTGTATTTTTTTTTCATAGGTTTTATGGCTTTTGTACTTCTCCCACGGCTATTTATACTTCACCAAAGTAGTAACAGATAAACAGCTAAATGGCAGAATGTTCCTGTTTTTTCACTGTCTACTATAGAAATGCATGATTTATAAAGTAAGTTTACAATAGAAAAAATAAATAAATAAAAAGAGGACATTCTGTCTGTCAACTAACAAACATTTCCAGCTTTATAATTGCAGGACAGTCTGCGCAATGAGCTAACAGAACTTCTTCCTTAATTTTACAGATTTATTTCTTACAATTTAAGCCCCAAGTGGAATTTCTCTATCATCTAGAAAAACTGAGTCATATCATCTAAAACTGCACTTGTTTTTCTTATATTAAAATATTTCAGGGGTTTAATGTATGATTAAATGTCTGTGGGCTGCATGTGGCCCACAATGTGAAATGAGTTTGATACCCCTGGCGTAAAATGTCTGATCACTAAGGAGTCTTAAAACTGTATCACGTCAGGTAGCCTAAACCTTTCTTTATGTAATTGTTAACATAATGGGTCCAGGCATATTAAATTATTAATGTTAATATTCTTCTTTCTGTTTGTGGCAGCCTAGCATGACTTTCCTAGTATATGATAAATACTAGTATCTCTTCAGCTGTTGTTTTATACATTCAGCCACATTCGGAGCAGAGGGTTTTTCACACCTTGTTGTAGTTTATCTACAGTCAGATGAGAATAGCAAACAGATACAAATAGTTTTAGGTGAAATCTGAATTTAAATCATTTTACACTTTAAAGCAGATCTTTATTGCAGCTGATGAGAATTTCAGTGCATGTTTGTACTAAATGTATCCGGTTTGCTACAGTGATCGGACTGATGCACAGATCCCAGCTTTTTTTTCTGGTTTTTCTGTATCTGTCTGTATTTTTTTGCTGCTCTACCTGATCTGAGCTCTGGTCCATAAAACTTAATTGTCGACATCTCCTCCTCAGGAGTGTGTGTCAGCAAGTGCTGGCTTGAGCATTGTGGGCAGCGGGCCAGGGACAAGTGGTGGAGGTGAGATGCCCGGTTCATTCGTGCCAACCGTCACTGCCATCACCACCAGTCAGGACCTGCAGTGGATGGTACAGCCAACCCTCATCTCATCCCAGGCTTCTGGACAGAGTGGCTCCACCGGGACCACGACCATGACCCAACCAGCTTCACTGGTTGATCCGTTTGACATGCCAGGCCCGAGTTATTCCTCGGGATCTGGATTCACCCCACCGAGTTCAGACACTCCAGGGCCAGCAGCTGGCCCTGTCCGTCAGTCCAGAGCCCGAACTCGGCGTACACGAGAAGAGTCTGTGAGTGAAGATGGAGATGTTGGTGTGTTAGTAAGTTTGCGTGCTTGAATGGTTTGTCTGTTGACCCTCGCATGTTATACATGCACTGCAGGTATATTGTTTACGAGGAAGCCAGTAAAGGTAATAACGCTGTGTCTGTAATGTTAAGCAGTGGTGTGTGCTAACACTAATGGGTGGGTGGGTAATTAATTGGTGTATTTGGTGTTTGCTTTGGTATTTTCTCATTTGCACAAACCTACTAAACGGCAGAAGGCTAGTTCACTGTTCAGGCACAAGCAACTTTTATCTGTCAGCTGTGATTAAATGTAGCTTTATTTGGTGTTTTTAAGCTAAATTAGTCAATTAAAATAGCCAGTGTTTTTTTTAAGCTAATCTGTATTCTTCCTTATCTTAGCTAACACCCGAGGAAGAAGAAAAGAGACGTGTTCGTCGAGAGAGGAACAAGCTGGCTGCTGCCAAATGCCGAAATCGCAGACGAGAACTTACAGACAGACTGCAGTCGGTGAGCCTGGCCCTGTTCTTGCTTTCAGAGCGAATGATGATGATAATTGCATATTTTATGTTACCTCCCATAGCATCGTGTGGTGGGGTAATAAATGCTTGCATGTGTGTACAAGAGAGAGGATTATGGTAATGGGTGTTTAGCTGCAGCGAAGACAATTACAGTCCTCAAAAGAGACTATTGTACTTTTGGTAGTTAAGGCCTAATTAACATACTCTTCTATAAGCCACCTTGCATATACGGCTGTAGGGGAAGCAGGGAGGTATTTCTACTGGAATAAACACAAAGAAGATTGGCATACCTAACACTCCTTTCTTCTATCTACTGCACATCTTCTTCCCATTTCACCCACCTTTGCCTTGTTCCCGTCTCCTTCTCCCCCATTTTTTCTTTCATCCTCTGTACCAACCCACAGGAGACAGACGTACTGGAGGAAGCAAAGGCAGAACTGGAGGCAGAGATCTCAGAGCTACAGAAGGAGAAAGAGCGCTTGGAGTTTGTGCTGGTGGCTCACCAGGCAAACTGTAAGATCCCATACCAGGACCAGCCTCAGCAGGGCTCAGCACAGCTGCCTCCAGTGCAGTCCCAGCTGCCTCCCCAGGCCTTACAACCGCCTGTCTCCATTGTGGGCTTGACTGTGAACGAAGACTCTTTCTATCTGCCTCCTGCCTACACAGCCCATCCTGCCTCCACACAGTCCCAGCCTCCGGTTCAACAGCAGCAGCAAGTCCAGCAGCAGCCTCAGCCTGGAATAATGCAGGAGGTAGAGTTCTCTAGTTCTTTTTATGGCTCAAGCGAGCCAGCACCTGGTGGGCCATGCCTTATGGTCAACGACAGTGGTGGTGGTGGTGTTAACCATGACGATGCGGCCATTGGCAGCTACAACACCTCATACACATCTTCATTTGTGTTCACCTACCCAGAGGGAGCCTGCGGGGTCAGTGCCAACCAGCGGAACAGCAGTAGCGAGCAGTCGTCCGATTCTCTGAACTCGCCTTCTCTGCTGGCGCTCTGACTGACCGACAGACACACGCATACACATGTTAACACACACACAGGCTGAAGTACACGCACAGTACCGATCAGCCTCACCGATTGAGAAAAAAAATAACAACAAAAACAACCAATGGTTTACATCTGATTGGATTATGAGTTTACACATTCTGAAATGTATCCTAATTAAGAGCCATACAAATAGTTGCACATTAGGTCTAACCTTTAACATTCACTATATTTTAGTTTTCTATTACACTCGCAACTGGACATTATGGGTGAATAAAACTGGGTTACGAAAACTGAGTCCAAGTTGCCAATCTTAAGTTCTGTGGCTTAACAGATTAATTCACAGTGAATTCTCTTAAGCTTGTACTCTGACTGAGTAAGAAACAACACGATCACTCCGACAAGCACAAGCGCCCCTCACTTGTTCCCTCTGTCGGTTGCCCCTCTTCCAGTGCTCCCATCCTTTTCCATGCTTTTCTTCCTCTCGCTGAATGTATTTGTGCAAATCTGAAATAGGGACGAAGGACGCTCTGTTCAGGTTTTCTTCTCGTGGGAGACAGGCTGCTGATCTCTCGCTCACCTCTAACTGTTCATCTGCTCGACTTCCCTCTGCTTCTTCATTTGCTGTTTGGACTTGGCAAGTTAAGGATCTGAGTGTCACAGCCCGCCACTAAATCTTGTGCTTTTTCCTTCTCTCGTTTTTTCTTTTTCTTTTTTTTTAACAAAAAAACCACACAAAAAAAAATCTTCTGACATCTGCCTACCTGCTGTGCGACCCATCTCTACCCATCTCTGTTTTCTCCTCTTCTGTCTCTTTCTCCTTCTCTCTGAAGTCTTCGACCCCCGAGAGCCCGAAGACACCCTCCAGCCCTTGGGACCTTGAGTGAAAGCCGGCTCAACTAACATGCCCCCCTTTGAACCCTGTCATACAAGGACATGGACGCAAGCCCAACCAAACGGAAGAGTCTTTTCTTGGAGCACGTTGCTCAAATCCTTACAGTGAACAGCAGCTAAATACTCTGAACACGCACACAGACGCATAATTGATGAACAAACACATGCAAAAAAAAAAAAAATGCAAGATGGATGCCACTGTCTTCTGCTGAGCCATTTTTCATGTTGTTCACACAATGAAGATTAGACACACCAGTTGTGAGGATATAGAGAGACTTAAGGAATTAAGGAAGCAAGCAGGAAAGGCTCTGAGGGAGTCCGGATAGAGGATGGCTTTCATTTTAACGACGGATTTTTGTGACCAAAAGTTTAAAAAAAAGGAAACAAAACAAAACAACAACAGAAAAAAAGAATAAAAAAACAAATAAAACACACAGAAAAAAAATCTTCTCTTGCCAACTGTGTGGAAGGGTGACCTCAGTAAAAACACCTCCATACCACAGAGCCTCATCGCCCTGGGCCGACATGCGTATATTCACGCCATCGCTTTCAGCAACTGAAGATGTTTGCTGCAGCGCACCAGCTCAGAGTTTTGCTCACACTCATTCAGATGTGAACCGATGCCTTTATTTAGAGGAGAGACTTTTTCTTTTTTCTTTTTTTTTGGGGATAGTGATTCAGACAACCTCTAAACATTGGGCTCAGTGGTCTCTGTACCTCCTCTGTTCTCTAACGGGGATGAGGCGGAGGTGCGTTTATTGTGAGTGCGTCCACTCTGAGGCACCTGGCCCGTTTATTTCTTTCTTTATTGAGGTTGATGGGGCCAGTGAGCACAAAAGCAAGACCTGGAAACGAAAGGGGAGAACGTGTGGGCTGTTGTTTTGGAGTAAAGCGTCCTTTCCTTTGCCTGTGAATTTGTAATTTTTTTTTCCCTGTATGTTTGAGTAAGAACCGTTATATATTTTAATGTTTATATTTGTTTGTGTGTTTAATTGTTTTGCATTGACCTCCGCTTTCTCCTGTACTGTTAGCGTTTATTATTATTTTTGTATGTTTTGTCATTTTAAGTGGGAGATTTCTTCACAAATGTTCCTATTATATCTGCATACTTATTGTTTCATTATCTTATTGTATTTTTTTCATTTGGCAACTTTGGAGGCATGCTGTGCACTACGAGGAAAAAAAATTTAAGTCCATACCCATCTACATAGTTAAAGGTAACATGTATATATATAAAAGTATATATACCATGATGTATGAATGTCTGTAGATCTAAATGGGATATTTTTGTCAATGAAGAAGAAGATAAAATAGTAAAATCAATATTTTTCTAAATGAACAAACATATATATATATTATAAAGTACTGCCCTGTCCCTCAACATGAAGCACGATGTCACTGCCTCTGTCAATGTGTATTTATGTTTTATAAACGATATAAAGCACTATCCGAGTTACATTAAATGTATGTTTATAATGACAATGATGTTAGAAGGTTGTGGTAATGCCTTTGTTTTGTTTGTGTTTTCCTCTGTGAGGTCTGTCCCAAAGCTACTGACACCTTAACGCCACTTGCTCCTTAGCAGAAAACGAGGGGGAAAAAAGTGATTGAATGTCAATGCGCATATTAAAAGTGTAAGTGTTCAGATGAAAACGTGATGATTAAACTGTTTGATTTGTAAGGCCAAAGTATTTCACACCCAGTGTAAACATGCCACTCAGTGGCGTTCGCATTTCCGATAAAAAGTGTTTGAAGCATAACTGCAGCCTTGATTGATGGGCGTCATCATGTTAAAGCTGATCCACTGGTATACTCGACAATACATGTTGCCTGTCTGAGATTAAAAAAAAAAAACAACCAAAAATCAATTGTTGTTATTGCTGGATGAGAAGCTTTATTTTTCAACTAATAAACATGTTTATTCCAAAAAGAAAAGAAATTGCTGGTTTAATGGTATAAATCTTTGCTAAATAGTGGCTCTGGGTGGTCAGAAAATGGGCAGACCTCATGTTTTTTTTGTTTTGTTTTTTAAATGTTGTATAAGGACTGTGTTTGTACAGATGTTGGAGATGCCTTTTTGATCTCTATCCAAATGCAAATGTGATGAGAATATGTTCTGGTGTCAGAATGAGCATAAAACATATTCAATAGTTCTCATGTATATAGATTTTTGTGGTGCTACTTATACTAGACTACAATGATGAGACCGTTGAGCGGTGGAAAAGTCACCGAAGGTCCAGACAAATGAAAACGCTGGTTGTCTCATCAGAATTTTGTATTCTGAACGAAAGCTGATAACAGTGAATTCGATGCAGCTGAAGCTCTGAATACTCAGTAATAGTTTAATATCAACTGCCTGTTCCATCTCCAAGTGTGGAAAAATAGATCTCAGAGGGCCCTTGTACTGTACCTGCATTCCACACTTACATCTCTGATCATCACACAACATATTAGACTCATTCTTTAATGAAATTTGTTTGCTTTGGATTTAATTGAAATCGTTTTTATTTTTCCTTTGATAATTGTGAGGTTACAATAACAAATGGGTTGCTCGTAAATTGGAAAAGGTGACACAAAAGGACGAGAAGAAATATCCAGCTGTGCGATGGCTATGTTAGCATTAACTGAAAACAAAAAAGAGTTTTCTTATTTTTCTATGATGAGGTGAATGTTTCTATGTATTTCTATTTTTCCACAATTCCCATATGAGCTCCAGTTTCATATCATCTGTTATGAAATGCAATATTATTATCCTCTTGGATGAACATAATGTAGCAAATTACACAGTGATCAAACTGACTGCTACTATATGTCAAGTGTGATGATGTATTGCTTTAATTAACACGTTTTCTTACAGTATTAAACGTTATCCTTATTGTTTAAAATAACATCTAGTGTGAGACAAACGTCACAGAGAATGTATCAAAAAATCTATAATTTTTTATTTATATACTGATGATACATAAAGATTAAAGTTATAGAAAGCCACTGCTTTTATCAACATCTTTTCTTGTTTTTTAAATAAACCCTCATACTATTTTCTGTGAGTGAAAGTTACAGTTTTGGAATACATAATAAATATGGGTACAGAAGTGAAGGGCATGAAGAAATTCTATGAAAGATGTAATTAAAGATACATGGATTATTACATAATGTGCTCATGAAGGTGCTCTGATATCAAATTATCAACTGGTCTATTTTGTAGTCCATTTACATCACCCTAATTTATTCTGTACGTCACAAAAATGTAATGTTTACTTATTTTTACAGCCTTATTTTCATTTTTTTTTAAATCTTGGAAGAGTACAAAAGTGTATGACATATTTTCCGTGTCACTTTTGCGGTCTCTGCTCTGTGAGCTCCTGTGTCCGTTATTCCACCTCTGGCTTTGCCATCTTAAAAAAAAAGTTTACATTATGTTTTTTTTTTCCCTCATTTTCTAGACTATGAGAGCTGGGTGAGCTGTCTCCTTTAATGATGGTTTGGCTAAATGCCTTACATTTTTCCAGTTTATGAAGAATTGCATAAATAACATATCTTGAGGTGCACTTCTCTTGTGTTTTTTTACACTTGTTTTGCTCTTTTTGAGCTCCTTAAAAGATTTACTTGAGTCGAGACTGCAGAAGTTGAGCAAGAACCTGAAAAGTGCATGTATCTATCATTTTTCTGAACTGCAGTTTCTTTTCTTTATATTTTATCCTGATGATTATTTTCATACATTCCACAAAATGTAAAAATAATAATAATAATAATATTAATTAAAAAATATCCATCACAGTTCTTTGGACATTAAGTATTATATGCTGTACTATCTTGTTATGTTAAACCAATCTGATGTCTACTGTCACAAAAAATCCTTACATTTAACAAGCTCCAACCAGATAACATTTTGCTTACATTAATGAAATAACATGTTGTAACGCTTGGTTTACTCTGTGTTTAAATTCCTGTAATTTACAGAAATATGCAGATAGAAGAGTACAATGTATTTATGAAATGCAATATGCAAAAGGGTCACTGGCAAGTCTCAAAATTCAGTTTATTTGTACATCCCAGTCTCACATATAGAGGTTCAAAGGGGTTCTTCTCTGTGAGGAGGATTAAATTGCCAGCAATTTGGGATTAAAGGGTTGAAGAGTGAGTAGGGACAGAGTAGCCAACTTTCAGACATATAAGAAGGTCCAAGATCATTTAGGATTTTATATACATATATGTAAGAGTCAGTCAAAAGTCAATGAGATGTGCTGTGAGATACTGGAAGCCAGTGTAGCTCTGCTAAAACTGGACTGATCTGCTCCCAGTTATTTTTTTTCCTTTAGTTAATAACGTTGCAGGAGAGTTTTGGATAATCTTTTTGGGATGTCCAGAAAAAAAGAGCACAGCAGTTCCACTGGACATGAATACAAGAACAAGGTTTTTAGAGTCAGAGTATATCAGGAAGGGTTTTATCTTGGATGTATTCCTGAGATGTCTTACTGATGGAATTAATGTGAGGTTTAAAGCTCAAATCAGAATTTAAAACAACCCCACGACTTTTAACTTGTGGTTTTCCTCATACCCAGTGACTTGTAAGAGTATAATAAATTGATTATAAAAAAAGACTTATAAAAATGCTTATTTATTAATGTTTTTCATTAATCTGTATATTAACTGTGTGTAAAATGTCTATGTTACTTATCTGAGCTGTGCAGAGCTTTATAGTGCCTTTTGGCTTTTTTTAATTATTTTTTTGTTTGGGTGAGGGCACTTCATGTTTCATTTTTGAAATTAGAAGGATGAAGACAAAGCACTGATAAACAGAAAGTGAATACTTATCTCCATCAAGTGGTCAGAGACTTCACTCCGGATGTATTTTTGCTTCTGCTGCTGCAGGTGAGGCCTGTTGCTCCATATCTGCTAAAAAAAAAAATGCTTATTTTCAAACGTACGTAAGTAGTAAAATTCAAATAGTGACAGCCCTCAAACTTAAAGTGACGGTCACTGGCTGTCATTTATAGTCATTCACTGAACAAAGAATCAGGTTTTGGTTACCTGAATGGACATCAAAACTGGGCTCCACTGTGAGGCTGTAGAAAGGCATGGACTTATCCAAACCAATCAGCAAAGGTTAGGTTATATGAGTGTCATTATTGCATATGAACAATCAGCAGTGGCCTGGAGCAGTTCAAACAATGATGTGTGGTTTTTTTTCACATCATTCAAAAAAAGAAAAAAAAGTAACCCAGTTAAATACAAAATGCAGTTTACATTATTTATGACTAAATTATTAAATTCATCAATGGAAAAACTATTCAAACCTACCTGAACCTGTGTGAAAAAATAACTACACCCTAAACCTTTATTGTGTTGTGCCACCCCTCGACAGCAAGAACTGCAATGGAGCATTTGTGATAACTGCAATGAATCATTCACATCACTGTGGAGGAGTTTTGTCTCACCCTTCTTTGGAGAAGTGTTTTAAATCAGCCAAAATTGAGGGTTTTCAAGCATACACAGCCTTGTTCAAGGTCATGCAAAAGCTTCTCAATAGGATTTAAGCCCAGACTTTGACAAGGCTATTCCAAAACCTTCATTTCATTATTTTTGAGCCATTCAGAGGTGGATTTGCTGGTGTTTTGCTAAATAACCTAAGTATGTATATCTATATGTAATGGGACTCAAACCTTCCAAGTAATTCTCCCTTTGTCTCATCACGCTACAAAATATTTTGCCAAAAGTCTTGGAGATCATCCAGATATTTTTTGTCAAAGACGCAATGAGCCTTATTCAGCAGTGGTTTTCTCCCTATAACTCTCCCATGGATGCCCTTTTATTACCCAGTCTCTTTCTCATTGTTGAATCATGAACTCTGACATTAACTGATTCAAGTGATGCCTGCAGTACTTTAGATGTTATTCTGGGTCTTTTGTGATCACCTGGATGTGTTGATGCACTCATGCAGTGGTTTTAGTAGGCTGGGCAGTTCTGTGAAGTTTCACCACTTGGTAACTTTTTCCAGACAGATAGATGTCAAAGACGTTCTTGAGGCTTTTTTGAGTGTGGCATGACGTGTTGCTTTCTGAGATCATTTATCCTTCTTCACTTTGTCAGACAGTGAAAAAGATTCTTTTAAGTGATTTCTTGATTCAACCAGTCTGGAAGAAATCCTGGCTGGGTGTGGCTGACTCAGCTTTCCAGAAATGTGGTTTATGGGGAATGACACAGGCTAACAGAGAGAAAGACAACCATTTACGTCTTTGGCTAATGTTAGAATTTGTTTGATGATCTAAAATATGTAAGTCAGAAAATATACAAATAAAAAATAACTCAGGAAGGGGGCACATACTTTTTCACAGCAATGCAACATAAAAACAGCAATGTCATGTAGCATGCTCAAGTAAAACTCTAGGTTTGATTATTTTTCTTAATTCATGCATTTTTGATTTTCCTATAAATAATTAAAGCAAACATCACCTGATGTTGGCAGTGATTTGTGTGATTTTCCGGTCTTCGTCGCTCTCTAGCGTCCCAGACTGAAAACTTTCCGACCGAAATGTTTCCGGATCCGCCGGAAGTTGGGGACCTTTCTGCATGCGGTTGACGTCACCACACAGTCGTGAACATGGCGTCCGTGACAACAGGTGAGAGCACAAAGGCCCGGCTAGCCGGTGTTAACAAATGGTTGATTTAAATTATTTTAGCAGTACTTCGTCAGATATTAACACTGGCACCTCGTCTTTAATGTTTACGAGCGTTTGGGTTCACAGCGATCCCCGCGGAACAGCTTTTATTCGCGGCTACTGGAGCCGCTCACACAATGCTAACACAGAGTGCTAGGACAAACAACCGTGTTACTGAGTTTTGTGTCGCTCTCTGAAATGTGTGATTTAATCTTTAGTGGGAAAACAATCGTAAGGGGGAACTGTGTCCTAGATTAGTGGCCAGTTTAACCTCTGAATCGTCCAACTTGTCTCGCCGCTAATGCTAACGTTAGCCTACCAGCTCCGGGTCATCTACCACTCCGCTTTGTCCTCAATCTGTTAAAACTAAATGATTTTTAAATAGTCTATCTCTGATTTGCTTCTAAGTGCTATGCCAGTTTATTCGCCGTCCGTGTCTCCGCGTGGCCGAGTTTCACGTCGGGTATAGCCATTGTTGTGGCAGCTGTTGTGCTTCCTTCACAGTTTATCTGCTCCTGCAGCCACAGGACTGTTCAAATGTGGGGTTATAAATAACCTCCAGCTGGTCACGGTCAGCATGTATTAGACATCAGTATGCTGCTGTCTCTGATGGTTTATGTCTCCCGCTGGCGTCTTGTTACACTATAGTATTACTTTGAACAGTCCCACATTACACTTAGTGTGATCACAGCCTGTGGAATTCGTGGGCAACTTGGCCAGGAGTTTTGGTTATTGCTGTTGTCTTTTGGTTCCCAATTTTTCTGTTCTTAACAAAAGAAAACTGGAGCAGTGACACTGTAGACTTTAAAAAATCAACAAGTAAAGAACTCATTACTTGCAACTGTAGTTGTGGCATTGTTTATTTATAAAGACCCGTGTTTGATTCTGCTTAAGTTGTTTGGTGGTTAATGTTTCAACCTTTCCATTTTTCTTTTAAGCCACCTCAGAGTGGATTCAGTTTTTTAAGGATGCAGGGATCCCAGCTGGTCTGGCTGTCACATATGCTGTTTCCTTCGTAGACAACAGGTAAAGACATTTTGGCCTCGTGAACACATTCATGCTGTGATCATGTGCACTTTATTAATGCTCTCATTGTTTGTCCTGATTGTTTAATCCTCGGCAGAATTCAGAAGAACATGTTAATGGACCTCAGTAAAGACATCATGATGGACCTCGGCATTACTGTAATTGGGGACATCATTGCCATTCTTAAACATGCCAAGCAGGTCTACAGGCAGGTGAGCCAGACTTGATCTTTTAATGTTATGAAAAGCTGAAAATTATTCACTGTTAACAATTGTGTTTGTCCAGAAGTCTACAGACAATATAATCGTGTACTGATTTAAAATAGCCACGCCTATATGCTAGCGCTAGGGTTTATTTTAAAATTGCAGCATTAGGTGCAGATTTCACTCAACACTTTGTTTTCCTGCTCTGTTTTCTAAGGACATGTGCAAAATGGCAACTGAGGCCATCTCATCAGGACAGACCAGTGTTCAAGCTGAGCTCAGAAGAACTGCCAACACCCGTAAGTAATGACATGTTAATTTATTTTGTAAAGTATGAGCCTTTATTAGAAGTCAAAAGAGCTTCAAAGAAAAGCGTCTGGACTTCTTTAAGTTGCTTGAAGATGTTTCACCTCTCATCCGAGAAGCTTCTTCAGTTCTAAGGTCAAATGGTGGGAAAGGATAATGGAAGCACTCAAAACATGCGGCTATCCTAATTGGGCGTTCATAAAGTCAGCAAAGAGGCACAGAAAAGAAGACCAGACACCAGCGAGGGAGGATAAGGACAGACACAACAACATTGTCATCCCCTATGTAGCCGGTGTATCAGAGAAACTCAGGAGAGTTTTCTCCAAGCATGACATCCCAGTGCATTTCAGACCCAGCAACACGCTCAGACAAAAACTGGTTCACCCGAAAGACAAAACGCCTAAACACAGACTTAACAATGTGGTGTATGCTGTACAGTGCAGCGAGGAATGCTCAGACCTCTACATTGGAGAGACCAAACAGCCACTTCACAAGCGCATGGCACAACATAGAAGAGCCACCTCCACAGGACAAGACTCAGCAGTCCATCTGCATCTTAAGGATAAAGGACACTCTTTCGAGGATGCCAATGTTCACATTTTGGACAGAGAGGACAGATGGTTTGAAAGAGGAGTGAAAGAAGCCATCTATGTCCACTGTGAGCGACCATCTTTGAACAGAGGCGGGGGTTTACGACACCAACTCTCTGCCATCTATAATCCAGTTTTGAGATCCCTCCCCAGACGTCTTAACGCCCACTCACATCCTGGGCCATCTGACCTCAGGAATTCGCATGATAAGGTGGGGCCAGGTTTCACAATGAGCTCACCCGAAACCCTGGCTGATTGGGACCCACAACCAGTTTCACACCTTGGCTCAGGCGATTAGAGGATCATCAGGGGGTCCTTTTGTCCCTCTGTGGGGGGGAAACTCCCACTAGGTTTATATCTGGGACTCTCCACCATTTGACCTTAGAACTGAAGAAGCTTCTCGGATGAGAGGTGAAACGTCTTCAAGTAACTTAAAGATGTCCAGACGCTTTTCTTTGCAAGCTCCTTTGACTACGATGACCTGGATGACTGAGAACCTTCATAGACTTTATTAGAAGTGTTCAGATTTTCTTTGAGTTTTTGTTCTAACTGGAGTTAAATGGCCGACATTTGTTCAGCAGTGAGCAAAATTTTCCAGCAGTAAGTTCTGGTTGTATCGAAATCACTCAAGTTACTACGGAGGTCAGACAGTGACCCAGCTGTTTGACCCATTAATGAGCCAGGCCAGAGGCATTATGAATCATCTATTCCACTGTAATGTGGTATGTCAGCGGGAATTACGCACACATCTATGTGCGTAATCATTTCACCTGCCATGATTCAGAACTGAAGAAGCAAATGTAATCAGGCGGTTGAAGCTGTTTACGTTAAGGAAAAGATGACCTAACGAGTGAAAGATCCGGAGTTCGACCTCAGGAGGAGACGCACATTCCTTTGGGGTTGCTTCAGAATGGCAACCAGTTTAAAAACACTGCCAAATCAAACATGTGGAGCTGCCTGCTGCGGCGACCCCTTGTGAAAAGGGGAACAGCCAAAAATGGCTTTGTAGTGTTCAACATGTTATTTTTGGATTCACCAAGAGAGGAGAGCAGACTTTTACTGGCCCAAAAAGTCCCCAAAATAACCTTATCTTAGGGTTGCTTTAACTTTAGCTTTCGGTCCAGGGCCAAAAGTCTTTTCTTTTCCTTAATTCTTCCAGAATCAGAAAGGGTTTTATTGCCAAATGTTGAGCAGGTTTACAACATTAGGAAATTGCTGCGGTGCTTCAGTGCAAACATACTGTCATAAATTACGCTTAAACAGACATGAAAAATAAATAAATTAAAAAAAATAAATAAATAAGAATAAGAATTATTCTTATAGGTAAGTAGATAGGTATATACATGGTATATACATGAGTGCAGGTGGTGTTCAGTGCCAAACATGGAATGATGCTGTGAACACAGCGTAGGGTCATGTGTTAGTGGTGGGAACAGTCATACGGTTATTGTTCATGAGTCCAACAGCAGAGGGGAAGAAACTGTTCTTGTGGCGAGAGGTTCTGGTGCGAATGGACCGGAGCCTCCTGCCTGAGGGGAGCAGGTCAAACAGACTGTGTCCAGGGTGAGAAGGGTCAGCTGTGATCCGAGCTGCACGCCGCAGTGTCCTGGAGGTGTACAGGTCCTGCAGAGATGGGAGTCTGCAGCCAATCACCTTCTCAGCAGAGCGCACAACACGCTGCAGTCTCTGTTTGTCCCTGATAGTGGCTCCAGCGTACCACACGGTGATGGAGGAGGTGAGGATGGACTCGATGATTGCAGTGTAGAATTGCATCATCGTCCGTGTTGGCAGGTTGAATTTCTTCAGCTGCCTCAGGAAGTACATCCTCTGCTGGGCTTTCTTGATGACGGAGGTGATGGTGGGCTCCCACTTCAGGTCCTGGGTGATGGTGGTACCCAGGAAGCGGAATGAGTCCACAGAGGTGATGGGGGTGTCAGTCAGGATGATGGGGGGGAGTGGGGCTGTGTGCTTCCTGAAGTCCACAATAATCTCCACTGTCTTCTGGGCATTCAGCACCAGGTTGTTGTGGCTGCACCAGGACACCAGACGTTCAACCTCCCTCCTGTAGGCAGACTCATCCCCGTCCGAGATGAGTCCAATAACGGTGGTGTCATCTGCAAACTTGATTAGCTTGACAGACTGGTGGGTGGAGGTGCAGCAGTTGGTGTACAGGGAGAAGAGCAGAGGAGAAAGAACACAGCCCTGAGGGGAGCCGGTGCTGATGGTCCGGGAGTCCGAGACATTCTTTCCCAGCCTCACATGCTGCTTCCTGTCCGTCAGGAAGTCAGTGATCCACCGGCAGATGGGATCAGGCACATTCATCTGGGAAAGCTTGCCTCGGAGATGGTCTGGAAGGATGGTGTTGAAGGCAGAGCTGAAGTCCACAAACAGGATCCTGGCGTAGGTTCCTGGGGAGTCCAGATGCTGCAGGATGAAGTGTAGGGCCATGTTGATGGCGTCATCTACAGACCTGTTGGCTCTGTATGCAAACTGCAGGGGGTCCAGGAGGGGGGCCGTGAGGGTCTTGAGATAGGAGAGAACCAGGCGCTCAAAAGACTTCATGACCACAGATGTCAGAGCCACGGGTCTGTAGTCATTTAGTCCAGTGATCCTAGGTTTCTTGGGGACAGGGATTATGGTAGAGGACTTGAAGCAGGCAGGCACATGACATGCCTGCAGTGAGGAGTTGAAAATGCCAGAAAACACTGGGGCCAGCTCGTTTGCACAGTGTCTGAGGGTGGCAGGAGACACGCCGTCTGGGCCGGGAGCTTTCCGAACATTCACTCTTAAACTGCTTCCTCACACCTGCTTCATGAATATGAAGAGTTGTGGTGGGAGGAGGTGGTGTGAAATCCTCTTTTGTGTGGAGTGAGGAGGGGGGTGTTGTAGGTGAAGTGTTAGAAGGTGGTGATGGCTCTATGGAGGGGGGAGAGGTGGGGGAATGAGTGTCCAAAGTGTCTCTATTGTTGGGGCCGTTGGAGGTGTGAAGGCTGCCTGATGGCTCGTCAAAACGGCAGTAGAAGTCGTTAAGGGTGTTGGCTAAGAGCAAGTCATCAGTGGAGTGGGGGGTTTTAGGCTTGTAGTTGGTGATATTCCTAAAACCTTTCCACACAGAGGCCGAGTCATTCTCTGAGATCTGCTGCTGCATCTTCTCAGAGTGCTGATGTTTGGCAATGTCCACTTCTTTAGTGAACTTGTACTTGGCCTCTCTGTAGCAGTCCCTGTCTCCGCTTCTGAACGTCTTTCTCTTTTCCAGCCACAGCTTTTTGAGTTTAGGAGTAAACCAGGGTTTGTCATTGTTATAACTCACCCTGGTGCGTGATGGCACAATGCTGTCCTCACAGAAGTGGATATAGGAGGTGACAGTGTCCGTAAACTCGTCCAAGCTGTTAGAAGCAGCCTTCATTGTGTCCCAGTCTGTAGACTCCAGACACGTGCGAAGCTCCTCCACAGCCTCGTTGCTCCACAGTTTTTTTTGTCCTCACGACAGGTTTGGAGAGCTTCAGCCTCTGTCTGTACGCGGGGATTAGGTGGATCATGACGTGGTCAGAAAGTCCGAGTGAAGCGCGGGGCACCGCACGATAGGCCCCGCTGATCGTGCTGTAACAGTGGTCTAATGTCCTCTCCTCTCTGGTCGGGCATTTAATATACTGCTTGTATTTGGGAAGCTCATGGCTCAGATTGGCTTTGTTAAAGTCCCCAAGAGCAATGATGAGAGAGTCCGGGAATGTCCGCTCCATGTGCAGTATCTGCTCCGCGAGTGCGCACTGAGCTGCCTGCACATCTGCATCTGGCGGGATGTAAACAGCGGCCAGGATGAATGAAGCAAACTCCCGCGGAGAATAAAACGGTTTGCAGTGAATAAAAAGGTATTCCAGAGAGGAAGAGCAGTGCTGAGCAATCACTGTTACATCTGTGCACCAGCCACTATTAATGTAGAAGCAGACACCTCCACCTTTGGTCTTACCAGAGAGAGAGGCCTGCCGGTCCGCGCGCAGCAGATGAAAGCCCTCCAGCTTGAGCGCGCAGTCCGGGATGTCCTCGCAGAGCCACGACTCCGTAAAACATAAGACACAGGAGGAGGCAAAGTCTCTGTTCATGCTTCTCATCAGGGCCAGCTCGTCTATCTTATTGCTGAGTGAGCGTACATTGGAAAGGAAGATCCCAGGAAGAGCAGTTCGCAGTCCACGTCTCCTCAGACGCACGAGTGCGCCGGCTCGCTTTCCTCTCTTTCAGCGTCTCACTTTCCTGATCAGAGTCTGCAGTAAATCTGCCGCAGATGCGACAAATATTGGAAGTAAATCCACAGGTGTTGTAGTCCTGTAGTTAAGAAGCTCTTCTCTGGTGTAAGAATATCCAGAGGAGTGCCCAGACACAGAAGTTATGCACAAAAACAAAACAGAAGTAACGCACTGAAGTAACGCACTGAAGCACCAGGGCATCCATACGCGGCGCCTCATTTATTAAGATTTTCTTAAATTAGTATTCATCTCCCTCTGAACATTTTTCTGGTTACTCTTGTTTTGTGAAAGTGTGAATCCCATCCGTCTTTCACCTCTTTGGTACAAAATAAAGCGTATAGACTTAAGAAGTAAGATTGTAACAATCTTTTATTTTGTTCCTCAGCTGCGACACGCATGATAGCCAATGCTTTGAGCCATGACTCTCCACCAGCCACGCCAGCCCGCCGGCCTGACAACCGCCTCTCCGTCACAGTGTCCAACACGCAAGCAAACAAGAGTAACAAAGCAGGTAGATTAAATAAACGTATGTTTGTGTTTCACCCCATCCGTCCCCTGTTTCCTGTTTCCCTGAAGCCAGGAAAGCCCTCTTTTTACTCATGTTTGTTCCTTATGTGCTCCACAATTTGTTGTCAGTTATACGCCAACCAGCTGACGAGGGGAACGGTCTGCCTGTAGTGAAGCGTCGCCGCGTAACAGCTGAGATGGAAGGCAAGTACATCATCAACATGCCCAAGGGCACCACTCCTCGCACACGCCGAATCCTGGCCCAGCAGGCCAAGAAAGGTAGGCCTGATGAGGTGGCCTCACCAACAGCTCGCCTAACTAACGCGTTACTCACAACAACTAATCAAACCTGAAGCTCTAATGAGTCTCCCTCCTAAAAATTACAACTATTGATCAGGTGCTGATGATCAGAGTCTGTTTGACCCTCACCGTTTGCCCTTGTTTTTACTAATCCTGCTCATTCTGCCAATAAAATTCCCCCTCGCACTTCTTTTTTTTCCCCCGTTTGTCTCACATTAACCAAATTTTACTTCTTTTTGCTCTTCTGATTTTTCCTCCCTGGCATGAGCTTGCATTTGGATTGTGTTACAGATCAGTCATTCAGCTTCAAGACATTTTCTCTAAATTTATGAAGGAAATGTCACTTTTATACCTGTAAAAGCTGCAGTGAAAATCATGCTTTCATGATAAATGTACCGACACAATCTAACAAACCACCGTAGCCCATTGAACTCACCGGAAAATCAAGTTTGCAGCTTAGAAGAATGGTGTACTCCAGATAGAGTAATTATTAGCAATTGGGTGTAACTCCTTTCTGTGACAAGACCAGGTCAGTGTTGGCACACGTTTCAATGCCTTTTTTGAGGCAGCTTTTTTGTCTGGTTCAGTTACTTTGCGGCGTTTACAGTTGTTGCAAATGCTTCCTGTGGGATTTACCACCACTGAATCAAGCTTTCCACCACCTGAAGCGATATGGCCACACAGCCAACAGGAACTCCCTTTCAAAGAAAGGCTTCAGAGTCTGAAAACAGAAGAAGTCTATTGTTTCCTTTCACACCACTTAAGTTAACTTGGGATGTTTGCCAGTGTCTACTGCCTATCCCAGCTTTAACTGGTTTGTCATGTTAGCAATTAAAGTAAAAGAGGTTTTTTTTTAGCTGACTTAAAACAACAGGAGTTGATCAAAATATTTTTCTAGGCAGATACAGATACTGTTAAAATTTACATTTACATTGTTGTAGGCAAGAAAAAAACAAATCAAATGTTTGTTTCAGTCTAATCAGTGTGACTTTAGTTAGAGTTTTCAAAATAAAAGCAAAAATTCTCAACATATTACATGTATGGAGAATACTGTCAAAATTTCCAACATGTAATTTTTAATATTTTGTGTAAACATTCAGAAGCACATAGGCTACATTTTGCACAATCGAATAAGTCATACACCGACTATAACAACGCTCAATACAAATTCATGGCAGAATAACAGAAACTGAGCAAAGGTAAACTAACAGACTTTAAAGAACAACTACAGAGCGGTGGTACTGACAAATATTTCTTCACCTTCTCTCTTCCACTGTAATCTGTATGTTGCAGAGCTTCTTTACTTTTTTGCTGATTAGTTTTGTTGGAAAAAAATATTTATTTTGCTTATTTGCTCTTCTCTTCATGAAGGTTTGAAACGCACGTCTGTGTTTGCGAGACTCGGAGCTGAATCGAAGGCGGATACGACAACAGGCGGTAACAAGGTGAGACCTGTCGATGTACATTAACAGCGTTCTGCATCTTAAAGATGAGTTCTGAGCTCATAGCGCTCATATTTTTGCAGCCGACCGGCGTGTTCAGCCGCCTCGACAGAGGGGAAGAAGCTGCAGACGAGCAGAGAGCTGGAAACGCAGGTGAAAACGAGGACGACAGCGATGGAGAAGGCTCTGTCCTCCAGTATGCTGGCGTCCTCAAGAAACCTCCTTCTCTCCAGAAGAAAGAGTCTGCGATAAAAGCGCCCCCCATCACCCTGCGGCGCCTCGGCGGCAAATTCAAACTACCTCCCTCTGATACACCCACCTCCTCCTCACCTTCCCCGAATGGTCTCCCCCCTGCTAAGATTAGTGTTCTTCAGAGACTGGGCAAGCCCCCCGCAACACACTCAAACACCAGTGTGTCGCAGACACCCGCTGACACACAGGACAACAGAGTGACCAGCACCAGATCCCGAGCCCAGGAGAGGACGACTGTAGCAAGCTCCAAGGTAAGCAGCAGCACCGGAGGAGCTGGAATGGGAGGAGAGTCCACGGGGGCCCAGATGGACGTTAAAGCTATCAGTGTTTTCAAGAGACTGGGCAGTAAGAGAACCTAACGCACTCACCCCACCACCACCCAAAAAATACTATTTCTTTACACTCTTTTTAAAGTTTGTATTGCCAACTTTTAGGATTTATCTTGCTGCAATATTTTTTGTTTTGTTTTTGTGTTTGGATAAATGACAAAGATTATCATTTACATTAAACTCATTATTCTTGCTGCCATTGGAAAAATGTTTACCGTTTAGTGTCCAAACCTATTATTTAAGGATTTATGGTCTGCATTTGTTAGCTTAAAGCATGAGCTTGACATACGCTACCCCCACCACACCCCATACGAGGATGCTGCTGCTGTCTACACTCCCTGAATGCCCCTGAATGAATAGTGAGGCTGTAGATAATGTTGTTTCTCCAAGAATAATTATGTAAGTGTTTTATTGATATTTGCCTGAACATGTAAAATGTACAGATTTTTGTTTTGTTTTATTATTTTTTTTATTTTTAAGTTGAATACACAGGACAGCAGTCAGACTAGTAAGGAGATGATAAGTTAAAGTTAATCTTCTAACCTTCACCTAAGAATTACCTCCTTTTCAAAGTATGAAAAGTGTCGATAACAAGCTTCTGAACTCAGACCCCGAACTTGTGAGAGGGGAAAGGAAAAAATTCAAACTATTAAACAGAACAACCTCGATGAACACTTGAATCTTTGGAAAGCAATGCACCTCCTCCTCCTCTTCTGTGCTTTGTGGAGTAGAAGTTGACACCTTCGAACTAAAGGCACCTTTTCTATCGTAGTACTGAACGTTTTCTATAACCACCTACTTGAAAGCCGACTCACTAGAATATTTCTGTTGTTTTTATGCAATGTATAGATTTGTTAGACTTCACACACACATATTTTTCTATGTGGACGTTCTTGTATCATGACGTATCCTTACAAAAGGAATTCAGCGATGCCATCGGGCCCAGCTCGATGTAGTCCACTCAAACCAGTGTTGCTCATTACTCCTGATGTACAGTTTTTGTCTGTCAGACTTCATGCCAGATCTTCGTTACATTGTAAATATTTTAAAATGCTTAGGATTTTTTTTCCCTGTGTTTAAAGAATTAATATCTGGAAAACACACCGTGAAATGTCATGTTTTCTTTTTCAAGGTATGTTGGAAAAAAAAAGTTAAATGATGAAATGGTGTCAGATGTGTGGGTTTCTCTTTCTTATTTCCATGCCCCCCCCCCCCTTTTCCCTCTCTTCTCCTCTTCTCTCCTCCTCCCTTCCTTCGTTCACTTCTCGTTAGTACATGGGGATCTACCGCAGCACCAGTTCATACATCCTCATCTCACTTCGCTCATCGTTTCCGAGGATGTGGTCTCAGTTATTGAAGGTGTTTTCATCAAAGTAAGCATCCGCTCCTCAAAAGGACATACAGCAAGAAAAGGGTTCAACTTCACTGAATATAAGCTGATTAGCCAGCTGCTGGTCTGTTTGGGAAACCGATGATATTTCCACTGATCCATACATACATATTTTACATATTAAAAATGGTGAAGTTGAGCATATAACATTTAAAATTAGAGCAAGATAAATATTAGACTTCTTCATTTTAAATCTTTAGCAGCAATTTTCTCTCCTGATTTTTATTTACTTCATTGTTGTTCGTTCTGGTAGTTTAGACTATCAATCAAATAACTTCTAACCACTTGTAAAGATTTACAGGCAGCCAATGAAAGTGTGATCTGCTGTGACACTGTGGAAAAAACACAGATGAATGTTTTAGACACTGATACAGGGAGGATACTGCACACCGTGTCTTGTTAAAAATGTTTGAAATAAAATTGCCTTTAACTGGAGCCGTCAGTATGTGACAAGCAGCCATCAGAAGATGGTGCACTGTGGTTATAAAGGGATGGACATGGTCAGCTAGAATACTCAAGTAGGTTGCAGCATTAAATTATGCTCAGTTGGTACTAAGGGGACCAAAATGTGCCAAAACAAATATCCCCCACACCATTACACCGGCAGCAGCCTGAACCATCGATACCTGGCAGGAAGGATCGAAATTCTCACTCTACCGTCGGAATGTCGCAGCAAAAATTACAACTCCTTAGACTAGGAAATGTTTCCTGGTCTAAAAAGTAGCCTGGCTATTTTCCTCTGACTTCTGATAGCAACAACGCCACGTTCAAAGTCAGTTGAATGTGGCGTGGTTGTTGTTGTCAGACCTTTTTTCCTCATTCTGATGCTCAGCTTGAACTTCAGCAGGTCATCTGGACCATGTCTACATGCCTAAATGCTATGAGTTGCTGCTACCTGATTCACTGATTAGATATTTGTACTAATGAGTCATTGAATAGATGTACCTCGTGAAGTGAAACTACATAAAAGTGAAGTGTGAATTGTTTGTCAGTTATTACAACACAAACAGAACACTCATTTTATCTTTAGTTAACTGTAATAAACTTGATTGTTTGGCAACCGTGAGAGCTGTCGTGCCTCAGGTGCTGCCCTTCTTTCCAATAAGCAGGAGTTCGAGGAGCGCTACAGGGTGTGCTGTGGATGCTTACTCCTGCTCTGTGGAGAAGATGGTGTGTGGGGTTTTTTTTTTACTTACTCTTGCAGACATGCCTCTGAGGCTGACTGCTGACTTCTAGGTTAACCACACGTCACATCAAACTAAGTGTAATTGACACTTTGTCCCCTTGAGGTCGCTCTCTCCCTCTTTCTCCCTCAGCCTCCTGCCGTTCGTCTCCATCTCCTTGAAAACCTTATCAGCTGAAGTCATCAGGCGCTCCGCTTGGTCCTGAAACGATTACAGGAACAATAGTTATAGTAAAAGATTTTATTGTGAGGACTGATCACTTCCAATCGTATTATTAATTGACCCTTGAAGAACGAGCCTCGGGCCTAAGAGTAGATAGTTTATAAGGCTATCTTTTTAAATATTTTGCCGAATAGTGTTTAAAATAAATAAACATGCAAATAAGTTGTTGTTTATTACTGACTGATAAAAGCATCTACTTTGCGGTTCATGCAGTTGTTATGGTTGATTTTAATGTGCCACATCACACTAAGAAATAATCGATTATGTCTGAATATTTCCACATTTTCTCTTTTTTCTTTCTTCTCCATTTTTCTCCATGTAAAATCCGAACTGCAGCAACGCCTCACGACTTCTCTTTTTTTTCCCACAATGCTGCGCGGTAGGGGCTGTCGTGTGTGCGCTATCTGTGGTGCTGAAGCTGCGCGTGCCTCTGAGGTTGCTACCATACAAATCCACCCGAGCATCCTTCCGCGAGAGCTCCAGCAGCGAGGGATGGTTTGTGGTCGACGCTAGGAGAGATTCAGGATGTTTCTGCCAGCTCTGGTGATGTAATGCGTCTTTTTTCTGTATCTGCTGACGTTCTCCGGGTTATTTCTCGTTTTTTTCTGTAAGTGCTGCACACGGCAGACGCGCCTGAAAGCCCATTTTTCCCTCGGCTCGTCGTGTCTCCGGTGCCGCCGCCTGCCCTGCCTCCTTCGCCGCTCCGTCCTGCATCCTTTATGCACAGCACGCTGCTCCGGTCCTCCCCAACAAAGCACACCTTCGTGTCCGAGCACCATGGCCCGCTCCAGCCGCTTTCACTGAGAGACATGGAAGCCAAACAGCACCAGATAAAGAGCCTGAAAAGCTACCCGGAGACCGGCGGTCGGAGCCTGGCAGCGGCCGCCGGAGGAGACGGAGGAGGGGGGTATCGAGCCGGCTCAGCTGAAATGGAGATGGACTCGAAGATCCAGAAAGCCATCGAGTTCAAGGCGGAGGGCCATCGCTGCTACAAGGAGAAGAAGTTCCGGGAAGCGATAGGCAAGTACCACCGGGCGCTGCTGCAGCTCAAAGGGGTTCATGTCGTGGACGGCACTACGGGCTCCGAGGTCAACCTGCTCAGCCAAGCCGCGGCCAAGCTGACCGAGGAGCAGAGGAGAGCCGTGGAGAGCACCGAGATCGAGTGCTACGACAGCCTGACAGGTGACACGACCACAAACACACTAAAACTCAGAAACACCCAGACCCCTACTATTCTCCAAGTAGTGCTGACACCATTATTGGTTCCGGTTCACCGGGTTCACACAAGCTCCGGGGTGCAGTTGTGTCTCCAGGTGCTGGGATCAGCAGAGGCGGGCGAAACAACACTGGTGCTGAAATGGAGCATGGATGGTGTTTGTTTGTACGTTTTTTAATTGCACATACAAAAGTGGCTGCACGCTGTTTGACCATTGGTGCGTTTATTTATTCCGGTGAGGTCATTTGCCAGCCAGAGAAATTTCACCGTGTGGGCTAAAATAGTTCACCTCTCTGCCAGTTACATGCTCTCAAACAGCCTTTCACGTGGGTTGTTTATTTTTACATGTGTACCTGTAAGAAAAAAGAAAAACATCTGGGCCATAAATACAATCAGGCTTCATGTTTTAGGACATGTTACCATTATTTATGTATGAGGCAAGTTCACCACATGTTGGGGTGATGTAAGGCTGCAAGTTTAATGGCTCCAAGTGTGGAGGGAGTTACAACAGGGTTAACAGAGCTTCACATAACAGCTGCTTTCAATGTTAATCCTCAGTAATTTCATTTATAATATACCAGAAAAGAACAACTGAGAAGAAGCTCATTGTTCATTGTTATAGTCCCCTTATCTCGACACAGACTGTTACATCATTGTTTCTAGTTGTGCAATTATGCACAATCATGAATAAAAGTAGACATCAGAGCTTCGACAATGTGAGAGTTTCACTTCAAGGTTTTAGTGATCAAAATAATTCAGAATAAAATTGAAAGCGATGGAAAAAATTATGAATAATAATGAAGTTCACACATCATTTTAATTATTGTCGTTGTTTTGTTATATTGTTTCGGCAAATTAATTGTACTGAAAAAAACAAGTACACAGAGGTGGTAAGAGTGTAATTATAACTGTCCAAAACAAAAAAAACAAAAACAAGACACACATTTGCACAATTACTTAAAATATTAGTTGTGTATTTACCATAATTTAATCAGAAAGCCCCACTGAGACTGACGTTTTCAAGGGAGACTTGAACAAGGTAGAAGTCATAAACTCAAAACATATTAAAAACTTAACAACTACAACATAAAATACAGGAGCCACAGCATTATTATGTATATAGTATACAATTACCCACAACAAAACATGCTAGTGGCCTCTCAAGAAAATCATCCACATTTCCTATCCTGCATTCCTTATGATGCTTTTAAATTCAATAATAGATACAGTCCTTTGAAAAAAAAAAGGTAAAAAGTTTTCACAAGAAAATTCACAGTTTTTCTGCATTTGATTAACTGATCGTCAGTAAGTGTGAGCATCACTATAAAAGCAGAGGTTTGGGCAGTTTGCTGGTCTGGAGCACTCATTTGTGTGTTAACACAATGCCAAAATCTTCCGACAAGCAGACATCCCAAAAAATTCTCTCCACAGTAAGACCGTGTAATGTTCAGAGAAACTGTAAATGGTGTAAGAGTGATGAAATAGTTTTCTATATGACTTTGCTGCTAAGGGTGGTTCTGAATATGAATACAAGTTACTCAATCACAGGATGTCCTTGGTTTTCCACATGAGCATGTTTAATTTTAGATTCCATTTCCAAGCTTAATGGTGTGAAAATTTTGTTTATCAGATTTCTTAGAATTCCCCAAAGCAAGCATTTAGAGGTGTGCAGCTGGTTCTGGGACAGAGAGAGGTGCAAAGGTTAACTGAAAATAGACTGAAAATACCAGTGCTGTTATCCAACAGTGGTTAGTGATGGCTAGCACATCAAATCACAAAGAAAGCAGCTGTGAGTCAGAGTTTGTGCCTGTAATAAAGTGTAGAGTTGCACTGAATCAAGACTCAAAGCTGAAAAGGTGTGTATGTGTATATGCATTGTATCACCATTGTCGATCTCAAGCAGAAAAGTATCTTTCACAAGATTTTTCATATAAACAAAGTAAAACCAATCTTCACTCTCAGCTACATTGAACTTGTCATCTGTACATATATACAAACATGTGTTTGCATGAACTCTTTGATGTAACAGTACTATAAACCATCAAAACCTTGTTGGTGAGTTTTTCAGAAGACAAAAACTTTATAGTTTACATATACAGACTGAAATGGGTGAAGTTGCAGTCTGAGGTTGCACTGTCTGTCTTACAGAGGGAGCATGTGTGTAAATGACAGTATCATCAGCATAAAGATGTAGTTTTGCAGTATTGTCTCTACCAAAGTCATTTATAAAAAGTAGAATAAAACTAATAAAATAAAAAACAAAATTTATCCCAAAACCCTGTGGGATCCCTTTGTTAGCTAAAAAAATCTGATTTACGATCATCTGCATAGACATAGTTTGACTTACAAGGTGGATTATAATTCGGTTAACATTGTAAGGTCCATAACCAATAATCTTGTTCAGCAGCAATTCATTATCTACTGAATTAAACACATTACACACATAAAAAATAACACATTGCTTTGTGTTGTATAGCATGTTTATTATTGGTACTTCATGTTTAAATATTATGGCTATTGTCAGTACATGGACACTGTGACAAACTTACTTGTTTGTTCTTTTAGGCGCTTATAGTCATATATAGTGAGACAGACATAGTCACAGTTATATGCTATAAGATTACCAGTGAACCTCAGTGATAACTGTTACTGATTATCTTGGGTACTTGGATGTGAATAAAAGCAAAGCAGTGTGTTACAACAATGGAAACTGAATGAACACATGAATTATCAGCTTATAGCCAGGCTTTTGTTGGAAAAACTGTGACTCTGGTATTCAGTGTGAACAGAAGATTGTGATAAATGGTCACATTTAGAGGGATTTATGATGATAGTGATTAATGTTGCACAAAGGCACTACAGCAGTTATATCAAATCACCTATAACTCACCTTTCACCTGTGATTCTGGACTGCTGTGCTGGTGTGTCTCGCTGCTGTCCCAGGCGCTGCCCGCTACACATGCCATGATGCACTGAAGGTCGCTTGTTCTGCTTGTCGTTCAGGGCCTGTCTGGAGCCTGTAGGAAGGCCACTGTGGCATGAAGGGAAGGATGGGGGAGGGACTGAGAAGAGGGGGAGGGAGAACAAACAAATAAAGGAAGAAACGAAGGAAGGAAGGAAGGAAGGAAGGGCAAAATGAGAATTAAGAGGAAACAGGAGATGTGGTGAGAAAAAGGAAAAAGGTACAAATAGCAGAGAGAACAAAAACGAGGGAAGAGGATGAGGAGGAAGAGTGGTAGCAGGTGACAGGAGGCCATATTTACCATGGCAACCATCACTGGGTCTTTTCCCTGTTGTTGTTGTAATAACACTACTCCCATTCCCGTCACTGCTGTGTGTGTGTGTGTGTGTGTGTGTGTGTGTGTGTGTGTGTGTGTGTGTGTGTGTGTGTGTGTGTGTGTGTGTGTGTGTGTGTGTGCACATGCGCACTCACAGGCTTGTACCACAAAGACATGCCACCACAACCTCGCTGTGCCATCACTGCCTGTAATCACCCCTTGTTCACTCTTTCACGGCCTCCTATAGGATGAATCGATAAACTGAGATCTCAGACACTCATTGCTTACTGTGCATGTTTATTTAAAAGAAAAGAAAAAGAAAAAAAGAGTGCCTATGAAAAAAGGGGAGCATGCCATGGTTTAATCAGTTTAAAGTGCTGACAACAGTGCACACTCTGTAGTAAGCCACTTACTCCAATAAGGTGCATCATGATGTGCGTATGGATCGATTAGGCTATAAAATACATTTACTTTCATTTTCCTGCTGATATCTGCAGTCATGATGATATAACTGAAGATATATGCTCTATATTATGCCACGCCACATTCACCAACCCAGAATTTAACACAAAACCTCAGTAATGCTGGAAAGAAGAAATCTCTAGAATACTTCCTGCCTTTCGTCTGTTACTTGGTTCTGCTTCTGCGTCCTGAAGATGAGCAATAACCTGGGCATTATCTTTTTCCAGCTAAGATTAAATGTTAAGATGTGGATTAATCTCCCTTCGAAAATCTATTTACAGCAGAGAAAGGCTGTATGTGGAAGTGTATCTGTAGTGCAGGTATTTATGGCAAGGAACCTGTTTAATACGTGTGGGCTCGCCGTCTTTTCTTTAAGTCTGGTCCTGTTTGGAAAAATAGTTCCAAACTGAACCATGACTCAGTTTCAAGATACACCTTCAACATCGCCTAGACATCCTCTTAGAATCTATTAAGAGAACTTTTTAGTTCAAGAATTATTTTCTACAATATCTTTATTGATTAGAGTACAACAAAACACAAATTTACAAAGTTTCCTGGTAGAAAGAATGTCAATACATCCATCCATCCGGTTTTTCAGGTTATCTAATTCAGGGTTCTGGGAGAGCCTATTCCAGCTGTCATAGGTCAAAAGGTGGGGTATATTCTGGATAGGTCGACAAGCGTTCACACCTGCAGCCTATTTAGTATCACCAATGCTTAACAGAGTAATAAGACTTATTTAATGTAATCCATCCATTCCCATCTGCTTATCCAATTCAGGATTGCGGGCTGTTAGCTGGACAGGTTGCCAGTCTGTCGCAGGGCATTCGATGGCTTCTCTGCAATAATCCACTTTATATTTCTCACTTTGTAAGTGACCCAACCTCTATTCTTTGTAGAAACAACATAAACAGGTCCGTCTGCGGTTCAGTTTTTATCTTCGCTCTGTGCCCAGGTTTAACGAGGGAGATGATGTTGAAGTTTGCAGGGAAGGAAGAGTGCAGCATCATGACTCAGTGATGTGTAGTAGTAGTATTTGTGTGATATCAATCTTTGGTTACACAGGTTGTTAATGAGACTAATTTGTTATTTGTTTTCTGAAAAACTGAAAATGAGATAAACAAAGCAGCAATACAGATCCAATAGCAGCGGTCAGTAGTAATCTCTGTGTAATTATTCTTATTCCAGCCTCCTTGTTGTTTGTGTAAAAGCCTTCAGAAAATGTGAAAGTCAGTTCTCAGCTTTAAAAAGACAAAAGCACCTAAACATGACTTAAATTATGACTCACTTATTGAGTGAAAAAAAGGCACTTCTACCTGGTTACCCAGAGTTTTGCTGGGCAGACAGTGGTCACCGTGGTTATAAGTGAGGAGCTGTCATTTGATTGGCCGGCTGTCTTTGGTTCTGACGTATGACAGGAGAGCAACAAGCAAGTGGAGCCAGTCACACGTGTGCGAGTGATTGCGTATCAGCATTTGTGTGTGAGTGTATGTACCGGGTGTTCGTGCATGTACACAAGCGTGTGTGGGTTTGTCTCTGCTGCACAGGCCTGAAGAACTGCAGCTGGTAAGGTGTGTGTGTGTGTGTGTGTGTGTGTGTGTGTGTGTGTGTGTGTGTGTGTGTGTGTGTGTGTGTGTGTGTGTGTGTGTGTTCTTGCTGTAGCCGTTGCTGACATTGCTGAATCTTACTGCGCTGAATGCGTTGGTGTATTTGTGTGTGCGTGTGTACATTCATGAATTGATATGTGTGTCTTTTTTAAGTCCTTAGCTTTGATGTGATGAGGGTAAACATTTCCTGTTGCCATGATATTTTTTCCATGAAAGTAAAGGGAATAAATAAATTTGCTCAAGCTCTGAATTAAAGTATATTTCACGGGGAAATGTTATTCCACTGCCTTCATTCGACATCTAAAGATACTTTAAAATGAATATATTCCAAAGGAAACATGATTGTGGTTGATCCTTAATGAAACGTGACATATTCTCATGGATTAAACTACCCAGCTGTTTATAACAGTTAAAATGAACTTCACACCGACCATGAAGCCCGTCACAGTGTTAGAAGTCACTCTCGGCTGCAGTCCCCGCACATCAGCTGATACTTAGTAAGTATTCAGCTAGTAAATCTCACGCAGGATGCACTATTTAATCTTGCTGTTTTAGCATTCCCCAAGTTGCTGTCTATCTGCAAGCCACTTTGCAAACCACCTTCACCCCATTTACGCCTTTCATGCCTTCATATCTGACAAAATCATTTCTGCCGTGCTCTGCGGGGGCCCTGCTGCAACTCTTCCTGCCTTTTTCAAAGTGGTTTTCAAAGTGTGGAAAAACAGAAGTGATGAAAAATAGAAAAACCCATATCACCAAGAGGGATGAAGACGGAGCAGGAAAGATCAGAGCTGCCCGACTCAACTTAAATATTCTCTGGTTTTAAGCACCTCATTTGTGAGGATTCACAAAAATGCAGTAAAAACTGTAACTATTAACTGTAGTTCTGGAATTAAAACACAAAAAAATCAGTATTTTTAAAGGACAACACATTTCTATTTTTAAAATACAAAATTTATACCATTCAGTAAAAACATAGATTTTTTCTGTATTTTTACCGGATGATAAAAAAAACCCAGTTATTATAAATTTAGATAAAATGTTGTGTATTTGTAGAGATTTTTTTATTTTAAAAGGTATAAAACTTATTTACATGTGTAAAAAGATTATCCCATAATAATTATCTAATAATGATCTAGGACCTAACATATTATCTAATAATATGGCCAAATCTGCTGTAATACAATTAATCAGGCTTAAAATGGCAGGAAAAAAACGTCTTTTTATTTTAGTGTTTGTTCCTACCTGGTGTAAAGATATAAGTAGACAAAACAAGGGGAAAGGGGGGGATGATGAATGTGCTTTAGAGAAATATCGGCACCAAGAGTAAGATCACCTGATTCTGAATCAGAATCAGAATCAGAATCAGAATACTTTATTGATCCCTGGGGGAAATTATTCTGATGACAAATGTCCTATTTGCTGGCCTTGTTAAGGAGACCCAAAGTCTGTGTATCCCTGTAGGGCCGTATCTAAATTGGTTACACTACTTCCTCCACCAACGTCTGTGTCTGTCACAGTTTACAGTGGTGCAGCATGCTGACCAGAGGCAGACTGCCTGCCAGCCCGCCTCAGCCATCCATCCATCCATCCATCCATCCATCCATCCATCCATCCATCCATCCATCCATCCATCCATCCATCCATCCATCCATCCATCCATCCATCTATCCACCCACCACAAACACTGTGAGGCACATACAGAAATAACAGATGTGACTGCAGTTTGTTTGCTCTTTTTTCTTTTTTTCCTGATATCGATCACGTAGGGGCACTTCTGACAGCAGGAACAGCAGTTTTCTAAAAGCGGCTGCAGTTTAGAAGCTCTAGTCATTTTTAAATCAGTCCAAATGTCCACATGTAAGTGCACAGAGAACAAAACAGGGAGCGTTATGGTCTGATCCTGTTGTGAGAGAGCTCGGCCTGACTTTTCATTAACTCCTGCTCGCTCTCAGATCTCTGCCTGAAATCTCCCTTTGTTCCTCCTGACTGGCTCGATCTGAGAGTGAGTCATAAGTCACAGCCTTGGGAGGAACGCAGCAGGAGGGGACAAGTGAAATTGTTTGTTTCATAACACCGGCCACCTTTTTATTCAACTGCTGCGGCTCACAGCCACTTCGCTTGCTGTGTTGAAGATCCAGAAATTTCCACCCACTCGTCACATTAAAAAAATGTTAAAGGAAGGAAAACAAACTGTTTTTCAACAGAACAGGCAAGAAATTAGTATTATTATTATTATTATTATCATTATTATTATTGTTGTTGTTGTTGTTGTTGTACTGGAAACTTTATTCCTCAGAAGATATTTGCTGATAGGACAGCAAGCACACTAAGTGTTTTTGTGAAGGCCTGCTCTGCTGGCCAGCCAAACCAAATAAACGTGGTTAAGTTATAATTTCCTTTATAGAAGGAAATAACTCATATTTAATATAACTTTAAGAGGATATAAGCGCAAAGTTAGTGTTGGGGGTGGCTGTGGCTAAGGTCGCCAGCTAATTGGAAAGTTGGTGGTTCAATATCTGCCTGCTCCAAGTCTGCATGCCAAAGTATCCTTGGACAAGACACTAAACCTCAATTTGCTCCTGATGCTTTCTTTGGAGTGTGAATGCAGATAGAAAGCACTTAGACATAGATAATTGCTTTTATGAGTGAGGTTTGTAGTACAGAGCACTTTGAGTGCTCACCCGGAGTATAAAAGTGCTACAAACTGGTCTATCTACCAGCTAACACTGTAGAGCTGATTCATTTCAGTAAAAAGAAATAATAATACTTTGTAAACTACTTGATTTGCAAGCGAAATTAAAAAATATACAGAATCGCTCAGTCCAAGCAGAGCCGGTATTAAGAAAGCAGCCACAGACAGCATAAATAATCACAGGAGAAAGAAAATACATACGGAGCCACAAGAAGAGCAGCACAACACACATGAAATGACACAGAAGGAGGGAGGACCAATAATCTGTTCACAGATTTTTTTCTGACGATAACTAAATAAAAGTAATGCACGAGCAGAAAAACTATGATTAACCGTATTGAAACTCATCCAATCAGAAGTAAGCTCCTTGTGCAGTAAGGTTAGACACACACATTTGATTTGTCCCTGAAAAACAGGCGGGAAGGGAGGGTTCAGCTAACTCCCACACTCCCCATTCCTTGTGAAAATGTGACAAAATGTCAACGCTTGGGAAGAGAAGAGCAAACATAATGACACATTTCTCATTTGATGCCAAGCAAAGTAACTTGAGTCCAGCGTCATTTTGATTGCGTTATTTATCATTTAGCAATGAAGGAGATTTGTTACTAAAAACAAACCTGAACTCCCTCCTGGATACCAACTTCTTTGGCTTGTAAAACACGTTAATTTCGGTTTCAGTGTAAATGTTGCCGAGCATTTTACAGAGAATTAAAAGACACGAATCAACATACCTGCAAAGACCTGGATGGGGTGTGTCTGTCTGTGAGGATTTAAATCCTCCTGAGGATCTAAACAACGTTCTTGTGAAGTGGAAAACTAATCTGAGTTCATTAAAACTGAGATTTAATCTGCGCAGTAATTGATTGTTTTTTCTTTACTACTTGGTTGCATCAACACTTCAAGCACTTTATAAGCCCTCCTGGTGGTGAGAGTAGTTTGGCAAAGACTTGCTCTCCATCATTACTTTTGCACACACTGGTGCACATCAGAGTTCAGGTTTCGTCTGTTATTCTCTACAGGCACCTTCACATCAACAAGCACAGGATTTACAGATTGAAATTGCTGCAGCAGTTGAAACTAAAATGGTGAATTTCCAGAGGAAAGGGTGGAGACTGTGCACACATTCAGCACTAGCATTTATCATTTAGGGGAGGACTCCAGCGGTTCAGTCATGCCTCGAGTGTGAGGATGAAATACCACCGTGCTGTGTTCATGTCACAGTTCGCAAGATATAACGTTTAACTGCGGATTGACAGGGAAAAGTCCCACTGGCAGTAATCCAAGTCTTGCTCGGTTGCTTCTTAGGTCCTTGCTGGTGTTGCTGACTTCCTCTCTATCACTGTGGTTGCTCTGCTTTTCAGCTGTGACTAACCAGCTGTTTAATGTCTAGCGCGTGGCTACCTGTGGACCACCACTGGACTGTAAAGTACTTTACTTTAATGTGATGCAGTTGACCATAAGCTGGTAAGTGCACTGTTTGGATGCTTTTGGTATCACTATAACAGCCATACAGTCACTTGTTGCTTACCTTGTTCATCTCTCTATGATCACCGTGCAGTCGTCTTCTGACAGCAGGAAAACACACCGTGTCACAAAAGTCAAATCATCTCAAACTGGCTTCTTCATCATGACAGTGAGTCACCAGATCTCAATCCAATAGAGCAACTTTGGGATGTGTCACATAAATATTGACCAAAAATCTCAGGAATGTTTCCAGCACCTTGTTGAATCTGTGCCATGAAGAATTGAGACATTTCTGAAAGATAAGTGAGGTCCAGCCTGGTAGCAGCAACAACTACAGTGTTAAAATAGTGAAGGCGTTAGATATTATTCAGAAAACAGGCAAAAACATGAGCATTCATTGAGAGTCCAGCTGGCCTTTCAGCCTTTCAGCCGCCTGCTTTATTTTCTCCCATTTGAGTAGGTAGATGTTTTTTATTAGCTAATTTTTCTGCCTGCCTATTTATGATGAACCAATAGAAACCAAAAAAAGTAAAACATCAAGCCGAAGTATTCGCAAACACTCGAAGGGGAAAAGTGCGGTTACTACGTTACACAGTTACACTGTTGTTTTTTGTTACAATGTGCTTGATAAAGACAAATGTATTAGCATGTGTCCTGCCTCGGGGACATCCGACTGTGGCCATAAATGAACTTTTGAACCATGACATGCAATTACAGACCTCATATTAAATTTAACGAGCCTTTAATGAGCCTGCTGGTGACATCAACATCTGTTACCACTGGACCAAAAATAAAAATCGTTGCCTGTGTTTCGCTGCAGTCATAAGACAGATTGTTCTTTCTCCACTTCCTCAACACATCTCAGCCTCTGAGCCCAGTCATGCTTCAGATGGGGGCTGTTTGGGGCCGCACTCGCATAACGTCAGCGATGTGTAACACCACAGACGGAGTGATTTTTACCAGTCCACTCTAACACGCTGCCAGAGAAGAACCAGTGCCTGCTTACAAAAGCGGAATAGAAGAGAAAACTCCTCCCTTTCATCTACTGCCAGCTCCGTCACCAGGGGACTTGATGGAGTGCATGAGATGAAGCCAGGAGGAAACGAGAGGATAGAGGGGTTAATACGAGGCTGGGAATGGAAGAAGACTTGCTCGGAGCTTTGGACAGGAGAAATGTGATATTCAGACAGTGCACTTGTACTATATAGAGGGGGATGATGATGAGGAGTAAGAGGAGAAATGGGAGGGATGGGGTGAGGTTTTTTTGTTTGTTTTTTTCCTCCCTCTGTGTGGTTACGTCTGCCATTAAAGGGACGGCCACAGCAGAAATGTGAGAACGTGCCAGAGCTGCAGATGGCGTGGCATTGCTGTTGGGTGTATGGCTGTCACTCCCTCTACTGTACCTCTCACACTGTACCGTCTCCTCTGAATTACCTCCTACCTTATAGATAGGGCATTTAGAGGAAGGGGGAAGGGGTGAATCAGCAGACGGTGATGGACAGGCTCAAATGGAGGGAGGTGTAAAACAAAAGGAGTGCAAGAGGCTGGACGGAGCTCTTAAATGTGATGGGATTATCAGAGAGTGGAGGCAGGGCACGGCTGTAAAGGAGGAGGGGAGGCAGGAAAGGTTTGACCTCCAAGCAGTAGAGGGAGAGTTTACAGAACTGCATTTTATTATGTTTTTCTTTCAATTCTTACTGAGAAATCCATTTCAGACCAAAACTGATTTATGCCACAGCTCTGACAGGCCCAGATGACTCGTGTCAAAGGAGCAAATAAGATTGTCAGGAATAAAAGGAGGAGGCAGCAGGCGGAGAGGCGGAGAGGGGAGGAAAGAGGAGACGAAGTTTTTCTTTTGATGCTTTTTGTCATGATTGCTTTTGGATTGAAGTCTTTTTGCTGTTAGAAGTATAGTTGGCACGGCTGCGTTCTTAAATCCATATAGATTAAAATCAGAATAGAAAACAACGCAAATGTAGTGGCTCTAAACTCTCTGTGTGATGAATCAATCGCAGCCGCGCTGTTCTGGCTCAAACCTGCCATTTATGATGATAATAACCGAATTATACCGAGTATGTCGCAGCCAGCCTTGTGCTAATACACTCCCAGAATTGCTGCTATCAGAGAACGGCATAATTCAGTTAACTGTAACTTTAGCAGCTCGTTTAGCAGACGCTTCTTACGAAGCTACAAATGGCAGATGGAATGATGCAAGACACAGATATGGGTTTAAAATTAAAAATAGGCGAGCCTTTAGTGGCCAAGAAACCAAAGAAGGCACCGGTGGAGATAGTTAGACCTAAGCAAAACTAAAAAAAATTTAAAAACTACAAATGGCAGGAAAGCAGCTAACTCTGAACATGATAACAGAGGCGGGAGAAATTAGACCCACAACAGGAGTACTCCCATCTGCTCCCTTATTTCTCCATCGGTCACCATATTTGATTTGGCACAGATTTGACACCTAATGCAACCATCTTATTCAGAGAAAAGAAAAAGTCTGTTAAATGCTACTTTTTATCATTGTTTTTGTGACTTTAGCACATTAGCACACTACAGGATGGTTGTTACAATTACCAGCTGTTGCAGTTTATCACTGTGAACTTTATTTCTTTTGGCAATTCTTTTTTTAAGTAACACAGCAACAATTTGGACATCATGCTGGGGTAATGGAAATGATGCATGTTTATTTCTTTTTTTTAAATCTATTTTTAAATCTCACAAATGAATGAAAAATAACTAAATGTTTTCTATTTATGAATATTAATGTGGTGCATATGAGCCCTGCGATGTATGTCAGTGCTGTTACATTACAACCTGGGCCATGCTGCACAAAACTCATCCCACACACCTGTAACATCATTCTTATTATCATGAGCGTGGAATAGAAGATAAAAATTATTAAGAATTAAACATGTAACTTTTAAAAGTGGTAATAAAGGAAGTGCAAATGTGTATAATTTGGAGGCATTTTGCATCGTATAGCAAATAAACAACAATTTATATTCGATGATTACCACCAAAACCTGTGTGGACTTCATCACCAGGTCCAGCTTCATATCATCAATGTCAACTCATACATTTATCAGAAAATAATACTTTGTTATGCCAAAAGCTGGGTTTACCTGTGTTTGACCTGTGAGTTAACAGTACCCACAACAAATATCACAGGGTCCAAAACACAGTAAATGCAATAAAACCCCAAGAATAGAAGAAGAATAGATTAAACTTTAGTGCTGTTATACAAGTACAATGTAATGGAGGCAGCAGCTCAGGGGTAAAAGCCACCTTTAGCATACTGTGCTCAAAAAACAACAAAAAAAAAAACCCATAAAGCAAACAAAATTACCACATAAGTGCATTATATTTAATTTTGAAATGTAATTTAATTTAATTTTAAGCGATCACAGGATAAAGTTTTTGAGGTGTGTCCAACACGACGGTCCGAGTGGAGAATAACTGCATTATTACACAGATAACACAATTTTTTTTTAAACACACCGACAAAAGTAAAAAAGAAATGAATGAAGAAAACTGGCTAAATATAGTTAGAAGAATAAGCAAAGCTGCGACATGAGTCCACAAGAAACAAAGAGGAAGAAAAACAGAGCACGTTTGCTTCAGATACTTCTGTGTGTACAGTTTAAGTGTAGCGCTCTGTGTAAACTACTAAACAGTGTAGTCCATGGCTTTTGACGTGCACCCCTCTGACATTTCATTGACCTTACGCTCTGCTTTGATGCTGCAGATTCTCTACTGTAACTTAAGGCAGCTGACGGGAAACAGGTAAGGGATGAGACAGGAAGTGAAAACCAAAACAAGACAACAGGGGAAAACTATAAAGAGAGACACGCTGAAACCACAAACAAGCAGCCTCACACGAAACACGACACAGAGGTAGCGAAACACAGAAAGGGAAACACTAGGGAGGCTAGAACGAAACAACATAGCCCAAAATAGAAACCGAAAACTAAATGTAACCCTGACACTATATCAGCGCTATTTGTGCATTCAAAATGAGGTGATTCCACCACATTAAAAAAAAAAGCTAATCTAGTTAGGCTTTATTAACACAGCGGGAGAAAGGATGTGTTTTACCAGCTCTTCTTGTCCATGTGTGTGCGTGTAATGCTGAATGTGCGTATTCTTGACACGAGACCTCCTCCTCCTGACATGAACTGACAGTTGTGTGAAATAATGAATAAACTGAACTTGTCTGTCAAAGCTAGTTGAAAGTCACAAACACAAACCCTTTCCTGAGATAGAGGGTGAGCGTGAGAGGGGGGCAGATTGAGAAATGCAGAATATTCATCCTCTGTAAGCCACCAGTAATGAGAATTTGCTGAAGCTATTTGCGCATATCTAACACCCCGTGCTCCAGTGGACAGTGCAGAGTAAACTCATTCGCTGTTTATATTTATCCGCAGAGCTCCAACGCTGATAATATAAATAAATACTTTTTTTTTAAAGCCATGCTGGTCGCTATCTGAGCCTCCCCTCTCCTTAAACACAGAATGCTTTATAGCGTGCCTTGCCGGGGGATGACATTGAAAACGTGTCCTTGTTAAACCCCATTTGTGACGGGGGTGAAATGCTGAGCCCGGGTGAGCCCTGGTTATGTTGATGCATCTCTGAGGGTGGTCTTTTGATTGTTTTAATTAAAAGAAAAAGAAAGAAATGACTGTTGAAACGTTGAATTTAAAGTTGCTGTATTCTGTAAATGTAACAATAAAACAACAACTCTGCAGTCCCTCTCTGCTGTAAGGAGCGTTAACCTTTAAATGCGTAGCTGTGGTTGCTGGTGGCACACTGGGGAAGAAGCACTCGGCTCTGCAGCAGTCCTCAAACTGTTTGTCTGTAATACTGTTCAAGCAGGTTTCCAGTGTTACTTCATGATCTCATCGCTCCTTAAATACCTAAACACAGTATCTTATTGTCCCAGAAACGTGACGGTGCTGCAGCAGTTTACAGGTTTAGTTCAGAGCGCCGTCTTTCGTTGATATTTGAGGGTTTTGATGCCGACAGTGCTGCAGCTGAGGCTGCTAATGATAAGTAATTTGATTTATTGCCATTCATGAGTCGTTTAAAGCTAAGCCTAAAGTGTGACACTAAAGGACTGAGCTGCCAGACTGTCAGTGAGAAATGACGAGGGGAATCTTCCACCTGCTCTTCAGTTTAGTCATTATTGAACTTATAATGAGTAAAATGATTATCAAACTTGTACTTTAACTATAACATAAACACATAATAGATAAAGAGCATATATATGACTATATAAATTGATTTAATGAAGATATTAAGAATAATATGATAACTTCATATACACATTTGTGCTTTAAAACAAGCGCTAGTTAATGCAAATGTTGTGCTCTTACCAGCATAATGATATTTAATAAGCAGATCAGTATAACTTATGTAAGTGCCCAGTCACTAATGAACTCAGGTTTGAAAAACACATCATACATTGCCCAGCCCATTAAGTCTACATACCAATAAGGAATCAGAAATGCAACACTGAAGATATTCTGTTTGCTTTCATCCTGTAGATTATTAGGAGCTGGAAAGTTAGTGGTGCAAGACGACTGAAACACAAAGAGCACCATTCACATTTCTAACAATACAAAACAGGCTGGAAAGGCTCGTGGAAACATGGCTTTTCTGTTTATTTCATGAATTAATTTGGCTCTTTGAAATCTGAGTTTTCTTCTGCTCCAATTTTCAGTGATGAGTGACATTTTAGGTCGCACGCTGCATGTTTGTGACAATGAAACAGTCACATTTTGTTTGTATTCATACACTGAACAAAAATATAAACGCAACACTTTTGTTTTTGCTCCCATTCCCCATGGGATGGACGTAGAGACCTAAAATTCAATCCAGATACACAATATAACCATCCCTCCCAAACCGTGGTCACAAATCAGTCCAAATGTGTGGTAGTGGGCACATCTGCTATATTGAGATAATCCATCCCACCTCACAGGTGTGCCACATCAGGATGCTGATCTGACATCATGAGTAGTGCACAGGTGTACCTCAGACTGCCCACAACAAAAGGCCACCCTGGAATGTGCAGTTTTGTCTCACAGCAAAATGCCACAGATGCCACAAGCAATGAGGGAGCGTGCAATTGGCATGCTGACAGCAGGAATGTCAACCAGATCTGTCGCCCGTGCATTGAATGTTCATTTCTCAACCATAAGCCGTCTCCACAGGCGTTTCAGAGAATATGGCAGCACATCCAACCGGCCTCACAACCGCAGACCTCGTGTAACCACACCAGCCCAGGACCTCCACATCCAGCAGGTTCACCTCCAAGATCGTCTGAGACCAGCCACCCAGACAGCTGGTGGAACAATTGGTTTGCACAACCAAACAATTTCTGCACAAACTGTCAGAAACCGTCTCAGGGACGCTCAACTGCATGCCCGTCGTCCTCATCGGGGTCTTGACCTGACTCCAGCTCGTCGCCGTAACAGACTTGTGTGGGCAAATGCTCACATTCGATGGCGTCTGGCACGTTGGAGAGGTGTGCGCTTCACGGATGAATCGTGGTTCACATTGTTCAGGGCAGATGGCAGCTGAGAATGTCCCAGTTCTTGCATGGCCAGCATACTCACCGGACATGTCACCCATTGAGCATGTTCGGGATGTGCTTGACCGGCGTATACGACAGCGTGTACCAGTTCCCACGAATATCCAACAACCTCGCACAGCCATTGAAGTGGAGTGGACCAACATTCCACAGGCCACAATTGACAATCTGATAGACTCCATGCGACGATGTGTTGCACTGCATGAGGCAAATGGTGGTCACACCAGATACTGACCGGTTCTGGGTCCCCAGACCCCCAATAGCGCAAAAAACTGCACATTCCAGGGTGGCCTTTTGTTGTGGGCAGTCTGAGGTACACCTGTGCACTACTCATGATGTCAGATCAGCATCCTGATGTGGCACACCTGTGAGGTGGGATGGATTATCTCAATATAGCAGATGTGCCCACTACCACACATTTGGACTGATTTGTGACCACTGTTTGGGAGGGATGGTTATATTGTGTATCTGGAATGAATTGTAGGTCTCTACGTCCATCCCATGGGGAATGGGAGCAAAAACAAAAGTGTTGCGTTTATATTTTTGTTCAGTGTACATAAACTTCCCACACCACCCAGAAGTAAAAATCTGACACAGTTAAAGACCAAAACACAATCCAGAAATTCAGTTTCAGGAAAATACATCTGACGTCCAAAATCGGGCATAAAGCCATATATGAGGAGAACGTCACAGAAAAGATAACATTTTCAACAAGTAACAAGAAAATGCTGCAAGGTTTAACTAGTGTGGATGACTTATTCAGGAGTCTTGAACCTGCAGCTCCAGGGCCACATGCAGCTCTTTTGTCCGTCTCGAGTAGCTCCCTGTGGGTTTGACCCAGATTAATATTGATGTAAGTGATTCTTTACAGTCTCCAGCTGCAAACATGTGCAGCTGCATCTGTCTCCTGGTGCTTTGTCCCCTTAATTTCACTGAACTCAGACACGCTGGCTTGCATGGATGTACACACATAAAGAGCTTATAACGCGCTACCATTGGATTCCAGACTAAAAGACCAAACAAGAAAAACAGATTTGAAAAGTGTGTGGACAGATGTCGCCACGATATTGCTCGTGTATACTTAATTGGCCGCATCACCTTCATATTAAGGCTTAAAGGTGTTTTGCAGCTCAATAAAGATTTTCTTTGGTGAGACGTTGCTCAAAATGGCTCATTTCATAGTAAATATTGCTGAACATTGGAAACAAGTGTAACCACACAACAAGAAGAACGGCTAAGAGTGAAAAACAAATTGGGATTCACTTTTAGAGCAACAACTGGAGGAAACCTTGGAGAGGCGAGGCTGAGGTGGTTCAGGCATGTGCAGAGGAGGATATTTTGGATAAAGCAGGAAAAGGAGATTCATGTAGTGGAGGAGGACATGCAGAGGATTGGTGTGACAGGAGGTGGATGCTGGGGATAGGGGGAGATGGAGGGAGATGATCCGCTGTGGCGACCCCTGAACAGAGCAGCTGGAAGAAGAAGAAGGTGGCTGTTTAGTGTGACTGTGTGCTCGAGTTATGCCCTGATCCATACTCTTTAAAGCTGATTTATCTGCGTGCTGTGTTTTCTGTAGCCTTCATCCTACAAGAAGGTTTCTAAAGGTGCTGCCAGAACATGTCAGTATATTATTTTTTGGGAAATTAGAGAAGCATGCGCTTTACTTCAGGTACTTGGCAAAAAAAGCTATTATGAGATCCTGAGCCAAACCGTTTGGCAGTTTCCTCTGTTCACCTTCCATCTCTCTCATCTGTCTCTTGTAACGAGTATAATGCATAGAGCGTATGTCTCATATCTCGCGTACACAGATTAGCAAAACAAGAGGAGAAAGAAGCAGGAAGTGGGTCAATACTAGCGAGCACATCCTTGATGTCACTTGACATCTTTAAACTTGAGAGTGTTTGGTCAGAGATTATGGAAGTAATGTGTTTGACAGCAGAAGACTGTAGCCAAAGATCTGCTGAGCCAGAGACAAGCGTCTGCCCTGTGTCCGTAAATGACATCACCAATCTGATAATGCCCTGGACACGGGCCACAACAAAATTATATCCCTGTCAGGAAGTTTAACTTCAGATAAAACCTCAATAAAAGTCTCTTTAATTCTTTATTAAAATGCACTCGTCTGTTATTTGAAAGCCTGTTTTGCCTCACGATTGTCAAAAGAACAGAAACTTCCTGGATGATGCTTAAAGAATAAAATAAATGTTGCTTTTGCTAAAATGAGCTAAACAAAAATCAAATCACCAAACAAAGCTCGTTCCCCACACAGAGCTTACATTACAGACGAGAAGAAATCGGGGAAATGTGCAGCGTGGGGCATTAAATGATCCCAACTTTGTCCAGAAAATAGCTTCCTCAATTGTATAAATATTTAAGTAGATGAGTATTAATCCTGAGTCAGCGACTATTTTAGGAGAGCAGGACAATGGAGGAGGCTGCGAATTGACAACGTAAGGTAGAAGACAAGAATAGCCAGGAGATTTGTGGTGCATGAGTCAGGGTTTGGGACGAAGGACATGAGGCATTAAGTGTGGCAAGTAGACAACTAAGGTCATCTGCTGAAGTTAGAAATCACCGCTCCCTCTGGAGAAATGTCAGACCTTGACCAAAGAGCAATAAAGGGACTGGATTTATGTGTTTTTTAAGAGGGAGACGCCACTAAAGCCTCCCTGTGCCGCCCACACTGTGACAGATCTAACAGAATAATCTGGTTATTTGATCGCTCTTCACTCCCAGGATCAGTGTTGCACTGTGGGTAATTCATGCAAATATGTTTGATGTACCTCAGTTTCCAGACATGGCATTACAGGCTCTGTGTTGATGTTATAAGGTAACCGATATGACAGGGCTCTGCAGAGCTGGGCGCCACAGATTCTGAGGTTAACAACAGGCTGACCTCTACTAACAGATACCTGCGTGTATGTGTGTGCAGCCTTCAGGCAGCAAAAACGATTTTATGTACTATTGATGAGCCACAAATTGATGTCATTTAATCTGTGATGCATGTGGGAAATTTACCAGCCAATTTGAATCTTTTCACCAATCTACCAAAATCGATAAAAGCTTCACGGCCCTTTTGCCAAAGCTTGCACTGAATCCCTGACTTATTTCTAAGGACAGGCAAGACACATCCAGTCAAACAGCAAAAATAAGAGTAGCAATTATGATTGTTGTTTGGGGGGTTTTTTGGACACCATATGGAGCTTCATTAGTCTTCCGCTACAGTGACACAGAATGAAAGAAATCATCTGCTCTGCTTATTTGAAATAAAATGTCATTTGAGGACAAGATGAGCTTTTATTGTCTCTGTGTGATACTAAATCACAGCAGATGTTCCTGATGTCACATTCAGAGTGGCCCATAAGGGAGAAAAAGAGGCAGTTTTGTTTAGAGTGGCAGTGTTTAGTTTAGTTCTGTTTTATTTAGATAGTGCCAAATCACAATAACAGTTACCTCGAGGTTCTTGACAAACAAAGGGCCTATAAATAATAGAGAGAAAACCAAAACAATCGGACGACGCCTCATGAGCTTGTCGAAGGGGGGGAAAAAACTCAGCTATAACAGGAAGAAACTTCTGGCAGAACCAGGCTCAGGGAGGGCTGCAGCCTGTTGGGAGTGAGGCAAGGAAGATGGGACAAAAGGCACACTATCCAAACAAAATGCAGGAAACATTTCTAAAAACCAAGACCTTGGTACACAAACTGCTTAAGCTCCTCTCCCTTCAACCAAACCTTCCTCTGATTGGCTGCCACTCACAAACAGAAGGTTTGAACGGCAGGTGGGTGGAGCTTCTGTGCTCCCAGACAGGGCTTTGTGCCTGAGATGGCTAAATTAAAGATACTCTATCTCACTGATGACTTTATTATGTGACTTTTATATGAGAGGCTGTAAACAAAATATCCATCCCCTACCTGCAAAACACATCTGATTCAATGATCAGATATCCAAATATTTCAGGGTCTTCAGGCATCCATTGTTTCATCATTTAACGTGAGCTATACTCCTTTTTTTTTTTCTTTTTTCTTTTTTTTTTTCTCCTTTTTCTTGCCCCTTCTGCAGTTGTCAGTATGGGGAGTGAAGGCTTGGCTGTGAGGTCCAATCCAACAGATGAACTACTGTAGCTCAAATTACAGAAAACATTAATGCTGGTTCTGGTAGAAAGGTTTCAGAATACACAGAACGTCACAGTTTGCTGTGTACTGGGCTGCATAGCTGCAGACCAGTCAGGCTGCCCATGCTGACCCCTATCCACCACTATGAGCACCAACAATGGGCACTTGACCATCAGAACTGGACCACAGAGCAATAGAAGAAGGTGTCCTGGTCGGATGAATCACGTCCTCTTTTACATCACATACATGCCTCGGTGCATGAGCCTGTGTGTAGGTGGCGACTGCCTGGTACCAGGATGCACCGCGGGAACAACACAAACCAGCGGAGGCAGTGCTGTGCTGGGAAAACTTGGGTCCTGCTGTAAAACTGGGGTTAATGATTGATGTGGCGTGAGGGGGAAGTTGGCAGTCACTGATCTGAGTAAACAGAAAGCTTACAAAACAATGCCCCACTAGTGACAGAATTCTGGCTACCTTGCAACAATGCCACCTAAGTTTAAATGAGCCTAGGAACTCTAATTTAGTTTCTGTTCCACAGGGGAGAGAATCTGAATCTTTATTAATCCAAGACAATTAGAACAGTAACCGACTGAACTAAATTAAATAATAAAATATATTATAAAGTTTACAATATATAAGAAATAGCTGTGATATATATAAATAGCTCAATTATTATTTTATTTTATTTTATTTTATTTTATTTTTTTTTGCCTGTCCCGTTTGGCTCTTTTGCCATCAGAATTGTTGTCTAAAGGCAAAGAAAGATGCCCAACGGATTTACTTTACCAAATTGACCATCCCAGCCTTGCCATAATGGTCCATTTGATTCACCTCTTATTGTTTATTTTATTTTCACTTACTGAATACGGGACAGACTTGACTGGGGGAAAGAAGGGGAGAAAGAAAGAGGGAAAGAGAAACAGCTGAGAAGAGGGACGGGGGAGAAGGGCAAAAGACAAAAACCAACAGAATGAGTAGAAAAAGAAAAAAAAAGAAGAAAAAAAGAAAAAAAAAAGCATATATCGATCACCTGGATCACCTGCTGAGAAAGAAAAAAGAAAACAAGCAGAAGAGAACAAGAGTAACAGAATAAACAGCATCACAATGATATATGGGAATATGACAGTAAATACTAAATATTAAACATTATTGTGCAGCACATAAGATCAACAGAACACAGTGTGCTTTGAGGTAGGAGCCAAAAAGGGTGTAGTTTGTGGGTGTGATCACCCGTGTGTACACCTGTGAGCATGGACGCGCTTGTTTTTTGTTTTTTTAAAAGGTTCCTTCATGTAATGATCTGCTAGAGGGTGTGGGGGGGCCACAGCCCCGTCCTCCAGGGCATGAAGCAGGTATGGAGGAGATCAAAACTCCAGACATCCAGAGGCCCCCAGAACACAAGAGACCAAGGAAGACCAACAGAGGGGCAGCCGCGCCACTGTCCCAGAAAGAGCTGAGGAGAGTCCCAGATGAGGGCTCACTCAGCAGCCGCGGAGCAGAAGCCAGGGGGAGTTGCAGTGACGCGCCCGTGAGCTCCGCCAGCAGCCAGCCGTGCCTGAGTGACCGAGCCCCAGGCCGAGAGGCCGGGGGCACCCCACCTCCGAAGTGGCCCGAGCAAGCCCCAGGCTCCAGGCCCCGATAAGCGGCCGCCAAGGAGTGAGCCGGTGTGTACCTGGACGCCCATCCCCGGACACAAAGAACCTCCAACGCACCGATGTCTGAGGGAGTCCGCCACTGGCAGGGGAAGTGGTGGTAGGGGGAGATAGGCCTCCAAACCTTGGAGGGCCTAGGATGTCCCCAGAGAGCTATACTCCTGATAGTCGATCCATAGTACCAGATACTTATACTAAAAATCTGAAGGCTCTAGCTCAAATGTTTTTTTAGATAATGGGATTTTAAAGTGTTCCTTCTTTTGGGAAAACTAATGACAACAGGGACCTGAAATTGTGGACAATTATTAGAAGAAGTGTGTCTTTCCCCACTTGAAACCTGAAATGGTCAGGTGGGAGGTATTTGATGAATATAGGAAAAGCATCATTTTCTACTTCATTTATTTGAGATATTTCCTATTACAACACAACAAGCAGGGCAGAAAGTTGGATAAAAAGAAAAGTACAATACAATTTTGCATAACAAAGGAAGAGTTAATTGTGTATCTTCCCGATAATCCATAAAATTACAACCACTGCAACAGTGAAACATCTTATTTAAGAAAAACTAAAAAAAGAGAGAGAGAGGGAGTTTCAGGATATGAAAAGAGGTCAAAATGGGGCTAAAAAGAGACGATAATGCAGGTGGTGGCGGAGTGGAGTCAATGCTGTGTCATGTCAGTGCAAACGTGCCCTTGTGGTAAACAGAGCGAAGAACTCTACTCCTGTCCCTCTCGATAACAGCAAAACGCCATTCGCAGAAGCGCTCTGGGTGGAGCTATTCTTAGCGGGAGCCCGGAGAGACCGGCCGGCTACTCTGTCCGAGAGCCGTGACGTCAGACACGTAGGATCGGATTTTGCTCCACAATGTAACCGTGAGGTAATTTCAGGGTAATGACTGTGCACGGTTCATTTGTCTCTCTGAATAAATGTGCAGCAGCAGTGTGGCATTTGTGGAGGGGAGAGAGCACGGTGCAGTGAAAGGTGAGAGCAGGCTTTTGCTCTGAGGTGAGGAACAAATGGGAGGAGGATCAAAGATGGAGGCTGCTGTGGAGCTATCTGAGGAAATGAGAGTCTGTGTGTGTGTGTCTGAGTGATGGGTCTCTCCATCTGCCATTATCTTCCCGCAGAACTAATTACAAGGTGATGGACAGCAGACTAATCACCAGGGCCACTAGTGGCTTTAAATTAGCTGAACCGTGGAGTCGTGCCTGGAGTGATGGAGAGGGACAGGAGAGGAGAGGGACGTGGGTCCAGAGGGAAAATGAAGTAACAGCAAGAAGGAAAGGAAAGCATCTTCGCGGGAGAGCGGAATTTAACAAAATGTATTGACAAAAGAGGAAAAAGGGACTTTCACACTCCCCTCTTGTCCTCTGTACCTCTCACACAGGATCATCGTTTTCCCTGGGCTGCTTCTGGATTTTGTTTCGCCTGTGCCGTCTCCATCTCTGTCCTCCCTCACCCCTCCGTCTCCCTTTCATCTTATTTCATCTGCATGTCTTTTCTCTCCCTTTCTCTCTCTGTTTTTCCTTTTATTCCTCCCAGGCTTCGACGCTCTGTCTGCTAAATGAAAGCGCGTCTCTGTGCAGGCGCTGTGTTTTTTTTCTGACACGATGCTTCAGGCAAACCAGCGGGGTTCCTGAGCATGTGTTAACCACTCCCACTCACCACACCTCTGATTCCACATTCAAGTGACAGAAACGCACTCGCACGGTCGCATCAAGACACACGCGCACGCTTTCACACTCTCGCACTTGACAGCTGCTTTGCACCTGTTACTCTTTAGAAGTTCAAATCAAGCACAATTTTTCTTTTTGTTCACTTTTTTCCCGCCACCCAATTTTTAATTTTTTTCTTTTTTGTCTATTTCTGTCACTTTAATATCTAAAAGATTCCTCGAGAAGGAAAAAGATATTATACTCACAACACTGAAGCAGCCATGGCTCCTTCTTTTGACAAATGGCCTCTCATTAAGACCAATTTGTCTGGCTTCTTTGTACCACTGGTATTCATTTTTATCTGGTCTCAAATGTCCAGAGAGGATTATAGAGGTCAAAGTTCAGTCGTAAGCTGTGCAGTATCCTTCTCATTGACATTTGAGCTGAGACTTTTACAAGTTCAAAACCTAAGAATTTGTTTAAAAAGCAGGAGCCTGAAGATGAACTTAAAAACACATTTTTAAAAAAGGAGCTATTATGAAAATAGTTGTTTGCTATTGTTCTGTATGTCTAATGGTAATCTGTTTATGTTCAGTTAACACTTAATTGTCAATGAAGAGAAAACAATGAGAAATCAATACTGCTCAAATTTAGGGAAGAAGACCCAAATGCAAGAACCAGGGAGTGCAAAACGTCTTTAAACTAAAACGTGTGGCAGTTGTACACAGAAGATGAGTCATCATGGCAAACAGTGCAGCTGAGGTGAGGGCAAAAAGGCAAAGTCCATTAAACAGCCCAGAAGCTCACACACAAGGAAAACACAAGAAAAATGAGGAATCCTGGACCTGATGACATGGCAGCAAACCAGCGTATTTATGCATAGAGAGAAGGTCGAGACAACCTGCTGAAGGTGAAACTGAGCATGAGAATGAGGCAAAAGGTGATTTAAGTGACCTTGAACATGACGTGGTTGTTGATGTCAGACAGGCTGGTCTGAGTATTTCAGAAACTGCTGATCTTATGGGATTTTCCCACACAACCATCTTTAGAGTTTACAGAGGATGGTCAGAAAAAGAGATAATATCCAGTGAGCGGTAGTTCACTGAGAGAAAATGCTTTGTTGATATCGGAGGTCAGAGGAAAAGACTTCTTTAAGATGACAGGAAGGCAACAGCAATTCAAATGACCACTGGTTACAACCATGGTATCCTGAAGACCATCTCTGAATGCACAGCATGTCAAATATCAAAGGAGATGGACTACACCAGCAGAGGACTACACCTGTCAGCTAAGACAAAGGAACTAGACAAAATTGGACATTTGATTAAGATTGGGAAACATTTCCTGCTCTAATTCAGTTGGTCGAGTGAGAATTTGGAGTAAATGACATGAAAGCATGGCTGCCTTGTGGTTCAGGCTGCTGCCGGTGTAACGGTGTAGGGGATTTATTATTTTTTTTGGCACACTTTGGTCTCCTTAGTACCTACTGAGCATAATTTAAATGCCACAACTGACTTGAGTATTGTAGCTGACCATATCCAGCCCTTTTTGTGTGCAGTGAGTTCACAGTACTCAAATGGTCTCCACAATCACCAGATCTCAGTCCAGTGGAAAACCTCTGGGATGGAACAGGAAATTCAAACAAATCTACTACAGCTGTGTGATGCTATCTTGTCAATATGGACCAAAATATCTGAGCAATGTTTCCAGCACCTTGTTGACTCTATGCCATGAAAAAATTAAGGCAGGTCTTAAGGCAAAAGAGTACTGGTAAGGTGAGGCAGATTAAACACGAGAAACATTAATGGGGACAAACAATCACAGAGCTAACAAGAGTGTAACGAGCCCAAGAACTCCAGGAAAAAACAGGAAATTATAACAGAAACTGTGAGTGCAAAATAATTCACTGTGGACAAACGGGTTCAGAAGCATTTCAGTGAAATTTGCTCTACTGGAGGGATGTACTCTAATTAAAGTTGTTTGAATGATGGAAGGGGTTCAAAATCTCTCACAGATCTTCAGATGGGTTGAGATCTGTTGACTGCAAAGGTCACAGCATGTGATTCACATGCTTTCATTGTCATCAAAGCCTTTTGCCCTTAACCCTCTCAGAAGAGGCCGTTCCCATCAGGGTAGAAATGTCTCATCACAGCGTAAATGCAATCACTCTTGTCGTGATCCCCAAAGTATGACCGAGCCATTAGGCCCATTTTCCTGTCAGAGTCAAGGCTTTGGGTTTTTCCTCTAACTTGTCACCTACCTGATATCGCCGGACTTTCCCGTTGATCCCAGGTTTTTAAGTGGAGCATCGGGTATTTCAGTCTTTGTACTACTCCTACCTACATCACCTGCCTGAGCACATCGGCCTTTCAGTCATGCAAAAAAATCCACTCTGAAGACATATTCTGTTGTTATTCACTCCACTACCTGTTTCATGTATTTGTGGGAAGTGCTGTGTAATCGCCGCACAGGCTATCGCACCCTTTTTAGAGATGGGGACACCTCGGCTCCAGTGATTTATCAGGCTTCATGTCTGTCTGTGCCTCTGCCCAGCCTTCTCCAATGATCCCGTCATTATCACACCCTTAATGCATCTCACCACACTCTACATTTCCTTTGGCATGCTATCCATCTGTCTAATGGGCCAGTAGGGTGCGGCCGGCTAGTCATCACTTATGCACGCTGCTTTTGTGTGTCTGTGTGTATTTGTACAGTCATGTATCTTTCTCTTGACCTGTGTCATTTGAAATTTTGTGCTGATGAGTCTGTTTTTGTGTTAGCTGTGTCTTCAAGTTTAAATCACCCTCCTGTTCACACCCACTTCTGCACTCTCTTCATTGTGTGTTTGTGCCATTTGTAAATGCTCCATGCACTGGAAGTGTGTAGATTGTGTATCTGAGGGTGTCAGTGCCTGTGAACTCTAACTGCGTCACCCATTAAGCTATTATGGACTGTAACTGAATCCCCCTGAAAGCTCAGCTCATGCCCACAGCTGCAGGGCAGTGATGGATGGATGGTGGAGGGATGAGAGTAGTCTTGCTGTAGCCGAACAGTTGTAAAAACAAACAGAGGGGTGGAGCATCTGGAAAGGTGTGCAGGAGAGGTGGAGGGCGTCTAAGGTGACGTCACTGTAACAAGCTGAGCTGACTTATGATCAACGGCTTCGACCTCACTGCCCTGCTCTAAGCTGAGTCATGAGTCTTAGTGAGAAGAAGAGGGTTGTTCTTCTGGGTTTTTTTTCTTATTAAGGTGTGTGTAAACGCGAGTGTGTCTAATCATGGATAATTATTACACTTTATCTCATGTATATATCGGCTTTTATTCAGGAAATACAACTCAAGCAGCTGGCTGACAGCTGGAAAACTGCAAAACCCACCCAGGATCTACATGTGCCACCAGGTTGTCTGAGGGTGGGTTTTGTTTTTACAGCTATAGTTTGTTTATGCTGGTCCAAAAGAGTTTGCTAATGAGTTTGTAAGCTTGTAGATCCGTGTTGACCAAAATGCATCACTATAAGCCCCATTAGAGTGTTCAGTCCACTTATTGGCCAGATGTGTTTGGGGCAGGACCAACAGTAAAAACAGGAAGATGAGCTATTGGAGATTTTCCATTCATTTCATGGCTAGTTGCTAGCCCGTACAGACATTTGCACATCTACTGTACTTTGCATGCAAGAATGAAAAGCATATGTGCCTAGGGGAAAGTGTTCATCTCAAACTTGCAACGTACACATGGTAGTTGGGTCAAATCGACATAAGATCACATTCACGCTGTAAAAGAACCTCATCCACGAAAAAGAACCTCGAAAAAAAAGTATTAGTGCTGGTGGGACTAAAAAAACGATTCCTGAATTTTCAGCTCAGTAAAATATTTATATGTGGCATTAATATGAACCCTAGTCTATCATCACCATTCATTTCTAATGTGCAGGATGTTGACACTCTTCCAGCTGGAGTATCTTCAGGTTTCTGCAGCAGCTGTGCATAACAAAGCTTGAATTCTTGTAAAAAATGCCAGGATGCATGTGTGATACGTGAGCTCATCAGCGCAGCATGGTGGCTCACTGGTTAGCACTGTTGCCTCACAGTAAGAGGCTCCTGAGCTCTGCCGTGTGGTGGTTGCATGTTCTCCCCATTGCTTGCCTAAGTGTTCCCATCACTGAAAGACAAGCTAGGTTAATGTGCTTGTGTGGGTCCAAGATTTTCACTTCCTTGTTACATGAAAGCAAATAAAATTGGCAAATGGTGGTGTCGAATTCAATGTCATGAGGTGAAAGAAAGGTGTCTGTCTTGAAAATGTGATGTGATGTGTTGTGGTGCATGAAATAAGGACTTAAATGTAGGAAGGGGAATCACACAGAAGAGGGTGGGAGGGGAGCAAGCTGAATCATTCAAAGGGCAAACTGCAACCAAAGAAATAAAATCAAAATACTATTTATTGGCTAATCAGGAGAGAGGAAAAAAATAGATACTGGAGAGTGTAATGATGTAGTTGGAGACAGTGACACAGGAGGGAAGTAAAACTAAACACAAAGACAGAGCAAAAATAAGTGAATAAAAGATTTAACAGAAGAGGAGACTAATAACTCTACAAATGCAAACATAAACAAAAGTATAACAAGAACTAAAGGCTCATAATAGTTTGTAATAAACAAAAACCTAAACTACAAAATAATGAACTAAACAGAGAACCAGGATTAAATCAGGGGCATAATGTCCAGAAGACGGACCCACACAATGTGCATGTTGCCCCAGATGTGATTGTAATGAGTTTCATGCAAAAATGAGAACCACCAGGGAAAAAATCCCTTTAACAGAGGTTGGAACTGTAAAGTAAATGATCATAAAGCTGGAAGATAAGAAAGAAATGAAGGACTTGGTGAATAAAAATGTTATTTCATGGAACAAAGATATCGATCAGAATCCAAAACTTGCCAAAAGAAAAAAAAAGTTGAACAAACTCTCTGACAAAGACGGGGTTTCGGACGATGCACGGACACACAGACACACTGAGGGTAATCAAGGGAATCGAAAACAGATGGGGAACAAGAAAGCTGAAACTAATCATGACAAGTGATACAAAGGACGTAAAATGAAATACAACCTTCAGGAGACCTTTATTACTGTCAAAATAAAACAGGAAGTAACTGCACAGGAAATGATTAACACTGATGAAGACAAGATTAAACAAGATGGTGTAAGGGAGGTAAGCATAAGCTAAACCCAAATAAAAATCCCAACACAATTACTGAACAAACACAAATTTGATAAAGAAAGATTAAACTAAAACTGTGTGTTATAGTTTGCTCCATTAAAAATATCTCATTTTAAAGGAAGCTCTAGTGTATCCTCTATTAAATTCCTTAACCTCCTAAGACCCAAACTCGTTCATTGCATGCATTTTTAATTTCTCTTTGCTATTTGGGCTGATGACGATGTATAAAAACAAAGAATTATCAGATTTTTTTTAACCTAATTTTTGTTTCTGAGAAAAATCTGATCTCCCTATGAGGACATTCACTTTAAATTTTGATACAACAGTGGCAGTGTAATGTCTTTGTAAGTGGATATCAGGCCCTTGTAGGGCAAAATTTTGTAGTTTGGTCTAGACAACCCAAAATGTGATGTCCACATATGTGGACGGCAGGTCCTGGGAGGTTAATATTTAAAGTGTTCTTACGACAAGTTAAAACGTCTGCTATTTGCTGTGTTGAAGAAAGAAAGAATATACTTGGATTGATTTTATACATCTGAATGACAAGGATCTGTGTGTTACACTGGGCCTGGGGTTGTGACTACATGTGAAGGTAATCATGGTCAGTGAGCTTGCACTACCATTTTTAATACAGAAATACATTTTCCTGTTCCCCAAAAGTTGATTCTGTTCATCTGGATGCAGCGTTTTCAGTGGGAGAAACGTTTCGTCACTCATCCAAGTGACTTCTTCAGTCTTCAGACAGTCTGCAGCATGGTGGCTGCATCCAAGTGACTTTCTTGAGCCTTGATTAAATAAAACTCCAAATAACAGGATGCCATTGGACAGGGATAAAAGGAAGCAAAATGCTTTGATGTCATTTATGTTTGATCTACTTGTAGTAGCAGTTGATGAACCTATTCGAATTGCTATTTTTCTTTTCAGTTTTTGTGTTGGGGTTAAAACGGATTTCCTTTAAGGTTGGAGAAGCCTGCAAAGCACCTACCAGACACGTGCAAATTCAACCACTAAATACCAAAAACAAATCGATTGTTATTGAATTTGTTCGTCCCCTGATATCCACAATGAATTATTTAGTGTTTTGCAATTTGTGTTGGTGATGGGTGACGTGTGTGTGTGTGTGTGTGTGTGTGTGTGTGTGTGTGTGTGTGTGTGTGTGTGTGTGTGTGTGTGTGTGTGTGTGTGTGTGTGTGTGTGTGTGTGTGTGTAAATGACGGATTTCCATTAGTGCCACACATTTCACAAAACCCTCAGACCCTGCGGCTTCAGCTTTTTGTCTCACACACAAATAGTAGTTTAAGGGCCACTGGCTGCTTTTAACACGCTCCCCCTCCTAATCCTCGCCCTATGACTCCCATAGGCCTCACCTTTCCTACTCATGCATCATCTCTTCCTCCCCTCTCTCTCCATCACTTACTCCTGACTCACCCTGCCTCCCGGCTAACAGTCCATGACTCATGTTATTCACAGAGCTGTCTGCGTGTCAAGGGCTCGGAGGAAAGGGGCAGGATGGGGAGGTTAAAAAGGAGCTGGATCAGGGAGGGAGTGCTGAGGCAGATATGACTGTGGAAGCACAACGAGAGACAGAAGGAAATCACTTTTGATCTATCATCAGATAGATTAAGACACTGGCAGAGAGGGAAGGAGTGATGGGGTGGGGGGGGAGGGAGGAAGTGAAACCGCGAGTGGTTGTGACCACCAGAGGAATTGTTTGAGTGATCAGATATCTGAGCAATCAGCAGGCGTTTAAAAGCTTTGGTGGACTAAAAGCTGTGTGTGTATATGTGTGTGATTTTTGTCCGTGTGTCTTTGCTAATGATGTTATTCTGATCTCAGAGCTGCAGAGAATTGCTGTTGCAATCTGTGGGATAGATTACTATAGTCCTTTTCTCAAGCGTTCCACTTTACTGCTGTTTTCAGCTTGCTGACTTTAATGCACTCACTTTCTGCCCTTCTTTTGTTTTCCTGCGGCCCTCAAGATTTAGAAACCACCTAAAAAGTTAAAGGAACAAGTCGAAAGCTTCCTCGTAGCGATCAGTGCATTTTTTTCCCCATGTTCTTGTATTTTGCATGTCGAGCTCAGCGATGCTGCTCTCCTGCCCCAGGGCTCAAACTGCTTGGACGACTTTTTGTGTCTTCTCTACACTGTGAGACATTAGAACCGGCTATTTATAGTCCGCCCCGAGGAAGCAGTGTGCAGGATAAATTTCATTGTGGCTCTATTAAAAGGAACAGAGTAAGATGTCAGCAAAATCTCCCCGTCTTTCTTTTTCACTCGGGGGACACACATGTGGTTTAATCTTCTCTAAACGAGACAAAATGTGTTTGGTTGGACAAACTAAGGCAGAAAATGTTTATGAACCACTAACTAGTTCCTGTCTTCCTCCTCACAGCTTGTCTGTTGCAGTCCGAGCTGGTAAACTATGAGAGAGTGAAGGAGTACTGTCTGAAGGTCCTGAGCCACCAGAGAGACCACTTCAAGGCCATGTACCGAGCCGGCATCGCCTTCTATCACCTGGGTGATTACGAATGTGCCCTACGCTACCTGCGTGACGCCAAAAACCGCGAACCCACAGGTGAGAATGACCCAGTGTATTTATACATTTACAAAGCAGCCTTGAGGTACAAGATCTTCTCTGATGGTGAAACAATGTGCTCACCTGTAGCTCCATATTTAAATTGATGTACTCTGACCTTAGTGCAGCTTATCAGGTCATCCAGTTGTCTCATGATCTGAAACTTGAGGCATGTTTAATATTAGCGTCAACATTTATGACAGGAAAAATCAAAAAGCATAATTGGTACAGTTCTCCTGCTAGATTTTATTTGTTATGTTACAAACTGAGTGATAACTAAAGCCTTTTGTTCCGAGAGTGCTGAGCAGAAACTAAAAAGATGCTCTCTGTGTTTCTAAAACCTGTATTACTGTACAGACTTTAAAAGACTTCCTGTTTTGCATGTTTGCTTTGACTATGCACATTTCCAAAAAGTTCAAAAGCACAGCTACACTTGTATTAAAACTGCTCCATATTTTACATCAGTATGCTTTCATGATAAATTATACTGCAGACGGCCAGTATTAAATTACTTTAGTGTAAATGAATTAAGTAAAGTACATAAGTGATATGTGTAAGCAGCACATTGTGTTTTATAGTCTGTTTATTTGAAAGGCAAGAGGGGCAGATTTGTTTTATGAATACATTTTATGTCTAATGTTTAGGATCCAGATGCAAAAGCCACAGGAAACCAGTCTAAACAGCAAAGACACATGTGCAGATGTTCACAGGCTTCGTCCACACGTACATATTTCATTTTGAAAAATATCTTTCTTCACATGAATCATGACAAAAGTAGGTCCACAGACATTGCAACCCACAGTCTGACATCAGAAAAGTAGGTGAAGTCTCACACCTTTGATATTAAAAGAAATCTTTTTCTTTGTCCACATTTGAAAATCTTCCACTCCCCTGACTCTATAGGTTTTCCAGAAATACTCATGTACATGTGGACAGCACAGCAAACCCAAATGGAGACTCACAGCTTTTTTTTGGCTGCTGATGATGGTAGTGTTCAAAATAACAAGGGCCATGAAAAGGAGACTGAAACTAAATCCACAGTACTTCAGAAGGAGGATGGAAACACAAGAGACCACTATCAAAACAAAACAGGGGGGGGGAAGCTACAAACCAAAACTAGCATGTGTTATGATAATGATAAAAGCCAACACAAGACTCTGATCTTCAGATACCAGAAAACATATTAACCAAGAATAAAACCCGAAAAATGTAACCAGAGACGGTAAGAATTAAGTAAATATCCGCTTGGCATCTTTCTTGGCCTTAAGACAACAATTCTGATGGCTAAAGATCCAAACAGGACACAAAAAAAAAGAAAAAAAAGAAAAAAAGAATTAAGCAAATATGCCGTCTCAGGAAAATGCTAGAGGGGCCACTTTCTTGACTAAATCATAGTATGAGAAGCACATGCAACAGAGGCAACATGCTTGGCAGCAAATGCAGCTCCTTTTTTTTAATATCAAAGAGTGAGTGTGCACATGCAGGTGTGCACCTCTGTGTTCATTACGTGCCAGCTGTAGGACACGTGGCATTAGGAGCTCTAGTAGATTTTTGTATGAATTTTTGCTGTGGATACATTTGGAAGGATATTTTTCTAAAATAGGAGGAAATAGATCGTTTTCACTTTGGGAAACAGCCTTTTTAATGCCTTTGCTCAATCGATATATTCCAGGAACACGAAAGTTTTCAATTCACCTTGTAAATCTGGGATTACCAACAATTTGAGAACTCTGACCTAAAATGATAATCATGACCAAGTTTGAGCCAAATGTCTCATATGACAAAATGACAAAAGGTTGAAGGTCAAATCTGGATAAACTTGAATTGTTTGGAGAACTTTATCCAATAGGAAAGTGTCAAAAGGTGAGAGGTCAGGGTTCTTTCTCGTCATCGATGAGCAGTTACAGCTGACTAAAGTAAAAGCCTGTAGCTCTTTTCTCTACATTGTTTACCTTTCTGCTGTAGCACGTCTTTTACTCAGTTTGCTAAACTTAAGTAAGAAAGGGGCAACCGACTGCTCTGCTGCCAGTGCTCAGAGCATCCACCGATGACCTGTCGTCCCATTTTCTCTCTGCAGACACCAACGTGCTCCGATACATCCAGCTGACAGAGATGAAGATGAGCAAGAGTGGACAACGGGAACGAGACAGCGGCAAGGAGACCCAGGGCTAACCTTCGACCTTTCCCCCCTCCTGAACCCTCTGACCTTTCATCCTACAAGTTGTACCTCCCACTCTCCACTTTCTCTTCCTCCCCTGTTGACTCCTCCTGATGGCAGCCCTGTCAGAAGAGACGCAATCACCTGCCTGTTACAGACAAACACATATCAAGCGCTGTCTGCGACCCACCCTCTTCCTTCTTCCTCTCCCTCTTCTTCTCCCTCTTTCTCCCTCAGGTGCTGTGGTTCCTCTCCCTCGACGCAGTCAGCAAGGAAACTTTAAAAAAAAAAAGAAATATCATGAAAATACATGGAAGAAGCTGTAATATATACTCATACAAACCCATCATTGTGGTGGAGTCAAAACGAAGCTTCAGCCCATACACATGACAGACAGACATCTGCGTGATTCAGCAGATGTTTAAAAAACATGGAAAGCATTTTGTTTCTGCTCTCTCGCGCTCTCTTTTTCTCTCCGTTTTATTCTGAACTCTCGAGGAGAATTTGGGGGGTCTCGGGAAGCTCGACCACACCGGGAGGAGGGCAGGGATGCGTGTGGAAGTGTGTGAAACAGGTTTGGAGAATAAAAATGGGTGCGGTGAGGCGGTGTATATGTGTATGAGACACATGCCAAGACCACATCCCGATTTGATTGTACATCCTAACCCACCAGGTCTCACTCAGGTCTTACCCAGACTCTGAGATGGACTAATATAACAAGTAGAAAAAAAAAGCCTGCCTCCGTGCTTAATCTATCACTTTTCTGTCTGGATTTTTCTTTCCTAGATCCCTTCTATCTCAGTTTCTTGACTGTTTTTTGAATTTAAGGGCTAATTCAAGTGTTTAAAACCCCGTATTAGGCTTTTTTAATTTGCTGTCATACTCAGTAGTGAACAATCGGTGGTTAATAGCATCTGTGTGTGCAGCAAAGAGCCTAAATTCTCCAAGCGGTTCATTCCGTTGCCTGATGTACTTTCGTGCAAACTGGTGTGTCTTGAATCTGTTGTCCGAACCCCCTCCTGGGTCGTGTGTCGTGTTACTGTTGTTGAGACTGTCGAAGCCCCTCCCTCGCTCCCTCGCTCCTTCTCATCAATTCCACCATCCTCTGTTCTCCTGTTAATGATGTCACAACGGAAAATAGCCAGTGAGATCAGACTTCCATCAGCTGCCGCTGGCTAGATGGAGATCCACGAGAAATTTTTTTCAGAGAGAGAGAGAGAGAGAGACACTTTTATCCTTTTATCACTAATGCTGAGGCTTCCCAGACATCCATAAACCACCACGGAGACTCTGGGCAGCGTTAGTGCAGGGAAAACGCACACACACACACACACACACACACACACACACACACACACACACACACACCTGGCCTGATGGTGCAGACTGCCGTCTTGGAGCACTTCACCTAGAGTGAGTCATTTGAGATTTCTCCTGCTTACAGTTTACTGTATGTTGATAGATTAAAACACCTGTGCCGGGCAGATAACACACAACATTAGCATTGCAGACGATCTGGTTTGTGGATATCCATTACAAGCTGTCAAACTTATCTTGTGACGTGTGAAGCTGAATCATTGATATGTGGCTTTTTATAATAGCTTTACCACAGGCTTAAATCTGCCTGCTCTGTTCTGCAGAAGGCTGGATTGATCTTTTGTGAGAGCATGACCTAAAATATCCCGTGAAAACCCAGTTTCCTCCTTATCATGTGCAAGCCCACCTCCTGCATGTAACATGCGGCTCCAGAGCGTTGCTTCAGATGTTTTGGGATTGGGATTATATCTGCTCTATTGCTTTCTGTCATGGCATGCTGCCACTCAACTGTTTGCGTATACCTCTGTTTTATCCATTCTGCCCTTTATAAACACAGAAGGTGGCGACAGACTGTGATCACAGCAGCAGAATAGGTATGAAATACTTCTTCAAAATTAGGGTCACCTTCTGCCTCGACTAAAATAACTGATTAGTCCACTGCTTAAGAGGCTGAGGAGGAAATCAAGTCAAATAACGGCGTTGGGTGAGCCCCCCCCCCCTTTCCCCGTTTATTTCATTGACCTGCTATGAGGTAAATAGGGACCTAAGTGTGTCAATGGGACTCTGGAGAGACGGCACCACGCGCTGGAGAGACCGGCATGAAACTGAGAGGCTCCGGTGGAGGGAGAAGTAGGCCATCATCAGCCCCACTAAAGCAGCTGCACCTCTAAATTGGCAGCAAAAAGCAAGTTTTGAGCTTATTTATCATCATACACTGCACTTAGAAAAAGTGTGTGGATACCTGAGCATTAATCTGCAGCCTGAGTTTGCTCCCATTCAGCCACGAGATCATTAATGATGTTGGGCGACGACAAGGCCTGGCTCACAGCCGACGATGAAAGCGAGGTCTCGGTCTGCATTGTTGTGCAAGCTGTAGAATAAGAAATGTAGCAGCAGCGTGCACCAGATCATGAAAAAGCCAATCAGACGTGCACAATATAAACCTCTCTGAGGAACACAGGCAAAAGTGATCACATAAGCATAAACATGGCTGTGGCTCAAGAGGTAGAACAGGTCATTCACTAATTGAAAAATTAGTGGTTCAATCTCTGCCTACTCTAGTCAGCACGCCAAATCCCAAGTTGCTCTCTAGTGTGCACATCAGCGTGTGAATGTTAGATAGAAAGCACATAGACACAAAGGTGAGCGGATGAATCCAAGTATTGATACCAGTGCTGTTATTGGTAAAGGATCGATACTTTGTTTCTCTCCTTTTCAGTAAATAGCCTAACAAATAATTATTTTTTGGGAGATTAAAACATACACCTTAAACATGCACTATAAAAAATGTCTGAGCCTTTTCGTGCTGACTATCACATCTATTTTATTTACAGCCTGAAGCACATTTAAACAACAGAAGTTGAACCAAAGTGCTTTAGAGACGACCACATTTACATTCCAGCTCTCCAACAAACACAGTTTCAAAATACCTGAAAGGCTGCAAGGTGATTTAGTGGTCATTAAAATGTGTTTGGAATTTGCAAAGTGACAATGATCCATCTCATAAATCACAACACACCGCTTTAGCCCAAATAAGCTGCCTTTATAGGCTAAAACGATTGATATCAGTATTGGTATCTGCAATACTGGCCCTGTATTTACTTGGTATCGGATCGATACCAGAATTCGCAGCAGAGCACAGCACTACTTCGACATAGATGCAGGATTTATGTCATAATTATAAAAAATATAAACATTTACATGCAAGGCTGTCCACATATTTTTGTCCACATGTTGTGGGAAATTGTCTGATTAAGTTTAAGGTTCTGTTTAAGACTCCATCTCTGAATTAGTGCCACGATCAGCAACGCTGCTGCAAAGTGTGAAACATTTGATTTGTATTGGTGTCGTGCAGCTCTGGGGTTAATTAGGATGAAAACACTGAATGCAGAAGCTTTCCTTGCTCCTCCTTTATGCTCTCTCTTGGAGATAAATCACCACAACAGCAAGGAACGGCACCTGCAAGCGCCATCTCCATAACTACCTTGGCCGAGTCCCCTCACCCAGGGGTCCCCTCGAGGATCGGTCTCCTCCCGTGGTCCGCTCTCCACGGCACCAGCCCCCCCCCCCCCCCCCCCCCCCCTCCCCCTTCCATCTTGTTTTTGTCTTGCAGTGCTAAGTCATTCTTGCTCAACTTGTACTACTGTACTACGACCGTCTAGGGATTCCTAGCTGCACATAAAACAGGATTGTTTCTAGCTGATTGGTTTCCTTGATTAATGACCAAGCTGACTCGGAGGCTGTTATCGTAAGCATAACCTGACAACATGCTGTCTGTGCAAATGGAGACGGAGACGCCGGATCTCTGCGTCTGTGTAGCTTTGAAAACTAACAAAAAGCACAACAAAAAAGAGAGACGGGAAAGTGAAAAAAAAAATACTGGCTGTGTTACTTTATTTTGGCTATTTTTACTTTGATGTCATTTAAGGTAAATGTTTGTCAAATGTCAAAGTAGTTTTTGTGAATATATGATACAAATGTACAAAAAAACAGAAAAATGGAAAGTTTTATGGTTGTGAAAAGCTTTACTTCACTAAATTACTTTATCAGCGGCAAAGAAAAGCAAGAGATAGAAAAGAGAATTTAACTACAGCTCCTTCACTGAGCTGCTTTGTGACTGTGTCTGTATTTGTTGGTATTTCTGTTGATGTCCTTCAAGTCGAGGGATACAGAAACGGCTCGGAGTATGTGCAACGCCCTTTGACTGTCTGACTGACGGTTCACCCAACTATTCTGTTTCTGAACAGCGAGACGAGCAGTAAACACAGGCGTGGATGACACTCTGAGGAACTTGGACCAGAGCTGCTTCTCAAAGCTGCAGGCCTCCATCCTACCTGAAGGGACACAAGGCTGGGGTGTCCAGGCTAAAACTGTGTTTTTGTCTCTCCTCGCTGCCAAGAGGCCTTTCTCTTTTTCCCCTTTCAACTTTCAGACATCCAACAGGCCTCCATCACTGGTTTTACTGAACTGCTAGCCTGGGAATGCACTATTGATTGGTAAATGAAGATTATGAATAAAGTTTCAAACAAAGAGGAATGTTGCTGTTGTGTGGTTGTGACTTCATCTAATTTCAGATAAAACTACACAGGTAGGACTCTGGAAAAGGTAATAATTTGTAAATGAAATGTAGCCATGTGTAGTAACATGTGGACGCAGAAGACAAACAGACCGTGAAGCTGAGCTGAAGAGAAGTTCATGACAAATAAGGTCTAGTAAGGTTGAAGAAAAGCATTTAAAAGTATAAAGAAGATCAGAAGGAGATGCTTTGTGCCTTTCTGGATCTAAAGAAAAAAATGATAGTGTGCCAAGAGAGTAACTGTGGTAATAGTGAGGTCGTCAGACATGGAAGACACATATATTAGGGTGGTGTAGGACATGTATGAGGACAACAAGACAGTGGTGAGGTGTGCGGTAGGAGTGACAGATGGGTTCAAGGTGGAGGTGGGTTTCCATTAGGGATCAGCTCTGAGCCTTCACAGTGGTGATGGACAGGGTGACAGATGAAGTCAGGCAGGAGTCTCCATGGACTATTATGTTTACAGATGACATTGTGATCTGGGGTGAGAGTAAGGACCAGGTGGAGGAGAGTCTGGAGAGGTGTAGGTATGCACTGGAGAAAAGAGGTGTGAAAGTCAGTAGAAGCAAAACAGAAAACGTGAGAATGAGAGAGAGACAGGTGTAACAATGAAGCTGCAAGGAGTAGTGGTAGTAAAGGTAAATGAGTTTAAATACCTGGAGTCAACCATCCAAGCCAAAGGACAGTCTATGAAAGAGGTAATCAAGGTGATTGTGACAGAAGGATAGCAGCATGCTGGATAGGATAGAAGGACAGATGTACGTTTGAAGGTGGTGGCAGGATTAGAAATGAGTGCATCAGTGGGACAGCTCAGGTCAAACAGCGCGGAGATGAAGTAAAAGAGACGAGACTGACATGGTTTGGACACATGCAGAGGAGGGATGTTGAAGATGGAGCTGCCAGGCAGGAGGAAAACTGAGAGATTTGTGGATGCAGCGAAGGAGGGTGGTGTGACAGAGGAGGATGCTGTGGATAAGGTGAGATTGGAGGCAACTGATCCACCAGGGCAGCCCCTAAAGGGACCAGCTAGAAGAAGAAGAAGAAGAAGAGCCCTTATTCAAAAAAGCTGCTGAGACTCTCTGATGCCACAGTTTAGTTCACCCCACACTCTGACTCACCTGCACAAATAACTTATTCTACTGACCCGACTCATGATGCAAAGTGTGAGTCATATTTACCAAAAATGCTTGTTAAATCTAACATTATACATTTCTCAAACCTAATTTAATCTAATGCATGAGGCCTACTTACTGTAGCCGAGGTGCTGCAATTGTAGTGTTACAGTTTGGTTTAAAAAAAAAAAAGCATGGACGATTTATTTAGGCTTTCATAATTATCACAATAATTACCTTGATTAAAATTATTATGGAGTGCGCCTAGGCTCTGCTTTGACCTCTGATGTGTTGAAAACATGAGGCTGTGAGCAGGGTAAGAGGCTAATATCACTCCGGCATGCTTCATTCTTGTAGAGGTCTGTCTGTGTGGCAGATGGTAAGAAGATGTGACAGAGCATGATGGAAGCAAAGAGAGAGAGGAAAATGAAGGTTATCCCGAGGGTGATGGGAAGGATGAGGAGAGGATCAAAACTGAAGACAGGGACAATATTGGAGGACATAAACACTGAAGGATGAGACGGAGGGAGTAACAGAGAAGGAAACACTGAGGCAACTAAACCATGTGCACACAATTCAAGGACCAGAACTCAAACTGTACAATAAGAACTAAAACGAATGCTCAAAATTAAAATTAAAAAACATGACCTTTGAGACACTAGAGCAACAAGGAACCCTAAACAGAAACCCAAAATCAAGTATATTCTCTAAATATTCAAACCCCAAAACAAAACAAACCACAGCATCAGCCCCCCCAGTCAGACACAGGAATGCTTCACACACTACATAAGAATTAAACTGACTTAGCTCGATTTCTTCTAAAGCTTTGTCAACCAACAAAACATATTGAGGTCCACGGGAAGCTAACCTACCCAGTAGATATGTGACAAGGCTGGTATGTTGTAGTTCTCTGATATCGATAGGTTCTTTTATTAGTTTCTTTCTTTTTCTTTTCTTTTTTTTTGGGGGGGGGGGGGGGGGGGGCTTTTCAGTAGAGGACAGTAATATTTCTGCAGGATTTTCCACCTTTGAATCAGACTACATCATCTGAAGTGAAGTCTATCCCATTGCATCCTGAAGGAAATGGTGGCATGAGGGCACTGAGTTTTCTTTATTAATATGTTCAGGATAAATCTTCATTAGTGGTTTAATGATCTGATGAAGATTCAGTTTTAAAAAAAATTGAAATAATAAAGTGAGTCCTTCTGCAGATCTGACGACACACCAACTGGCAGGCAATCTGGTTAGTTGTTCACTTTGAAAGTGAACAGAAAACACACTCACACACACTCCACGCCTGCCTCTTTTTGCTCTCTGTCCTCCCCTCAACACTGTCACCACCTGACCCAACCTACTACCCGTGAAATATGTCTGCAGGGACACGAGAAGGGGCGGACTGTGGCGTAAAAAATAAGAAATATGGTGAAAATATGTGTTGAGAGGAAAAACAAAGAAGGTGGCAAACATGAGAGTCTCATCACAACAAGACAAAAGACAGATGACGTGTGTGTGTGAGAACCAGACGTGATGTTCAGCGTGTTGAACCCTCTCTGCTGTCACTTTATCGCCACTCTCTCTGCTCTTCACTTCATTTTCAGGCTCATCGTCCATTTTTTTCGTGTGCGTGTGAATGTGTGTTGTTGCTTTTAATAGCATCACCATGGAAGTGAAGAGGGGTTGCTAGGTAACTGGCTGGCGTCTGAAAGGGTGTCTGATAGGCGGTCATACTGACAGACACAGCAGGAGAGGACTTATGTATGTGTTTTCTGTGTGTGTGTGTGTGTGTGTGTGTGTGTGTGTGTGTGTGTGTGTGTGTGTGTGTGTGTGTGTGTGTGTGTGTGTGTGTGTGTGAGACATCTGTATGCACCGCGTTTGAACCATCTTTACATTGCGAGGTTGCAGCTCAAATCTCACATTTTGTTCACATGTTGATAATTTATTTATTTCTCACGTGTCACATTTCACCTGTAAGTTTTTGTTAACTGTGCTAAAATGCACGCTAACACATTCACGTGCCATCATCCAGCGCAGCTGCAGTGTCAGGAGGGGACAACGAGAGAAAAACAGCAGACATGGGAAAGAAATGACATCATAGGGCACAGTGGTGACACCTAGAGGAGTTTGCCTGCTGCTACAGGCGCCTTTGTCTCTGCTGCTCCCACCAGTGTGAAACGTGAGACAGCAGCAGTGTGATATAACCAAGACCAACTTTAGAGGTCCTTTAATGATGTCCTCCGTCACCTCTGCTACGTCTAACTTGTCTATTTGTCTTGTTGATAGAAGACTGCTGACTTCTCGCACGGTTTCACTGAAAAGACTGAAATACAGGTTACATTGAAAACCAGCCTCCAACACTATATCTAACAGTTTTAGGGCTTTTTGAGCGTCTCATGGTGAGTGCACATCTACAGCACTCACAGAAAGTGAAAAAGTAAACAGGTCTGGATAACTTTTTTCCCCCATTAATAAATGAAGTTTTCATTTATAAACTGCATTTTGTATTCACTCAGGTTATCTTTGATTAGAATTAACATGTGTTTGATGATCTGAAACATTTAAGTGTGACAAATATGCAAAAAGTAAAACCTATGAAACCAGGAAGGGGGCAAATGCCTTTTCACAGCACTGCAACAGGCATCTCTGAAGCTCATCAGCTTATATTTCACACCAGAACCATTGAGAAGGATAAACAGAACGGCGGGAACAATAACATGCGTGTTTTTTTGGGGGGGATGAACTGGCCCTTTAAGTGCATTTTGTTGATAATTTCACACCTCAGTCTGAGCCCAATGCTTTCAGTTCTACTTCTTCATCTGAAAGTCTGTGACTTCGTGACAATAACAAAACCAGATGCAGTCGTGACACTGAAGCATCTTTGTTTGTTTTTATTTCATTGTCTCTCATTCGTTTCACATTTACTCATCATTGAACCGTAGAAACGTCACAGGTTGAGACCGAAGACAACATGGATGTTTCAGCTTCCCAGGTTTTCCTTGGTTTTTCATTTTATACTAAACAAATATATACAGATATCCCAGGAAGAGCATCGCAATCATAATTAACCCTTTTCCATAATAACAATACATTTAATAAATACTCAGTGTTCTTAACCACACAACGGGAATGAGTTTGGGCTCACCCTTCAACCAGTGGGATTGTCATCATCCCATACAAATAATAAACATGCGCGCGCACACATACACGTACTCACACACACACACAAAGAAATCTGCACAGTCAAGTAATAACATCTGTAGCCAGGATGAACCGTCCTCTGTTCAAAAACTACTCCGGAGATAAAAGTTGATTTGTCAACCATGACGGGAGCACTTTGTGCCGAGCTGGTCCACCAGTTGCCCAACTTAAAGTGCAGGTGACATCGAACACAGCAGATGAAAAGGAGAGAAGGTGAAGTTTGGAATCGAGTGGCGGGCTTCTGTCAGCGCTTTCTACTTTGTGTCCGTTTCAATGGCGTGAGCAGGATGGGACCAGACCGTCGGTATGTAAGGAATGTCTCCATAAAAAGTTTTTTAAAAAGACGGAGGAGAGGAACAGATGTGTGGCAACCAGTGGTCTCGTTTTAAAGAAGTGAAAAACCGTTCACATGTGAAATGACATGCACTGAAAAAGCACCAGCACACAGAAACAGGCGTATCTCCTTAATCCACACGTGTAAAGTAATAAATACATATACATATATGTATATGTACACATTCACACACAGAGACGCACACTGGGGCTGCTGGACCAATAGAAAAACATTTTTGCTAACAGGCTGCAGCAGGGATGGTGCAAGCACTAGCACTGAGAAAATAAACTCTGATTTATTTATTTTTTAAATTTTTACCTTACAAGGCTGAGGATATACACCACCAGTGAGAAAAAGGCTTTTTCCTGTCTCGAGTCTGGGAGAGAAGAGGACGACAGATGACACGTGTGAGGATGAAGAAGGTGGAGCTGATTTTATAGGGCTTGTTTGTGCACTGGCATGACAAACAGTGTGCAAAAAAGGAACAAGGACACAAGATTTTCACAATATCAGCGCCTCTTTTTTTTTTAAATAATGAAAATGCTCCGCCTTCAGGGAAGAAACATGCAAGCAGAAAGTGTAAAGCTATGCAGACGGGCAAAAGCACAAGCAGATGGATTGAAATGAGCAGTTAGTGAAGTCACAGAACGGCTGTTTGAGTACTCGAATGGCTTTTAAAGAAATGTAGCCTGGTCGTAGGGCACCAGGAAGCAGGTAGAGATGGCCTTTCTGGGCAGGAAAAGAAAGGTAAAGTGGGACTGGGCGCACTACAAGGCTGTTAAAAAGGCCTCTTGGACCCTCAGTGTCGTGCAGGTTAGTGAGCACTATCAGCGAATGGCTTTCTGTGAGGGTTTAACACCTTATTAGGGCACACAAGTGAGGTGAGTTGCATGAGGGTCCTTAAAACAACAAGAGAAGAAGTGGGATGTTTTTGCAAACTTCGGTGAGAGTGCACTTTGCTCGGCTCAGACATCAGTAGGCGTTCCTTGTTCGGCCCAAGCTGTCATGTCCTGGAACAGGTCTGAATGCAAAAGAAAAAAAAAAAACCTTAAAATGTTTGTTTATTCTTTGATTTTTACTACGAGTACTGCTGCCCACATAGGGTGGCAGGCTGTAGCTGCCCGCACAGAGGAACAGTGTGGTCCAGATTCTGGCCCTCCATGTCCATGTCCATCAGGTTGGGTCGCGCCGCACTAGCGCTGCTGTCCCCTGAACCGAGGGGGCTGTCGCAGCTGCTGCCCGGCGATGAGCTCAGGGTCCGGGAGAGAGAGCCCAGCTTCCAGGGATCAGGTCTTACCCGGGATGGCGTTGGCCTCGGTCGGGGGGCAAACTCCAGCGTCTTGGGCCTCTCCAGGGGGCTGATGAGGCTGTGAGGATCCGGGTCGGGGATGGGTGGAGCGGGAGCTTTACGCCGGTGAGGGTAGATAATGGCAGGTTCAGGTAGCCGGGGGATATCCAGCTTGTCCTGCATACCTAAGAATAATAACAGAGGTGTGTCATGTTTCAAGCAAACACTTCGTGATTTAAGCTGCTCAGATACGCAAGTGTGTAGTCAAATAAATGCCTGTGGGCTGAAGCTCAAAACGGATGTTTTGCATCAAATCTCCATCTCACATTTTTTGCACAAAGCAATTAAGTGAGAAAATCATCTGCGGACTAACTCACTAGAAAATATTCAGCAGCTGCAGCTGTAGATCAGATAATGAGGCAATGTTTTGCATATGTTAGCCCACTAACTGCAAATTTGTGTGTAATTTATGTTGCCTCAGATCTTTTACTTTAGGAAAGTTTGTAAGAAGTAAGTACTGCAAGGTATAAGCAAATATTACAATTACATTCAACACCGGGGGTCATCTTAGTATGCATACTGCAGCGAAAAGTCCAACATAAAGTGAGAGTACACAAAGAAATAATAAAACAATAAAGAGGGAAAACTAGGAAACATAAGAGTACGGCTAGAGAGCTGGCAAGTGGAAGAGCTGCAGGTATAAATACTGAGAAGACCACATAATGAAGTGAACACAGGCGTGGCACAGGAAGTGCAGAAACTACCTGAAGTGTAAGTCAAACCTCCTTTTCCTAATTGCAGCAAAGGCGTGAAGGAGAACTGACAATGGTACAGCAGACGTCTGCCCCGCTGAAACTACAATGTCCAGAAGCTGGACTTCAAAATGCAAATTTAACATCATGACAGCATGTTGTCATCCTCAGCAGCAGATTGGCAGATTGAGCTTACCCCACCTCTTGCCATAGGACAGCTGGGTTAGGCTGGATGGATGGATTTTTTTTTTGTAACTTTAGTAAGACTGTGTCCATCCATCACTTGACCAGTTAACGGTCAGAGTGTTGGGGGCCTATCCCAGCTGACCTGAAGTAAAAATTTAATGAACGATAATCCTGAAGGCTGGCAAATAATCACGGACAATACTAATGCAAAGCGAAGCACTGAAAAACCTTGAATGCACTGTGATATAGTAAACATTACCAATAATCTGATTAAGAGAGGCAACACCATGAGGAAAAGTAGATTTTATTACAGCAACATAAAGTTCAGAGTTCCACTGTGAATAGAAAACACGCTTATAATTAACATTTACATGATCTGCACCACTTTGTTGGTTTTGTTGATCATTTTGCATCGCAGTGAGTGGGATGTAATCTCCTTTCCTTTCATGAAGGGTGCTCCAGTGTAGCATCCACCAAAGGAGGTTATAAACGAGGTACTGAAGCTGCCCTGCAGTTACTTCAGGGTCACTTTGCACAGCAAATTTGACTCGATTGTACCCAGAGGTTTCAAAATAAAGCATGATGTGACTAACACAACACAGATGGAACTGACTGTGGTGGGGTATGTGCTTGTAATCGATGCACAGAGGAAAGATAGTGGATATACTGGTGAAAGGATGTTGAAGATGGATGAAGAGAAGAAGACCACAGAGGAGATTTGTGGATGCAGTGAATGAGGACATGCAGAGGGTTTGTGTCACAGGTTGTGCCTGGGATAGGGTGAGATGGAGGAAGAAGAAGCTGAGGAAGTTGTTCTGTACAGTTATTCTGGAAAATCCTTCACAGGGTCTCCATGACGTGCTGAACAGCCACAAGAGCACTTTTAGAAAAAGACTCATTTGACCATGACACACCACAGAACACCACAGGAGCTCATTCCTACCTGTGACACATGGACTATTTTCACGTATAATAAGCTGTTTGTATTATTTTTGGATTTATTTAACTTTGGAGTATTATTTTAACATACTGCACGATGAATGGAGTGCCTGATTTTTAACATTTACTTTTAAGCACTTTAATCCCTGGGATTAATAAAATACTCCGATTCTGATGACAAGTTAGACTAGATTTGAGTCCCGTACCTTTGTTTGTTGTGATGTGCGGTGGAGGAGGCATGGGCATGCTCCCGTCTGACGGCGTCCTGTGGTGTCCCAGAGTTTGGGCTCTGGGTCGTATCGCCCCATCTGAAGGGGTGCGTCTGTGTCCTCGGTTCATGGCCATGGCTGCAGATACATGGGTGGGCGTGAGCGACTGGTTGGGCTCCTTCTTGAAGCTCTCGGCCCGCAGGTCCAACAGTGGGTTGAGGGCAGGCGCTGGGGGCGCCGCCGGTGTTCTGACCCCAGCCATCGGGGTGAGGGGATAATCGTCTGGGTCAGAGGGGAGGAGGGACTTGGTGGAGTTGCAGTCCGACAGAGAGGACAAAGAGAGCAGTGTTACAGAGGGAGAAGGGTCCAAGCAGGGAAGCGTGGAGTCGTGGTGTCTGGAGAGAGACAGAGAGAGGTTTCGGCTGGGTGGAGAGGTGCTGCGACGGAAACGTCCGGTCCGCTGGAAGAGGCCATCCTTCTTCTTACGCTGCTCCTCTCGGAGGTCCTGCTCATCCTGAAGCACCTGAAGAGAACATCAGACCACAAAAACGTGCTGAGCTTTACTCTCATTCTGAGAAAACACACACCATTCACATAAGTTTAACAATTCAGCTGCTGCAATGTGACCTGCAAAGAACAACATTTTGGCCCACTGTCTTTGCTTCTCTTAAGTTCCTCTGACAGCATTTCAGTCAGGTTGATGTCTGGCCACCTTTGGGTGGATCAGTGCAGCATTTTGTCCAAGGTTCTTGTGGTTTGTTCAACCGCAACTTGAACTTTCTAAGATTATCACTCCCAGGAAATTTGTGCCATTATTTTAACACACAGCTAAATGCTCCAGATATGCAGAATGCCAAAGCATCTTCTTTTAAAGAGGTGCTCAGACTTGCCGATGATCATTTAATCAAGTGAATTTGATTATCAGCACCTGGTTCCTACTGACCCTCTTAATTCCTCTGGAAGTAGTAAAAGTATTCTCAACTTTCGGGACTGCAAAGAGCCCTGTGAAAACTGTCTTTTTCACAGGACCATAAAGTAATAATATTGTCGACCTGTACTTTAATAGGAAACATGTTTGACTCAATACAAAAGATCAGGTCTGACTCAGCAGCATCCCACATCTCTCACTGATAATATAAGGGCTTGTTCATGCTGGTTTATCCTTCATAAATGATTCAAATGAGTCTGAGGAGTCCTGGTATCATAGATTCTGAGACATGATCTCTGCCAGGCACTGATTTTATATTAACAGGTAATAAACCGTCTGCAGGAGGAGGCTGTTTATGTGGAGAGGCCATGTCTTCAATAAAGTGGAATCATGCGTGTATGAATGAACACGTCTGTTATTGTGTAAGAGAGATTGTGTCTCCAAGAAGGACATTAAAACACAAAGATATACACAAATAAACAGGATTAGCACAACAATCGAACTGCCTTGAATAGCAAAAAAGCATAATAAAATCTTCTGAATACAAAACCATGCATCATATCTTATGAAGATGTATTAAGTAAAAAATAAATTCATTGTGGGGGTTTGAGGAATAAAAACTAAATGTCGAGACTAAACTCGACATTTCAAGATCAAAGTCACCCTTGACCTTTCAATTTTATTCTCTAAATGCAGCAAAAAAAATAAAAATCCAAATGTCAAATGAAGAAAAAGCTCCTTCCTCATGCAACATGGCTTTAATCTTGCTCCAGAGTTCAACCATATCTCTCCCAGTTTCAGGGTTTCCTACCTGCTGTTTTCCCAGCTGTAGCAAGTCTTGTCCGAGACCCACCGAGGCGAGCAGAGAGGCGCAACCCAGCAGGAATATATCGCTCTTCTTCCTCTGACTGCAGCGACGAAGCGAGTCCTGGTAGCTCACGCCCGTTCCCAAGCCTCCAACCGCCTGACAGGAGCCCATATTCCCAACAGCGGGCACCATGTTGGGCCCCAGGCTGCTCCACAGGGAACCCGAGTCCTCCATGGCCCCGTTACTGCTCGACTCCGAGGGCAGCAAGGAGCCTGGCGATTCCTCAAACTCACTGCATTCCTCTGTAAAAGACAGAATTGATTAAACTCACACTTGTGATTGTGTGAATGAGGCAGAACGCACAGTGAAATGAAAAGACTCACCCATTTCATTCAGGCTGGAGAAGCCAGCAGTCATCGGGGCATGTTTGGGAGACTTGCCCAGATTTGGCGCGCTGGATGACCAAACTTTGCTTCCCTCTGCGAGAGACTTCAACCTGCAAACAGGGAATTTGAATTAGACTGGCAGGACATCAAGACTCCATTTTTTAATATATTATCAGAGGCAACAGATGCTGTGAAAATAACATTTTTTAAACGAAAAAGGGACATAAACCGGTCAGGTCGATGCCACTTGAGGACGCGATTCATACAAAGCGAAGATGATTACTCTGCTTCTGGCTTCTCCGCTCACTGTAATGAGATATTGATCTAAAGGTTTTGTTTCTGTGTGTTATCCAGACGAGTATCTGAAGAAGCCCCTTTTTCTTGCCTGCAGGTGAACAGACAGTGGGCCTTATAATCCTGCAGGTGTTGACACTGCAGTTTCATCAGGTTTTTACAGAAAACAAAGCTTTCTGTTCAAAATTAAAGAGCTGTGACTTTCTGTGCCTGTTGCTGGAAATTATTAACCACAAAATCCATAGTTTATCAAACCGTGTAAGAGCAGCCTGTCACTCCACATACAGTGCTGTCAAAAAAACTTCTCCCCCTTCAAACAAACCTGAGAAAATACTAAATTATCAAAGCCAAAGTATATCTTTAACTTTGAGCAAAACTGTTGACGTACTTTTCCTCGCCGCCCACTCTCTCTTTCTGATGGGTGGAGCTTGGGCCCCAGGTGCGTCCTTTCTTCTTATTGGTCGTCAGGTCTTCCTTTTTACACACAGCGCTGCGACCCCACGTCTTACTGCCATCACTCGGCGTCACTGAAAAACACAGCAAACATTCAATAAACTCCGGTCCATATCCTCACTAGACTTATTGACGTTAACGCTCACATCTGATAGCTCTCAGCCGGGGTATGACCCCAGGGCTGGCAGGCGGGGTCGTGCTCTCGCTCCCCTGGGTCTTCCTCTTGTCCACGCTGGGCGATGCCTGCACCGTGATCTTATGCTCGAAGCCTGCAAAGACAGGGAATATGAGAAGCATTTACATGACAAAAGGAGAGATTGATAGACAAAGAACTCACAAACAAACTGGCGATTTGGAAACACACACAAAACAAGGCGCAGATTTTGAGGATAAACTGAAATTACATCAAAAGGAGGCACACAGGAGGCGTCTCCCCATCTATTGTATTAGAGTATTAATACGCCATGAGAACATATATTTTGGATTTCCTACATCCTACTTTCACTTTAGGGATAATAAATTGACTGAAAAGCAGAGTTAAGTTAACTTTACTTATTATTGGGTTACAACTCGCTCGACAGCAACAACATATTGGAAGAGTGTCATTCTAGGAAATGCAGTGACGGAAATTTTGAAGCATATAAACAGATTCATGGGAAAATTATCTCTAAATTATATCAAGGCCTCAGGAAACAGAAAGATAATAACACCAAGTACAGTGAAACTCAATTGGGAAAAAAGAGCCAAACTTAAACGCAGAAATAGCTGAGGCAGAGTTTGCGTTGTGACACAGTATGATCATCGTGCAGTAAAAGTCAAGTGTTTTGTTACAGTATGTTTAACGCTGAGAAAGATGCTAGGCTATCAAATCCCTGTAGCTGTCCCGGCACTGTATCTTGTAATGAAAGTAATCAAAGAAGATGTTATTATCAAAAAGGACTGTTAGTTATTCAAAATATTGATCATCACTGGTTAACAAACAAAAAAAAAAGCTGTGAGTGATGTTTGGAGTATCCCACCTGTTCGGTTTTCCTTCTTAAAACGTGTTAAATAAAAAGCGATTCAAGACAAAGATGAGCTAACTAATGAAAAAACACAAAGACATGCATGTCAGGATAGCTGCTGACTGTAAACTGGCCGTGTGAATGTAAGAGTGAATGGCTGTTTCTCTCTGTGTTAGCCCGGTGATAGACTGGGCTCCAGTCTGGATGGATGGATGGATGATGGATGCCATGTACCACTCTTTGTTAAACACACATCTGAACTGAAAGGCTTCTCTCATAAAACCTGCTTCTTTCTAAAGTGTTACTTTGCATTAACTGTGTCCCAAATGCAGCTGTTAGGATTAGCAAAGTAATATGACGGGTTTTTCTTTCCACCTTTAGTAATGAAGTGATATTTTTTTACTGGGACATCCTTGTTAGCCTACATGAAATGATTTGGTAAAACAAACACAAAGGGAAGTATCAAAAATGAATTTTTTCTTTGCCTTTGTGATGTTTTCCATCAAAATCAAGGAAAAGTGATTACTATCGTTTACTATTCGTGAGTCAAAATTTCTACTTACATACTTAAACATCTGAAAAAATAACTTAATGATGAGACAATAACTTTGAGTACTTGAGTATGAATTTTGAGGAGATAACCCAAACGTATTTACTCATGGATGACAGAAACGCTTTGTTTTCACTGGCGGAAACGAGCTCCCAAAGATTAGGGAAAGGACATATGAGGTCATTCTTTTAGGAATATTCAAATGCAGCCAGTGTCCTAAATTTTCCACCTGAAAATACCCCATCTCACAGGAAGTGACATCATACCACCTTTGTGCACCTGATTCACCGGATTAAAACTGTCCGGGTGTGATTCCTGTGTGCACCCACCAGAGGGCAGACTGATACAGTTGCTGTCTCTGCCCAGCTTCAGTAATCGGCTCTTCTTGAAGTGGCCCTTCCTCTTCTTGACGCTGGGCTTTTCCTGGTACATCTGGTGGATGATGATGTTCAGCTCTCGCTCAACAATGTCGATCTCCCTCTCTGCCAGCTCCTGCTCCCTCTTCCTCAGCTGTTCCTCCTGCTCCTTCTGCTCCTCGGCTGCTCGGGCCAGCGCCTCCTCCCATGATCTCAGCTCCTGCAGAGAAGCAGGGGAAGATGAAGAGCTTACCACAGCACCTCTTTTGACACCTCTTTCCTGGCATTTTGTTAGCTGCTAACTTAATTCTTATTTGCAGAAGCAGCACAGATGTGACAGCGTGAGATTCCTCTCACCTCCGTATGAAATGTGACTTTTATTAAAGCACTTCTGTCTGAATAAATCAGCTCAGAACAGGAGAAAAGAAGAGCAAACGAATGTACTCACATTTGTCAACTTTTAGCTGGAAACTAAAGTTCTGATTTACTCATTCTGTCTTTGTACAATGTGACTTCTAACCACAACACTGAGCATTATAGTACAGAGAGGATCTGCGCGCACATACGAGCGCTTTAAAGTATTTTTATATGCAGACATGTTTTATAAAAATCCACCATTTCTCACCTTCTCTTTGGCCCTGAGCTCGTCGAACATCTGCTGGATCTCCAGCCTCCAGTCTTCTTGTAAGGAGTGAAAGGACTCCAGAGGCATCTGAAACATGGCCGACTGCTCGATGGCCAGCAGCCGGCTCAGGATACTGGTGAACGACGGCCTGCCGTGAGGGTTCGGGCTCCAGCACTCTGAGGAGCAGCAGACAGTAAGAATCTGTTGTTTATTATGGATTTCGCAGCTGTAATCATGACTTATAACTATAACGTAAAATTACAGGCACACGTGAAATAAAGTGCCATTTAAGTTGTGTTTGCAATAATTGAACAGACGCTACTTTTTCTTAATTAAGTGTAAAATTGTCACAGAAATTTCAAAGATTTCAAATATGAAACATTTAAAAATACATAAGCACATTTTTTTAAAGGCATAACAAATGTGATCTTACGTAATCAGGCTTCTAATGTCAAAACATATTTTCACACAATGTCCTTGGAAAAATCTCACTACCACGTTTACCAAAATAAAGACTTTAAAGGAGGGACTGAGCTAATCGTAACTATGTATTTTTAAACTGCAAATTATGTCCTCAAAGTCAAATCTGTCATTATCTATTTTATCCAGCAAGATAATATTATCACACTTTAGTTTTTTATGGCAATTACATGTAATCTGTTTCTAATAATGCAGAATTAACTGTGATAGGTCAGCAAGAATCACATATCTGTAGCCGTCTACATATTTAACTATTACATTTCCACTCATCCACCTTCTTGTTTTACCATAAAATAACCAGAACCCAACCAGCCTGGCAGTCAGCTGAGTCGAGCTCATGGACAAAGACTCACTGTTATACTTGGAGAAGATGTCACCATAGTTTAAAACCCTTTACATTTACAGACCTTCAACAATCTCTTTGAGAGTAAATGCAGTTAGTCCAACTCGGACTGTGACAGTTTGCAGAAAGGTCGTCTCCTATCAGGAGACCTGTGCAATCGCCTTGTGATAAAAAGTGGTCGTGAAGAGTCGCAGAATGCAAAGAGGATCCTGTCGTTTTTTTACTCAGGTGTCTGAGCCACTATCTTGCTCTGACAAAGCTACGTCCTAATTCAGACTAAGTCTGTTTTCTGTTTTTTTTCCTATTATTTTAATTTATTTAATAAAATGTTGGTATTTGGCGTCTCTGTAACATGGAAACATGGATTGTTATCTAATTAGCTTTGTCCTATACTGGGAAGTGGACAGTACAGAATAAATGCATGCAGCAAAATCTATAAAAAAATAATACAGATAGTTAGATATAGATATGTTTACATATCAGATTTTATATATTCATTTTGTCTGAATTTTTCCTTCAAGTTTTAGAAAGACAGACAGTGGCTGTGCGACGGACTGTGCAGGGTGTACACCACCTTCTACCCTATGACAGCTGGGATAAGCTCCAGCACGCCGTGACCCTGGGGATGTTTGGATGGATGAACAAGCACACAATAAAACCTAAAAATGGATTTTTAGGTCTAACAAAATGACACATAGATAATTTCAGTAGACTCGCCCTCTACCCCATCGACAGTTAATGTTTATTACCCTATCACACAGCGGTCAGGTTATTAGTACAGCACAAAAAGGACTTAGCCATGAATTGCTGGCTCGGACAATTCTTCCCTTTCTGGCACTCAAAGCGGCAACAGGAGACGTGGAAGGAAGCGAGATGAGACGGCATATGGCGACCATCATGAGCCAAACCCCGACTGCCAGTGTTGCCGAAACATGCCGCACACCTACAATAATCTGCCGAGCCACAAACTGATCACAACTGCCTCTCCGACGTCTAACTACAAACACACAACCCGTCTCCTAAAAGTCCAACAGATTAACGCAAGAGAAGCACTAACAGTGGAAAATTGAAAACATGGAAAAAATAGGGGCTAAAAATACAGCCTGCAGCAGGTGACGTTCATTTTTTTAATGGATCTAAATTACCATAAAATCCATGTGGCGGGAGAGGAGATGAAAGTGAGCCGATGACAGGAGTAAACAGAGTGTAGAGAGTAGCGAGGGATGACAAAGGGGAGATTAACGGATGAACTTGGATAAGATGAAGTGGGGGAAAGGAGCTTTAAGCAGCAGAGTGGGAGGGAAGTTTGGTGCTGTGGTGCTGACAGTTTGAGACGCATCTCTCTCTCTTTTTTTTTTTGTCTTTTACATTAAACCTGCCCTGCAGCTTTAACCATCCACATTTTTTTAAAAGTAACCTGGGAATAAGCATATTAGGGCAGCTTAGATATAAAGCAAGTGTGTGTTTAAACAGGGATGATCTGAACTCTGAAACAGGAGCCGGTTAATACTCCACCACTGTTAACAGCGATTATTTGCAAGGTGAAAAGGAGAAATGTGGCCCGGGGGGAGCTCAGGCATGTATAAAAAGTAAGTTAATGAAACCGTCCAGACACGCGTCGTCTATTTTATCTCTGTGTTTGCTTCTCATCTCCCAAATGTGGGATAGAAATTGTTTTAAAATGAACAACAGTAACCTCAAAAGTTACAGGATCTTGAAGTCAGTGGATATGAACAGCCTGTGGGCTTATTTAAAATGTTTCAGCATTTTCAGTGACAGTTTAAGGTCATATTCACAGCAACATTTTAGGGCTTTACTAGGTTATAAAGAGAGACAAAGGAGAAGGGAAGACATATTAAAGTCATTCAATGAATAAAAACAACTCGAGTAATCTCTGAGATCATTAAAGTCAGAAAACTCAGATATTCCTTAAAATATAGTCAGAAATGTCTGAGAAAAACATTTTCCCCCACCTATGTGAAATCTCCTCTTTTTAGGAGGTGTGTTTCTGAAGTGCAGCTGTTAATCTGCTAATCTAACTAAAGCAGCAAGTGAAAGTAAAGCTTAAACATTTTCCAAGGTGAGGTCGAAATAGTAAAGCAAAGTAAACGCAGGTAAATTTAATGTGCAGGACCGAAATTTAAAGATTTCTGAGGGAGCTCGGAAAATTTCATTGCTACTGTGTTAATAAAGATTATGATTCTTGCCATCTCACTATATAAAGTGATATCATAAAGATTAAAAGAATGTAAGCCGATAAATTAACATATATGTTCGTGTACATGAGCGAAGTGGAAAAACTGCCACAAGCTTGGGGAAAAACTGCCAACTGGATGGGTTTTTGATGATGACGATAACAATAATAATAATCATCATTTTGGACTTTTTTAGTTTTAGAAACCACTTCCTGTAAACTTTTTGAGTTTTTTTCTCTTACCACCTCCTACTTTGCCATTTTTGGGGGTGTTTTTCATGTTTTAAAATCTAATTTTTAAGACAGGAAATGAATATATTATTAATCTAACCACAAACCCCAACAGAAATACCGCAGTGACACATCACAAAACACAATATCCAGATCATATGCAAAAACATGCCGGAAACAAACCAAATATATTTTCAAACAGCTTTCAGTGCGGCTGCTGGAGCAGCCATACCTTCATCTTCAGCTAACCGTGATTACATATGTGACAAACACACACACACACAAAAAAAAAATCACTTTGATTACATTCTTGACTGAGGCTGTGTTCAGGTAACAACCTTCTTACCTCCCAGTAGTTGAGCAAAAGGTTCAGGGCAGGTTGAAGGGACGGGAAGCGTCAGCTTGTTCATTGCGACTCCGTAAGCTACCGCCAGTGCATCTATCTCCCGGTAAGGAACCTCGCCAGTGAGCAACTCCCAGAGCAACACACCAAAACTATGAGGAGAGATAAAAATGAGAAATCAACATTAAATCTATTCTAACTTAAAAAAAAGTTTTCAACTGTCACCTTCATTTTTTTTAAGTGTAGAACATGCTGTGGATCTAACATTCACAGCAAATTAGTCATTTAGTCAAGTTTAGTCAAAAAGAAAAGATAAAGCAGGCTGGGTGGGATGTGTGTCGATAAGTACAACGTAGAATAAACAGCTTTCTGTTGTGCAATACAGAAAATACCTCTATAAAGTAAAATAGCTCTGTGTTCAATAATGCAGCAATATAAAGGAGAATGTTATTCACTAAATATAGTGCAAACAGTCACAATATAAAATTAAAGTGGCCCAGTATAAGCCACGTGAACGTGATATTAAATAAAATATGAAACTAGTGACTGAAACCATCAGAAGAATATCTGCTGTTGTCATAATTTCCAGTCAATCTGACTTCCTTCTGCAATCACGCATCACTTCCTGCAGATGATGCCTATCTTTTATATGCAGGCCATGTTATTAAATAAACAACCTGAACACTTGGAATTGCTAATTACTTAACTTTCTTCTTCCCTGCTCTTCTTCTTCTTACCGTTTCAGTTAGAGGTCCAACACAGTAGATCATCTTCCTCCATCTCACCAGCCCTCTCCTCTAATCACACCAACCCACTGCATGACCTTCTTCACTACATCCTTACATCTTCTCTGAAGTCTTCCTCTTTTGCTTCTCACATTTCTAATCCTGTCTCTCTTGGTCACTCCCATTGAAAATCTCAGCATCCTCAACTCCACCTCCACCTCCACCTCAGTATTTATCCTAAAAGCTTTCATTTCTGTAGCACAGACGAGCATCTACCTGTATTGCTCCTGTGTGTTTAGACTTTCTCACTATCTTCTCTTTCTACATGTAACCCCAGACTGACTGCATTATGTGGAGATCAAGGCCCGAGGAGGCTACACTGTCTGTTGTAGGTCGTCAGAGGTTTTTATGACTCTAGCTGTGTGTTTGGGATCATTGTCCTGCTGCAGACGCTGTGCTGATGCCACTTTGCTGGAAAGTCCACTGACAGCTTTTAAAGTGTTTTGGTTATTCACCCTGTTCCCCGTTCGTCTGCCCTGACAGGCTGCATGGAGACATCTGTCAATGTGTAAACCAGGGAAGTGCAGTGACACACAAAGAGGCAAGGGCAGTACCTCCACACGTCGCTGCTCTTGGAGAAGAGGGAGTGCTTGATGACCTCCGGGGCCATCCAGGCGTAGGTCCCTGCTGCACTCATCTTGGTGGTCTGGTGCCACTCTCTGGCCAGACCAAAGTCTGTGATCTTCAGGGTTTTGCCATTCAGGTCATCCCGCTCCACCGGCTGCAGAATGAGGACTGAGGATGAGGAGGAAAGAAAACAGAAGAGAAGAGCTTTCGTTATAAAAGGTGACATTCTCATACACACAGTGTGGATGACAAAAACGCACACAAATACACTTAGAAACTGCTTTTGTGACTTTTAAATATGCAAATGCGCTCTGACAAGATATCAAACTACTGAAAGGGAAAAAGAAGAAACACAGACAGCAAACAAAGCTCCGGAGTCATGAATAATTACTCCAATCCGGCAGTAAAAATGAACTCACATTACACAAACCAAGTGTTTTTATGATTCTTAAATGCAAATATCTCTTTCTTTATAGTTCCTTTATGATACAGATTGAATTTATTTATTTGTTTTGGGTGAGGGGGTGGATGTTCTAAATTAAAAGATCAAATTATAATGAAATTAACCAACAAATCAGTCAAAATAATCACTACTTACAGCCTTAACAGAAGTGTCAGTGTGATTCAGTTAACTTCTGCTTTACTTTAAGTGTTTGTTCACAACAGTTGTCCCAAAATGCTTTATATTGAGAAGTAAAGACCTACTATATTACCAAAAAAAAAAAAAAAACCCCAAAAAATGTAAAACACCAAAACTCCCCACTCCTGCAATCAGAGACCATGAACAAGACGCAGGGGGCAGTGCAATGAAGGCAGGAGGAGATTAAAGAGTCTTCTTTCACTTCTTATTATATTCAGCAGAATCTGTGAAAATTACGATGGGCCTGAGACGTCAAATGCATTGCAACTTAAGAAAACAGCAGCAAATATAGAAATGCTACAAAAGCGCACAACAAAACAAAAACACAACAGAAAGCAAAGCAAAACACACACACACAAAAAAAATCACTTTGATTACATTCTTGACTGAGGCTGTGTTCAGGTAACAACCTTCTGTGTTGTGTTCACAGAACACAACGCAAGTGTTTTTGTGGAGACAATAATGTGACGGACCAGCTGCAGAGGTGACGAGCTAACAGTAAACGGCTATTCTATTCAATTCAATTTTATTTATACATCGCCAAATCACAACAACAGTTGCCTCAAGGCGCTTTATATTGGAAGGTAGACCCTACAAAAATACATAGAGAAAATCCCAACAATCATATGACCCCCTATGAGCAAGCACTTTGGTGACAGTGGGAAGGAAAAACTCCCTTTTAACAGGAAGAAACCTCCGGCAGAACCAGTCTCGGCCATCTGCCACGACCGGTTGGGGTGAAAGACGGAAGACAGGATAAAAGACATGTGGAAGAGAGCCAGAGATTAAAAACAAGTATGACTAACAGCTAATAAGCATGTAAAGAGTTATAAGAATCATACACATCATCCCACATATTATCTGCATGTTTTGGTTTCTATCACTTCCTCACCTGTTCCGTCACATTATTGTCTCCCCTAAAACACCTTTTTTTGATTTGTGAGATTTTCTTTCCTACATGCTTTGTGTTTTATTCAATTTCCAATGTGTTTTTTCTCCCTCTGCTGAGTTTTGTGTGCAGTGTTTTTCTATTTGCTGATAATTCATAACTTTGAGTGCACTTCACCTGCCAGGGCCACTGCATAAATGCTGAAAATCAAACCATGGATCTATTTTTCATTAAGAATAAGAGTTCAGCAGCACAGCCATGTTCGCAGAGCAGGTGTAGTTGGACCTTTGTGCCTATTTCTTCCATTCAGTGAAACTACCTGGTCAGTCTGCAGTTTCCTACAGTGACGGTATTTTAATGTGTGCAGTCTCCTTGCTAACATTAGATACCTTCGTCTTTGTGCCACTCTCAGACTTCCTCCTTCATTTCCGTGAGAGGACTGGCTATGGAAATATTTGGAGTGTACACAGTTCACTGGGAGCCAGGTGGGGGTTGCTCTCTCTCTCTCTGACTCGCTCGCAATTATCTACAGCCGTATGCAAAAGGTGGTGAAACAAGGCTACACACACACACACACACACACACACACACACACACACACACACACAACAGCGTCTTTGTTTACACACACACGTGCACTCCTGTGCGCGCGCACACACACATGCACAATAACCTTTCACATGATAAAGGTGTGTCTCTTTCGCTCTCTGTGCTCTGTCCACAAGCTCGCTAGGAGACGAGTTTCAGTGATACGGACGTGCTCTCAGGCCTATCAGCTGATACTTCCATAGCCGAGTCATGTTTTGCTTGAGGAACGCCGTCACAGCACTCCATTACAGAGAGGCTGTAGCGGTGAGACGACGATTAAATCGTGTTTGTGTTTGTCTGCTGGGTCAGGTCTTAATAGCGACAAAGAGGTCACACGACTCTGCCTGTAACTTGCTTTACGTCCGCCCAGATCAGATCCTTCATAATGTAATTCTATTTTTGTGTCGCTGTACACACAGCATCTCCCACACATCAGTGAGTGCTGCTCTTCCTGAAGTTTCTCACTTGTTCTTTGAAGTGTGTTTTTTCTTATCCTATTGAGGTTCAAATGACATGTGGTGGTTTACAGATTGCAAAGCCAGTTAAGAAAAATGTTATAGTGACCTTAAAAAGTATCCTAGAGTTTATTTATTGCTTATTGGCAGCTCTCTATATGAGACTATCAAGGTCTTCAGCTCAGCCACTGTGGCCCTGCACCTTTAAATCAGCATTGTTTACTATTCTGTTTTCTTATCTTAACGGTCTGGTGTATTTCTTCATATTTCATAAAATGTGAATGTATGGCATTAGAAGTGCACACTGTTTTGGGGTCTTTTCTTATTAGACTTTATGTACAATATAATCTTTTAAAAGAACAATATATTTTATTCAATTCACTCGATTGTTAAATGAGTAGAAAACGATACTTTTGGTTGTTTTCTTATTCACAAAGGACCACCACAGCAGTTAGTTCCTGTCTTGAAACAACCCAAAAAGGGATTTGTGTCTCCTCCTTGGATCAAACCAGGTATCTTTTACTTGATCCTCCCTTTTTTTTTTTTTTTTTTATTGCTGGTTCCAAACACCAAAAAGGTATTTTATGTAAATCCAGTGACAGCATATTTCTGTCAAACCACATTTATAAATTTTTGGGGGGTTATATATATTATTAATAAACCAAATAAAATAATTCAGGACCCAAAATTGAACCCTGAGGAACGCCACACTGCATTAAATATAAACACTCCAGTTGTATAGCTGGTATTTTCTATCGTTGTTATAATTTTCTCCAGAACTACTGATGGAGTCAACCTATTTGTATGGAATCCATACTCAATTAAACTATACTGTATGCATATTATTTGTACATGATAACAAATATGTATAGCCTAGGTTAAATTATAATAAAGTTATTGAAGTGATACAAGAAGTTTGACTCCAATGGTAACTGGTGGAAATCACAGACTAACCCCATATGTTTCTGTGATATTCTGTACATTGCATAGAGTTGTCTAATTAATGAATAACATAAACAGCTGTTAAAGAACTAAAAGGCAGGTATTAAATGTGTATTCGCTGCATTGTTGGGGTCAGTGTGTGTTTATTGTGTTTGCTTTCTCCTGCTATGTTCACTGTGTGGGTTTTGTCCTATAAGTCGACTTCTGTTGGCTAATTTCTTTACATTTGCTTATAATTTGAACCAATGCATTAATCAATGCACTGGTACAAAAAACGAAAGAAAACAAACCACTATAATGTATACAATATATACTACTATATATTACTGTTACAGTGGACTGGACGTCTACTTGAGCAGTTTGTTTTTTGTTTTTTTTTTTAATTTAAGACTTTTACCTGTAACTATGTATTTTTATATCGTGCCCTTGGTGCTTTTACTTTAATAAAAAGGTGAAGTATGTCACCTCGGGCATGCGTATTAGCAAAAAAGGAATAAAATATTCTATATCTTAGTGGATAATGAGAAAAAATATTCAGCAACAGTTTTGAGCAAAAATGCCAAATACTGCTCACATTTGAATATTTGCTGTTTTCTTCAGTTTTCTGGAAAAGTCAGTTACGGTTTCAGCTTTGTTATTATATAACACATCACAGATGAAACATCTAGAGCAAAAAAATACTACATGTTTTACCAACGCTTTAAAATGTATAACGCTGAAGATAAAAACTTGAAAAATATAGGCGAGTCCTTGAGTACATGTTATTTTCCACCTCTCTAAGGTAATGTGACTGTGTCGAGGAGTAAAGTGAGGGTTGCTGACAGTGATAATAAGCTGCCCTCATCCTCCTCCTCCTTCATCCGTTCTATTCTGATACTGCCGTCTGTGTGAGGGACGACTGTCTCCTCGGGGTTAGCTGTTTCTGAGAAGCAAAAATGGACCCGGACAGACTCCAAAAAGAAAAAGAAAAAAAGGACAGAGAGAGATTGGGATGTGTTTGCATGCTCGGATGGGTGTGTCCTCACAGTCCACCTTTCCCAGTTCGTTTCGTGTGTACATATACAGAGCCCTGACACTCTGGGAGAGGACATCAGGCATGTGGGTGGAAGGTCGGGTGGAAATAGAAAGAAAAAGACAGGGAGGCTGACAGAAATGCACAAACACAAACTGGATGTGTGACTGAAGCAGCACTTCCACCTGCTTCCTCTCCGTTTCTCATCTTCAAATGACTATATCATCAGCTTAGGTTCACACACTGGTAGAGAGGCCTTCATATTCACCCTGCCACAAGTTCTTCCATCCACACATCAAACACACAAATCAACATGTTTGTGTTAAGCTGGCAGCACAGAAACCTGAAGTGCAGCGACACACGAATAAGACTCACAAGGGCGTGGGAAGCATATTTTTATCGCAGTGAAGGAGGGGAAAAAAAGTCCTCAAGGATAGTGTGGCTTTTACACAATGCGATGCCAGCGCTGTTGGAAATGTTATCTCAAAATGGGAATGAGAAGAAAGCAAGAAGCACTGCTTACATTCTCCCAAAGGGCTTCTATACAAACATGAATTCTGGTAAATATCACAGCCACTGATTAATCGCACATCTTGATTACAGTCATCATACTTTGACAGTATTTCATCAAGAAAAACTGGTGCTTTCTCTGCTCTTTGAAAGCAAAGTCCAAAAAGTCAATATCATTTACACTCTCTTATCAATGACCTCAGAGTGCTGTGCCTGCAACCTACAGAGAGCATCCAAATTATAAACAAGCAGATCAGAACGAGTCTAAAGCCAAGCAAATAGCTCCTTGAGGAAAAATAAAGCAATGAAGATAAAAACTGAGCTTCATAAACAGGAGCTCTGCAGTTATTAAGTCTTTTGGGTACCACGCACCTCAGTGCTGTGTAACTTCAGTGCCCGTGGTCCCTAATTGCAATAATTGAACATCTAGGAGGCAATAAACTTCACATTCTGACTTGTTGCATCCTATTAGAGTGTGGTTTAATTCAGTAAGCTTTTTAGAACGACCCATTCATTCACAAATTCTTTTAAAGGCAGAAGGCTTATGTGTTTGATTTTACACACCTGTGGCACTGAAAACACCTCAGTTATAAACCTAATAGGAGAACCCTTAAAAATCTTTTCTGTACTGTGGCTTCTGTCATGTTTCAGGTCTACTTATAGAACAAAACGAGTTTGCATTAGACATTAGTGAGGGTGGTCTACTTTTGGAAAATCCTGGAACCTATTCTAATGTCATCAAACCAAGTTTTAGTTATACATTAAAGGTCAGATCCACCTCTTATTCATGTCATAAGATTATTTCTTTAAAATCCCGAAACCCAAAAAGCACTGCATGACGTCACAGTGGCTACATCAGTCTTTGACACAGGTATGCACCAGTTTGTGATCTCTGGAAGAGGACTGTAGGGTTTAGTTTTTGGACAGGACACACAGTGTGACTCAGGCCGCACTCTCAAAGCTACTATCACAGCCGAGTATTGATCAGCTGTCAGAGACACCTGCTGGGAGTCAAGTTTTTTCCACAGAGAGCAGTGTGGCAGCAGTTTTCTGCCCCTCTGATTATTTATTTACTCGCACCAGATATCCATTGTCGGACTTTGACCCCAGTCGTTGTTTAAACACTGACAGAGAGGCTTTGAGCTTACTAATGATCCTTCAGACTAGTTAGTCAGGGCATTAAGAACAGGTGACACATTAGCCTACAGCCCACATGGATGCTTCACCACAATGGAATGTGCAAAGGTCTTCTGAGTGAAGGCATTTCTGGAAAGCTTTTATTTAAAAACAAAACAAAACACATAAGCAAAGAGTGTTTAGCACATGCTAGTTGTGATCTGGAAAACCCTGCTGCCCAGTATGTTGAACAGAGTATGTTGTACTTCATGCAGGTTTGTGTAACTATTAGTCAGCAACAGAGGAGAATTATTTCACAACAGTAAAAGCAGCACGGCGAAAATAATCGCTGACTTGAAGCAGGACGAGAGCATTTGCAATGTAAGCAAAACTAAATGCAGCAGGAAGTTTGCTTCATCCACTAAAAGTAAAGCATCCATGATAATATAGGACACAGACCTAGTATCTTTTGTATAATGACTGTTATGAAAACCAGGTTTTTGGTTGGGCATATTCAGTGTGTACTATTGACAGTCTTAAAACACCAAATCCTAAAGACCAGTGAGCCGATCCCTGCCAACAACTGGTTGCTATGGAAAAATGTTTATTCCCCCACTGGTTGGCAAATGGTTGCTGGCTGTTTCTAGGTGAAATAAGTCACGAAGAGGGTGCTGCACTAAAAACCTGCTTGTGATTGGTCTGTAGCAGACGGTCGCAGATGGCCGTAGTTTGCATGGTAGATCCACGCTTGTGTGCAAACACTCAACATAAAAAGTGCAACAGAAATCGTCGAAACAGAGAGCGATCACCTTCAAAGTAAAAGTTGCATTTTTTCAAAAGAACTGTTTGTTACACAGTTAACAACTTTGACTTTGAAGGTCCCCAACATACATCTCACCTTCTTGCTGTGAGGCGACTGTGATAACGACTCCACCGCTGTGGTGACCCGATTTAAACTTATCCAAGCAAGCTTCTGGCTTTCTTCCCCCCAGGAGCTTTCTGTCCTCCCTGATCTCACCTCAGGATGCCTGCGTTATAGTTTGACAGCAAGACTCCCTGCCTGCTCCTCTCTGGAACGGGTCATCTCGCTTGCACCAGGTGCTCAGGGCTCACCCCGCCTCTTTCACTACTTAAGCTAAAAATAAATAAATAAATAAAAATTTAAAAAAAAAAAGCTAGAACTAACAAGAATAGTCAGAGTAACAGCCAGAGGCATCCACTGTCCAAAGGCCTGTTTTAAAAATTCATTACAAAATATAAACATAAATGATCTAATAATAATACTCTTTTATGCTTTCTTTTGGACATGTCAGTCACAACATTTAAAAAACATGTTATTATACTTAAGGGAGGCAAAATATTAGGAGCAATTTTCAATAGAAAACAGTGTTAAACACCTTTCACCAAAGGCTCTGACCGTGATAATAAAAAGTAAATTATTAGCTTTCTATGTTAACAACAACAAAAAATGCATCTGCATTATAAAGTTTTCATTGTTTGTGAAAACTGCTCCGGTTAGGTCGTCTTGATACATGCTCAATCATCCAGGTAAGTAAATTTCCAAAAGCTGATAGTTTGTGTTGAAAAGTTGCATAATTAAGATTAAGGAACTGACCTCCCAGCCCATTGTTCCTTCACTGTGCTGGTTTCAGTCATTATGCAAATGTATTGTTTATAAGATTGGGGAAACCTGCAGTTAGCTGAGACTGAAGAAATCACTTGGATGAGTGATGAAACGTTTCTCCCACAAAACGCTACGTCCAGATGAACAGAATCAACTTTTGGAGACTCCGGTTAGGTCCCACATTTTATTCTTAACTATCAGGTCTAAATTCCACTTTTCACATATTTTCAGCCCAATATTGAGAGAAATACTGATGAAATGTATTTAAAAACACTATAGCACGACTACTGGCAGATGAAAAAAACTAAACAAAACTATTTACAACTCCTTTTGATGACTATTCAGTGAGATTTTTACAAGCCCTGAGCAAAGTGCCATTGTCTCTGTGCTGCCTCGCCTTAAATAAACTCCGTGATGTGAGAGCGAGCAATCAGCTGGAGCAGCATTTTGGGCGTGGTCCTCTGAGCAGTCAGCTGAGAGATTTATCTTCTGCTGATCAGCTGATCTGGTTACTGCAGGTGGAACAGCCTGACAGAGCTCGACACCACTTTCATTTTCCTTCCTCTGTTCTTTAAAGTAACACTGCAGGCACATTAGAGGAAAGCGCAGTAGCTTATAGCAAGCGTATGCCTAGTGAAAACCCTAACATAAGAAAATTACACTTTATTGTTCAAAAATATAAATATATACATGAAATGTGGCTGAATAAAGTTTAAAAAAAAAATTAAAAATCAACTGCATCCTAAGCTGACCTCCAGAGAGCAGCCTGGACACATCCAGCTGATATCGGAGCGATGAGGAAATTCACAAATGCAAATGTGCCCCGAATGATTCAGCTTTAACATCAACAGCGATCTCTTTAGGCTCGATCTCTTGCATCACATGTATAATTTCTGGATTCAGTCCACACTGCTGTGTCATTAATTTGATGTTGTGGTAACAAGTGGGAAAGGTCACAAACCAGAGTAGTGACGTTGGGAAAGAAAAGGTGACTGGGGTATGAACAGGCTGACGCTCCTATGAGGATCCATTTTTACCGTCGTCCTCATCGGTTTAAAGGAAACTACACCACATAATCAACCATGAGGAAAACCATCAGGAAACTACGACCCCCTCCCTGGAAGCCAAGTAGTGATTAGTATGATGCTCCTTTAAAAAGTATACATTATGCACTCCACACTGTATATAAATGCCACTTGTTTTGCACATATTCAACTCTGTATATTTTATATATTTTATTATTATTATTATTATTTTATTTTATTTTTTTACTATTTAATTTGTAAAAATGTGTATACACACACACACACACACACACACACACACACACACACACACACACACACACACACACACACACACACACGTAGGAAAATATTTAGTATACACATCCAGAAATGCATATACTATTATATATTGTACATATATTTATTAGTTTCAGGTTGGCCATTCTTGTATTTTGCTCGTTTGTGTTGTTGTGTTTGCACATCTCTGTTGCTTGTGGGGCTCGCACACAAGAATTTCACTCGCATGTGCTGTGCCAGTGTGCCTGCACATGTGATGTGACAATAAAAAGTGATTTGATTTGATTTGATTTGATTTATATATTGGTTAGGTTTTCTTAAGGCGGTTTCATTGCATTTTCTTTAATTCCCAGACACTTGTTTAAAAAATGTCTAATCTAACACAAACCTAATTTGATGACTGCATTTACTTCAAAGCAATGAGTCTAAATCAAGCCACGAACAGATGCTAACATGGATGGTGCAGTTTCAAAAGCTGCCACTAGAGGCAGGATACAAACACAAGTTAGTCTTCATATACGCTCATTTTAAATCCCCAACTTACAGCATTTGTCACTGAAGTAGAAATACAGATACTTGCTTAGTTAGAAAATACTCCGGTAAAAGCTAAAGTACTGATTAAACCTCTTTACTCAAATAAAAACTGTAAGATAACCAAATCCCAACGAATTAAATGGGACAAAGTGGGAACAAAGTCTAGTTAACCTGTTCACTGCATTAAGATGTGATGTTAAGACAACAGCCACTCTGAGTGACAACACTGGCGGGAGTCAAACACACTAAGTAGTCAGCGGATCAGCTTTTCCAAAATTTATATTTTGTTTTAAGCCAAAATTAGCATCCCAGTTAATATCACACATCTCGCCACCCAAGCTAGCAATAGCCTCACCCGATAACCTTCAACTGCTCTTCCAAATATGATCATGCCTGGCTTAAAGGGAAAAAGAATAATCAATGAATAAAATAGGATAGGAACAACCAAAATTCCAGAAACTAGCAGTCGATGGGCTGCGTCCCTCTTTTATATACAGTCTCACAAAGCTGCTGGCTTAGTTCTCAGTGTTGTTTTTATCTGACAAAATGTTTGTAAATTTTAATTCATGTTGTTTTCATGTTCAAAATGGGCCTTTGGGGTTAAATATTTAGTCAGATGTGAGCCACACAGTTGTGACATTGTTGAATTTTATTATATGAGATCCATTTAGGTACAGCCGAATAACAAAGACCATCCTTCATCGAGTTATTTCTTTTTTCCTTTTCCCTTATCAGACTCATTTTACAGCCCCTTCTCCCTCTCCCCTGCAGACCAGGTGTAGCATGCACTTGATAACAGCTGCTTCTGTGTCGCCTAGTCAGCACCCCGATGCACATCTCCAACCACCTTCATCTACCTCCTCATCCTCCTGCAAGTGCAGTTTTTGTTGTCACTCCAGTAACACCTGAGCACCCTCCCCGCCGCCTGCCTCAGCACATCGGCATGAAAAAATAAATAAATAAATAATACACCAACACAGCAGCAGGCTGATGTGCATCAACGCAGACAAAGTACGTGCCCATGGGATTACTGAGAAGCCATTTCCCCGCCCCTGCCTGCAGACCCACCCTGTTTCATCTTCATTTCTACAAGATCAAAACCTCACCAACGAAGAAGTAACCGCCCCCTCGTCTTCATCTTCACATCACTTCTTTTCCCCACAGGTCCAGCCCTCTTCCCTCCCCTACTGCTGGTGCCTACCACTCTACTCTCTGCTTTTGCAGCTGTCGCCAGCCTGGCTACGATCGCAGCACAAAACAGAGAGAAATAGACTGTGTGCGTGCAGAGTAATGGGTGGAGGGGGCGTAAGAATATGAGGAAGCAAGGGGGGGGGGGGGTTCATGGTTTAAGATGAGGAATGGGGCAGGGGGGTAGGGTGGAACAAAGCTGCAGAAATGAGGGCAAAGGAGGAGAGTGAAGGAGAGATGGAGGAGAGAAAAGGCACAAGCACTATGACAGGGAGGGAAAGGAGTGGATGAAAAGATGAGGGCTACTAAGGGTAAAGAGAGATGACTGGAGGGAATGCTTTTGTCATTATCCTGGCAGCACATACCACATGTCTTTGTACCTCGATAGGTCTCTCCATTTTTTTAAGGGTTTTTTTGGCTTCTCACATCTCTCACCTCTCAAGAGATTTGAACCATAACAAGATGCACATCTTTCCCAGCATGCCCTACAATATATACGTAAATAAAACCCCAGATTGGTTATCTTAATAAGTAAAAAAAAAAGCTTCATGAGACAGTGTGGAAATGATTTCTGCCTGTTAGTCTAACTAAAAACTGTTGCAACAGCACAGCAGATGTGCATCGAATCCCTGGGTCTCTTTCCATTCCCCAGTGCTTTGATACGGAGGTTGTAGTGAGTATGCTCCCATGTCATCGATACCCCAGCTTGGCTCCACTTGTACCACCACAGGCCATCGAGGCTCCAATCCTGAGCCACACAGTGGCACAGTTTCACCCTGCAGCTATTCACTTTGTCTGCACACAAACGTAGCTGCCAGATTTGTGTGACCAGGCAGCCTCTCTCTCAGAAGAGATGGAGGTATTAAATGAGGTGGCTTTTTTTGTGCATGGAGTCTATGTACGTGTGTGTTTGCATCTTTGAGTGTGTATGATATGAAAATGGTCGTACTTGCAGCACAGGAATACACACTGAGAGATTTGAGCTTTTCTAACTCATGACAAGGTTTAGCTTTCACAGTTGTTTAGTTAAAAAGCAACATTTTACTGACATTAGATGCAAACAATTAGCATTTCTTTCCCCTAACACAGTTATTACAAACAAGTCATAGCCATTCTGCAGTGACAAAGAATTAACTGGACCTGAAAAGGTTTGATAGCAGTTAACTTAAAGTAACAGATAAGCAGAAAATAAGGATCAAAACCAAGAAGACAAAAACAAAACATTGTGGATATAGCTAGCTAGGGTTGCCAACTTTTAACTATCAAATAAGGGACACTCTGGTGTGCCAGAAGCATAATGCACAACCAGCTGGACATAGTGTAAATATGCTCTGTATGTGACATTGCAAATAATGATAAAGGAACAATGATAAGGAACAAGCAAATTTGGTTTTTATAATGGCATGTCCCGGCTAAAATGGGAAAGTTAGCAACCCTATAGCTAGCTAAAAAAAATTAGTGGCAAGTTAGAAACATTGGAAAATAATAACTGTTAACTGTTTAAAGTATAAAATAAATCAACTGGAAAAAAGGGATAACATTGTAAATTTCAAGCAAAAAGTATTAATAAATACCTAGAAAATGTTAACATAAGATATGGATGCTAATTGAAAACTGTAAGCTAAAGGTAGCATTGTCAACTAGCTAACAATATAGATAAACAGTTAAAAACTGCTAATTCAAGTAATGGATATATACTTAAAACTGCTAAAAAAAAAAAACACTGAACAGCTAAACAGCTTAATAAAGTGGCTCAACAGTTAAAATAGAAAGTCAAAATTATACATAAAAATAGCTAAAGGTAAAAGGGGAAATTGCTAGCTGACAATATATAAAAACTGTTGAAAAGAAGAGAAAAAAAATTGCTGAAAATGGTTCAAAGTGTTAGCTAATGATATAAAAGATATAGCTAAAGCTGATAGCTAACAGTATGGATAAACAATTAAAACTTTTAATTGTTAACTGTTAACTGAACTTAATAGAGAAACAATTGAAACTGGTCCTACAACATAATGAGCAGGTCTTAAAAAGAATAACCACTAAAAATAATGAATGTATTAATGGCTGACACAGTAAGCAAATGGTTATAGATAAAGAATCGAGATAGTTGACCAACTCTGGGAAGTGATTAGTGTTAAACTAAACAAAAATCAGTAAAAGTATATGACTAACTGAAATTAACCTCAATCCAATCCAAATGTGTTTTATTCAAAGCAGTTAAAATCCTATCAACTATTCCTCAAGTTAAACATCTTTTTTGTGTACGAACAGATAGCTGACAACGGAAAACTGAAGTTAAAGTTGTCTCACATGGATCACCTTTAAATATTGAAAAGCTGCTAACTGTGCACATCATCTGTTACATTTATGTTTAGTTTCATGAGTTATGGATGGACCTGAGTACTCAGTGGTTTGTTTTGGAATCATCCAACATGTATCACACAGAAAAACATTGAATCTCTCCAGCAGTGAATGTAAACGTTGAATAAAACATTACATGCTCGCACTGAGTCTCAGCTCTTCGCTCCAAACACGCAGCGTGTTGTCTGCCGTCTCACTGAAGTGTCCTTCACATGACTCTGCTATAAAAGTGGGTGAAGGACCTTCGGCTCGGAAGGGACACCCAGCGCCTTCTCTGCTTAGCCCGACTCCCCACTCTCCGTGCCAGGCTGCTGGCAAACAACAATGACTCTCTAACAGCCAACTAAACAACCACTAAACAGCCCAGGACGTGCCAGTGTAAATCTTTATGACTTTGTCCACTGAAATCCATGTGTCTTTAACGTATGGTGGAGCAATCCACTGTGTACATTTGTTTGTAGAAGTTGCATTCTTTATCATTTTTAAACTCAAATTCAGCAGAATCCCTGAATTTGAGTGAACCTGTTACTCAGCTACATAATGCAGTGCATTATGTACACCATCATACAGCTTGGGGACGTGTAAATGTGTGTCAGTGAAGGAGGGAGTCATAACTGTTAACCGGCTTGAAATCAGAGTTTTATTGATCAGTGGAGAAAGCAATCGTGACGAGCGGGTGCATCATTTGTAATCGTGCAGGCACTGATGGATTCGATTTAGCAGTTTCACTGCAGCTCTCCCTTTGTCTCTCACTCATAGAGACAGACTGAGGCTCAGCGCCATGTCCTTCTGACAGCGAAGTGATATAAACGTGTTTTAGCAGCGTGGTTGAGTTCACACAGTGTCGGCAAGACGTGAACAAGTCCAAAGTCCTTCCAATAATCCACAGTGTGGCACGCTTTTACTACTGCAACTACAGATCTCCTACCTCTCACCAAACTATTCTGAAAACTTTGTAAGCCATTCATCAGAATAATTAACCATTAGACTGAGTACTTATTAACATGTATAGATGTATGATAAATATCCAGTAACAGTATATGAGACGAAAAAGGGGAACGAGGGCCGGCGTCCAGGTGAAACGGAGAAGGTACCGGAGGCTAGCTGCTTTGCTGTGGGGTGACTCTCGGTGTCTGCGACCAGTTCCTCTCCTGTCGTTTGCTGGGGATGTTACGCTGCCGCCTGGGACCCGAGCCCCATGGCTCGAAAGCAGTTTGCTCACTCTGTGTCCGTCATCCATTTCCCGTTTTGTTGGTGACAGCTACGTCTGCTCATCGATCAAGGTTTTTTCCAACTCTGGAGTCGCTGCCCTGCCCGGCAGGTCCACAGGTTTGCACAGGTGTTTAATTCAAGTACCGCTGCAGTCAGCTGTAGATTCCGCAGATAAACCGTCATCAATTCGGTTCGCCCTGCTTAACGTTCGCTCTATACCGAACAAATCATTTATTTTAAATGATCTTTTTATCAAAGAGTCTCTAGGTTTTATGTGTCTGACTGAGAACTGGCAGCAAAATAAGGATTATGTCCACCTGAATGAAATCTGCCCGTCTGGCTGTTCTGTCATTGGAACTCCGCGTCTTTTAGGACGTGGTGGAGGACTTGCTGCTGTTTACCAGGACAGACTCATATGCAAACTGGTGACTTCGGACTTCTTCTCTTCATTTGAGTCACAGATGATGAAGGTCGGTTCTCTGAAAACCTTTTATTGTATTTTAATCTATCGACCTCCTGGACCTGCTGGGGTCTTTCTAACTGAATTTAACGACCTTCTGACATCGATCATTAAACTGGAGAAGGTTGTAATATTGGGAGACTTAAACCTTCATATTGATGACGCTTCCTGTAACACTGCTGCTGAGCTCATCACTATCACTGAGTCTTTTAACTTTAAGCAGCATGTTTCTGGCCCCACACATACGAAGGGCCACACTCTTGATCTTGTTTTCTCCCTGGGTTTAAATATATATGATGTATGTGTGGAAGATGTCCATGTGAGTGACCATAGTTGTATATTCTTTAATTTGTCATTTTACGTGGATCCTTCACCTCCTAAATTGATGATCCAAAGGCGGATTATAAACCAGGATGCTGCTAGAAGGTTTTCTGCCATGTTTGTCCCTCGCATGGCTCAAAATGATATGGATTCACTTATTTTGTCTTTTAACAATCAATGTAAATCTATTTTAGATATGGTGGCACCTCTGAAACTAAATGTTGTCCATTCTTCAAATTTCTGTCCTTGGATAAATGAAAGTATTCGAAATTTTAGGAGATATTGTCGCAAATTAGAACGTTTATGGAAGGCTTCCAAGCTTGAGGTCCATAGGGTACATCTCAAGGAATCAATTTTCTCACTTAACAACATGATAAAAAATGCCAGAACGGAATATTTTGCTAATTTAATAGCTTCAAAAAAGAAAAATCCCAGAGTATTGTTTGATACAATTAAAAACATTGTCTCTCCTGATATTCCTCATGTACCAGTCTATACTAAATCTGACTGTAATGACTTTTTAAACTATTTTGTTGATAAGGTCGCTGCTGTCAGGTCTAATATTTCTCCATCATCCTCTCAGTATCACATTGACACGTTGCTTACCTCTGATACCTGGTCCTCTTTTACTCCTGTTACCTTACAGGACATCAGTGCTCTGCTTGGTCGAATGAAACTGACTTCAAGCCACCTTGATGTACTTCCTCCATCATTTTTCATTAGTGTGTTTGATTCTATTGGCCCCTGTATTCTGGAAATAATTAATACTTCTCTTTATACTGGCTCAGTTCCCAGCTATTTTAAACAAGCTATTGTTGAACCAATATTAAAGAAACCAAATTTGGACCCATCTCTTCCAAGCAGTTACAGGCCAATATCAAAACTTCCATTGGTGTCAAAGATTTTGGAAAAAACAGTTGCAGAACAACTTAACAACTTTTTGGAAAAGAACAATGTTCTGGACATTTTCCAGTCTGGTTTCCGCAAATTGCACTCCACTGAAACCGCTTTGCTTAAAGTGTCTAGTGACATTCTGATGGCAGCAGACTCTGGAGAGTACACTGTTCTGGTTATGTTGGATCTCAGCTCTGCTTTTGATACTGTTGATCACAGCATCATGATAAATAGGCTGAAGGACTTGTTTGGGATTACTGGCGTTGTTTTAAAATGGTTTATGTCATATCTATCTGAGAGATCCTTTACTGTCTGTATAAATCATGTGCTGTCGGAAACATCAGTTCTGTCTTCTGGGGTACCTCAAGGATCTGTTTTAGGTCCTATTCTCTTTTTGCTGTATATCCTCCCTCTAGGCCACATTAATATTTCTTATCATCTCTATGCTGATGACATTCAGTTGTACTGTTCTTTCAAAGCTTCTGAGTTGTATAAATTGTCTTGTTTAAATAATTGTCTGTCAGAAATCAAACAATGGTTAAATGACAATTTCCTTCAGTTAAATGCAGATAAAACAGAAACTTTGATTATTGCACCTGATCACATGCTCTCAGAAATTAGGCAGCATATCAGTTTTTTAGACCCTTCATTTCAGTCGAGTCTCAGAAACTTAGGTGTTATATTTGACAGTTCGATGTCTCTTGAGAAACACTCTAAACAACTTGTCCGGAACTGTTTTTATCATCTAAGAAACATTTCTAAACTCAGGCTACTGGTGTCAAAGGCAGAACTTGAGATGATTATTCATGCTTTTATCTCTTCTCGTTTGGATTATTGTAACGGTCTTTTTACGTGTCTTAACAAATCAGCTCTGGATCGCCTTCAGTCTGTACAGAATGCAGCGGCAAGACTTTTAACTGGTACAAACAAGAGGTCACACATTACTCCAGTTTTGGCTTCTCTTCATTGGTTGCCTGTAAATTTTAGGGTTCATTTTAAAATTTTAGTTGTAACTTTTAGAGCTCTGCATGGTGAAGCTCCCCAGTATATCTCTGACCTGCTGAAACCTCATGCTTCATCCCGAGCACTTAGGTCTTCAGGTCAGAGGCTACTGGTGGTCCCACGTACTAGATTTAAAACACGTGGGGATCGGGCTTTTCAGGCACTGGCACCTAGGCTGTGGAACTCTCTGCCGTTGTCTTTACGCTGTCTAGACTCTACTGACTCCTTTAAAAAGCAGAGGAAGACATTTTTATACAAACGGGCTTTTAACTAATTTAATTAATTTTAACTTGTATGTCTGATCTTACTGTAAAGCACTTTGTGATTTTTATCTGTGAAATGTGCTATATAAATAAATTTTACTTACTTACTTACTATATCCAGAATTCTTGATGGTGTGAATTAAATGTAAGAAAAATACAACAACACTGGATAAAAGCTGATTTTGTTTAAAAGTCAGGATGTTCACATTCTGTTTGAATAAAATGTTCTGGTAATCAAACAGCTTTGTGTTTATGACTAACAGATTTAAATTGCTAATGAAGGGAACTAAGTTTAATTGTACTTTTCTGGGCGATCACAACACATACATATCACTAAACACCTTATTAGTGTTAGTGCTTTGTTAGTACAATGGTTATGTGGGACGTAAATGTAAGTCATTAAAAATACTGGCGACTGTCAGTGCTACCCCTCAGCCTCCTAGTAGACACACCTTTGGTACCAGCTCGTAAATCATACGTCACCACATTCTTGAGTTATCCCACTAAAAAGATTTTCAGAAACCTGACCTCTGACCTTGAATTCAGCAATTTAAATAATTTAGCAATTTAACTCTCAAGCAGCCAAGCTAGTTCAGCAGCTAAAATGACCAAATGGAGTTATTCATCACCTCAATATATTTTATGCAGGAATGCTCATTGCAATTATAACCATACCGATTCTGTGTATAGGACAAATATTATAATCATTAGTTGCAACATTTTTTCCCCAAATATAACCAGTAACATTTTTAAGTCTTAAGTATGTATTTCAGTACATTTTAACACCAAAATGTAAAGAAGTTGTGACTTCACAATATTCTGATCAAATGACTCCCAGATCCCTCACACTGTTATTCGAAGCCATGGTAATGCCAAGTATCTGGTTAGACATCATGTTTCTAAGGTTTTTAGGGCTAAATTTAGAATCAGGAAATTAGGTCTGGGTCTTTATGTCTTTAAGACGTTCCTGCAGTTTAACTAATTTGTCCTCTGGCTTCATGGATAGATAAAGCTAATTGTCATCTGCATAGCAGTGAAAATGTATGTTATGCTTTCTAATATTCCTGTCTAAGGGAAGCGTCTATAATGCTAGTAGAATTGGTGCTAGCACAGAACCCTGCTGAACTCCATAATTATCCGTAAGTTTGTGACGAAGAGTCACCATTTACATGAACAAACTGGAGTTTATGAATTAGCCGTAATTCACTGAAAAACATCAGAATGTAGTGATTAGAAGTGAAAAATTACAATATAGTTACAATATAACCAATGCCTTCCATTATTTAGGTCACACCAGAAGAGCAGTTCCTCTTAAAAACCATGATAGTAAACATCTTTACAATTAAAAATTTCACAGTGATATATATACAAATATACGGTTGGCACTATAACTCTTGGGTTTCTCAATTTCCAGTGAGTCTTTAGCAAAGGTAAACTGCCAAGTTAATAAACTGCAGGTTATAAAATCATTTGTATCCAAATAAGCATTTTTTTAAATATGAGTGGTTAAATGCTCAATGAAGCGGTCTCCCTAAAAAAACTAAAGAATTTACTTTAAAGACACAATAATGCTGGAGGAGACTTATCTGAAGAAGCTTGTAGGCAATATCAGAAAACGAAAAAGAGGTTAGAAGAACAACTTAAATCAGCCTCTTCACTTTACATCATGTCTGGAGAGTTCACTGAGGCTTCTGTGAGTGGAGAAATCAATATCGCTGCTGTAGCTGTTAGGAAACCTCTGAGAGTATAAAATAAGTTTACAGCTCCCTGATGCTGAGAAAGCTCACACAAAAACCTCTTTTTTTTTATTCACATTTTTTGTGAGCTTTGGAGTTGCTTAAAAGAGGCATTTTGACTTTTTACTTTAAAGTTTGTTGTGTTTTTTCTTTTTAACAACCACAGAAAAATGACACCACATCCGCATTTCAGATGATCTAATGCTCATATTGCTCGAAAGTTGTCTGTCACCTCGGACGTGATACAACCACCTGCTGACTATTTGGTAGTGGTTCCTGGAGGTCACTGGGTAAAAGTCATAAAGACCGAAAACTTTCCGCTGTTGCCCGTTGTTCTTGTTTGTCTGCAAATATTCGCTAGTTACTAGATTAATTGCGTTCAGAGTAGAACTTGTGCCTCAGCGTTGCAACCAACATGTTTCAAAAGGGAGAACTGTTCAATTGGCAAACAGTCTTGATTTCTGATTTATGTCTCCGTTTTCAAAGTTTCACTGCAGCTTAGAGAGAAGCTGAACAGTGTTTGTAGACAAGTTCATCGCTTCCACTTAAACTACAACCACAGCTACATGCTAGCAACTAAAGCAATCATAAGGAGGTTTTTGCCAATCGCTTGGGGAAATACACATTCTTCCTTAGCAACAGGTGGTTGCCAAATGGTTGCAGACTGGTCTCTAGGTCTGCGTGACTAGGTCCTAATTCGATTTTTAAATGTTAAAAAGTTAACATCACATAGCTAGGGGTCACGTGTTTGTAAAAGCTCAATAAATCTTTAATTGGTGTCACCAGGCTGGAATTTTCCCTCACTAAATAATATTTTATTTGCAACAAAGAGGAAGTATGTCAGCAATTTGCAAACAACTCTAGAGATTTATCTTCAGAGTTACTGGTAGATAGCTTTAAATTGACTGACATGAAAGATATACAAACAACTTTGTAAATGTATCCATCCAAAAGAAGAAAGCTTCTTTTGGATTTGTCCTAACAGAGAGAGTGAGAGACGGGACAAAACAGGCGTTAGCCTGGGACAAGCATTCACACGATGGAGAGAGCTTCAGGATTGAAGGGACTTAATTATTTCTACTGATCAGTAAGCAACAAAACCTGGAGGCCTGTTATCCAGCCTACTTTTTTCTTATGACCTTAGCCTACTACTCAACTGTGCCGTTGGAGTTTAAAGTGGCAATGGCAGGATTTTGCGTAGTATTTTACAGTACAAAACAGCACAAAAATGATTTGTGATCTAAAAATAAACCAGAAACAACCACACACACTGATCTGTCAGAAAAATAGAACTACTATGACCATAAGGTTAGCACAGAAAAGAGGAAGGATCCACGGAGGGACCATGATTACAAACAACGAGCACATTCGTGGATCCTCCTTCCACCCTGCTGTTTGTAAAGTAATACGTAAAGAGGACTGGATGTGGCAATGAAAGACTGAATTTATAATGATGCCTCTAGGTAGTGTGTTCATCGCTTCATGTGACGTGTTTATAGAGGTTGCTAGGTTACAAGAAAAACAGTAAAGCCTGCAGTAATGCCGTTTAGGCTCACCAAAGCTGCAAAAATTATCTATTGTAGGTTTGATATCAATGAGACATCGTCGGACAAAGCAGCCCCCAAAACATATGAGGGTTTTTAACTAATTTGATGCCAAAATTAACAATGAAGTAAACACACTGTTGCAGATTATGCAACTTAAAATCTGTATTTAATTCGAGCATTGCTTTTTAAAAAACTCTAGCAATGAAAACTTGCACAGGTATCTTTCTTTCATAAAGGTACCAACAGTGTCTGATTTTAAGCCTAGTTCCACAACTTGGGGAGACAGCCTCAAGAGCATAGTCTCCTTTTCTCCTCGACCTGGATCTAAAAGCACTGATCATCTGCCTTCAGCTGACCTGGATCTAGTAGTTCACCAATATAGGGATTGAAACAGACCTATGTAAGGAGGACAGAATCGTTATCACAAAAGATCTTTCAGAGGAAGATCTTTCTGGGGAGAAGAAGCTAACTCCTGGATGATTTCTAAGCAATCCAGAGATGATTTGCTCTGCCAGAGGAATAATGAATTATAAAAAGCATATTTAATTATTTCCATTTGACAATGAGAAACAGTAAATTTAAGACGGGTAATATTCTGCAGATGATAAAAACAGGTTTGTACAAAACAGCCAACATGGTTATCAAAACTAAACAGCTAATCTAAAGCAACATCCAATTTTCTCACAGCTGGGAGAACTAAAGATAAAGCTGTCAGGGGCACACAGTGATCAGGCTCTGATTTATGTCTGCATTTCAGTCTGGAGACGTTGCTGAACAACTGATTTTCAGCTGCTAGGTGGCTGCTGTGTTACACAGCAAAATTAGGGAAAATGTAAGCAGCATTATTATGATTTCACTTTTTAACAAACCTGCATGTGTTATACAATTTGCTCATTTGACTCCAAGTCTATCAGTATAATGAGGCCTACATATATATGGACACAGATCGAAAAGAACTGCAGCCTTCAGTGCAGCAGCGATGTAAGCCTTAATCTGTATCTCCCTTACTGAGGGAAAGAAAACTGGTCTGACCTCCTCTCAAACTGGCCTGTCCCTTCCTCCCCCATCCATCTATCTATTCCCATTCCCTGCCGAGCCTGCAGGGGTTTCTCTACAATCACTGCATTCCTGCTCTATTCTCCTACCCATCCTGCCTTGCTTCCATCCATCTCTCTATTCACAGCCTACAGTCGACCCTCACTGCCAGCATCGCCCATCCTTCGCCCCCCGTTCCCGCTGCAGTGACTCCTGCCTTTGTGAGCTCTGCTCTTGCTCTGTCTTGGACTGCTGTGTGAGAATGGGGTCATTGTTGCTGTGCTGTAGCATGTACATAAGTGTGTGTGTACATGTGTGATAGCACAAGTGTGAGTTTTTGTCCTGCAGCCCGACCTCCATACACACGCAGGCCTACATCCCTGTACATGCACCGAGCTTGGAGACATGCAGAATTTAAAACACAGCCTAATCTAGTCACATAATTTATTCCAACATCTTAAATGTAACACAAAAATTCAGACTAAATAGTTGCCTCACACAAACCAAATTATTGACTTATTATTATTGGCTTTTTAATGTTCCTTCACTATTTTCTGATTGGCTGCCAGTGGGTGGGGCTTTTGTGCTCGCTGCCAGAGTTGTGTGAACAAGATGACCACATTAAGGATAACAATTCTACATGACATCACACAGAGCAAACAGGAAAACAAATGACTTAAACTGTTTGTCTAGAGCAGTCACAGGAATTAGGTACAAATACACAGATCTCATTGTTTCATAAAGGAACATAGTGGATTCTCTTTAAAGACTTTTTTTTCTTTTTACATTAGCTGTCATGAAGCCATTATACCTGTATCATGAATATTATCCTTGACCTGAACTATAGCTGTAAAATTGGAACTGGTCTTTAAAATCTAAACCTTGGTTAATGCCATGTTATCATAATTCACACGTCATCAGGTAGAAGGTGTCCTCCGGCTGTTTGCATTTTAATTCAGTGCTGAAATATTTCAATTAATAAAATATTAATAACACAAACATTAAAAATCATCTGTACTAGCTGTCATCTTTATAAAGTCATACACTGAAAGCTGCTATTGGTGCTATTGGTTTAATATTTTCATATGTGACACATAAAATTATTGTGTGGCCTAATTTGAAAGGTAAGCACATCTCATGTTATCTATTTACACAGTATTTAACATCATAATTATACACAGAAGTTAAAACATGTAAACTAACTCCCCATTGCTTTGCATGTACCTAACACAGTATCTTTACCTCACTCTGAACCTCCCTGATAGTTTGAAAACCTCTGATATGGACTTTACTTTTCATAGGTGGTAACCACCCTGATGTTACAGTGAGAAGACCAAATGCAATACCCCGACAGTCAAACAAACAAAACAAAAAAAAAACAATTGTCCACACTGTCTGCAAGCTTCACCGGGCAGTTAGTGTGCAAATATCAACTAATCTCTCAATAACTGAAAGTTAAGCTGAAGCTTTTGGCTTGGCTTATTTCGCCACAGCATGGACTCATCAAGGTGCTGGAAACAGTCCTCAGAGATTTTGGTACTCAGGTAATCTGAGTATTGTTGCAGTAGATACAAAGGTGCCCATAACGTGTCTAGAAAGTATGCTTCACACCGTTACATCACCAGCAGCAGCCTGAATCGCTGATACGAGGCAGGATGGATCCATGCTTTAATGTAGTTTACGCCAAATTGTCACTGTGCCATCCAAATGTTACAGCAAAAGTAAAGACTTTAGGAAAAGAACAGTCTTTCCAATCTTCTGCTGTCCATGTGAATTGTAGCCTCGGTTTCCAGCTCTTAGCTAACAAGTGTGGCACCCGGTGTGGTCTTCTGCTCCTGTAGTCCATCTGCTTCAAGGTTCAACACAGAGAGTCTCTTCTGCATACTTTTGTTATAATGAATTATTATTTAGGCTAGTGTTGTTTTCCTCTCAGCTCAATGCCGGCTAGCTATTCTCCTGTAACCTCTCTATGCCTCAATACACCAAGTTGCCACCATATGATTGACCGGTCGGATACTTTATTGTGCAGTTGAACAGTTGTACCTAACGAAGTGGCTGTGGGTGCACTTCCACACATCAGTCTCGAAGGCTGTGGCATGATAACAGTTTTGAGCCCAGTTCCTAGCATCGCTGGCTCGCACTAGCCCAGTTAGTCACAGCCTCGGCCTCTGCTCTGTCTCTCTGGGGGATTAGCAGCCCACACTGGCCACCGCTCTAATCCTTTCCTCAACAGACTCGCTCTTTGGTTCTCACACACAGCCAGACAGGCTTTTCAATGACGGCAGCTATATGCCATATCTCAGCTTGCTAATCTTAAGTAGCGATTACAGCACTAGCGCGCAAGCATTGTTATTGATGTCATGGCCGCTATAGTGTAACACATCAAATTAAAAAAAAGAAAAGGCAAAAAAACAAATCTGTTGAATGAATTATTGTTATGTTGCTTTATAACTTAAATATTCAGAGTTCAGGCAGAATACTCAACAAGCCAGCTTTGGGACAAGGGTCTCCCGCTATTCACGTGATTGTTGACTGTGTAAATGGCTTCCATTTGAAGCTGCTGCAGTCATAACAGCAGGTACTGTCAACCGTGCTCTGTCTTTATTGTGTACGTGTGTGTCTATAGTATTAGCCTTTGCATTCATTGTTAAACATTACAGGAGCTTCATCTGAGGCCAGAAAACCACCAGCTACCTATACGTTACAGACTTTTAATAATGTTATCAAACAGGAGTTCAAAGCAAAGGACAAATATTGTAAATGTCCACAGTGTAACACAGTCAAGCTACAAAGCATTTACGGTACGTAAGAGCAGGATACAGGCACAGATATGTGCTGTGCAAAGAAAGGTGATCTGCTCACCTGTATTGTCTTACCTCCAGCTGACTCACTGCTTCTGTGTATGCACAGAGTGTCAGTGATGTACATGAACCATGACTCAGACTTGTGTAGTGGCAGTGGGAATGAAATAGAAGCATTGACATGTCCACTTACTCAGTTAACTATAACTTTCAAGCAGTCTTTGTAAGTGGACTATATTAAAAATGTATCTTTTGGACATTGATTTTAAAAATAGACTGAAATTAGATGGTTGAAAGGTGGAAAAGTAACTGGACCTTCAATATAGCTGGACGAACTGCTTATTACAAAACTCTCAGCTCAAAGTATCTGTCAATTTATCTGTTAAATTGTGTTATTACCTTGCCTCAGTGCAACCAGTAGTCCAAGATCAGATATGATGACACCCCAGTGGTTCACGGTTAACCACTAACAACACCAATGTGATGTTTGTGATATTTGTGGTTATCACCTAATGATGTCAGTCCTGAAACCTTTATGAATCAATTCCCTGAACACGTGTGGAGCTGGACTCACTGTGAAGGTTTTGGACTACTGGTTGCACTGAAGCAAAGTAAAACACAATTTAACAGATCACTTGAGCCGAACTTTTGTCATCAGCATCTCATCAAACCATACTGAAGGCCCAGCTAATTTCAGTCTTTTTAAATGAATTTATTAAATTTATATTTTTAATACAGTCCACTTACGAGGACTCGTTGAAAGTTAGAGTTTAACTGAGTAAGTGGACGCTGGGTTAATGCTGCTTTCTGTTTCACTCCCACTGCCACTACATGAGTAATGGTTTATGTACATCACTGACACGCTGTACAGTGACATCAGAGGTGATGATGTTTGTGGTTACCACCTGTGATGTCACTGTATCACTGTGGTTCAACTACCATCTCCAAACATTAACATTTATTTTAAGTAAAGGGAAAAAAATAAAATGAGGCTGATTAACAACTGGATTGGTGCTTAAATACCAACCATTAATACTCCAGTTACATACTTATTGAGCTGTGGTAGGACTGCCCCGGTCACTAAGGAGAAACAGGCGGGGTGACGGGGGCAAAATCACTTCAACCATTGCCCCATACAAGCCAAAAACAAAACAGCTCTCCAAAAATTGGACATTTTCAAACATTTCTAGAGTGGCTCCTCTTTCTGTCTCACATTCCAGCATAAAGTTTCCTTAAAATTGCAGGTCATCCTTTTGCATTAGATAAATGTGCCTCGATTTCCCCGACTAATTTTCTGCTTCAGAAATAATGTCATCATAAACCTTTTTTCCCAGGTCATCTTGAGACTGTTTGTATTCCCCATTTGTCCAGAGGCCTGTCCCAGCTGCATTAGGGTGAGGTCGCCAGGCGTAGCACGGGAGAGACAGACAACCATTCGTAGTCAATTTAATATCATCAGTTAACCTAACCCCACTACCTGCATGCCTTAAACTGTGGGAGGAAGCCAGAGTACCAGAAGAGAGTCCACACAGGAAGGCCCCGCCCAGATGGTGGATTCAAACCCAGGACCTTCATGCTGTGAAACGACAGTGCTAACCGCTGCCCAGATATCGACACTCTAAATCTTTTCTGCTTCCTTTAGTTTTACATTTGAGTCAAGCGAGGGCGACTGGTGCCCTATGCTTTGAGCAACTTAGAGGCTGATCCAGGATCAGAGAAACAGGTAAGGCATGGCCGCGGGGGCGATGACCTGCCAACCCACAAACATGCTGTGACATCACTCTAAGGAGGTCACTGTAATCAGATTATCCCGGTTACACAGACTCACCCGCTCGCTGTGGGCCCACAACGGCAGCGACACTCAGCAGGTTAAAAACACCCGCTGCAAACACTCGGGATAAATTTAGAAGAAAGCATCTGAGCCAAAAATAATATTGCTGTAAAAAAAAAGAAAAAAGAAAAGAAAACTTGCACAAAGCTTCCAACACTGATTTGATCTATCACAAGTGTCACGTTTTCCCTTGATGATTTCTTTTTTCTCTTTGGGAGTATGGAAACGGGAGGTGGTGGAGAGGCTCGGGGGCCTGTGCTGCACTGTAACCGCGGTGCTGCCAAGTGGTCGGCGGTTTGAAGAGGACACCTGAGACCAGCGCACCTGGACAATGAGCTGAGGTGTAACCCTAAACTGAGATGAACCACTGTTTATCTTCCCCCCATGCTCTGCTTCTCTTGTTTTTTCCCAGCAGTCTCCACACTCCAGCTTATTTTCTCTTCACCACCTGATCTTTTCCACCCTCTTATCCTCCCAATCTTTTGACCTGCTACTTCTCTCCTCTGTCTCACTTTCTTCCCAAGATTTTCCCTTCTGGGCATCACAAGGCTAATGCAAACATCCCACCAGTCCGGGTATGACTCATATAATCACATGCTTAACGATTAGCACCCTGCATTTATGGCAAGATTCATTATTCCGGAGGGAAAAGAGAGTCCAACATTCCCTCCCTGAGATTTTCCTGCATTTCTTCAGTTGCTATTTTCACACACACACACACACACACAATCGACTAAATTAGGGGACTGACATTTTACCCAGCAGCTGACAGCGCCTAGCAGCTGTATGACTCAGTAGCACAGAAGCAGTGCCCATGTCACCATGGAAAGGCAGCGTTATGGCGTTGTTGCCAGGGCTCTGCTGTCCAATACGCATCAGCTCCCGCATCATTGCTGCCTGAGCCGTACAGAGAGGAGGTGGAAGACGGCAGAGACAGAACTGAGGATGTATGGCAGTACGAGACTCATGAAGACAGGGACTGAAGATTAACAGCACACGAGCAACGAGTGTGTTTGCTACTCATACCTCTCCTGCTTAAAAGGCCTACAGTCAGCATCCTACATACTCCACCCTTATTTGTACTATCCGTCCCCCATGACTCATGTCACTTGGGATAAATAAACACTCTCCGTACCTGACCTGTACCTAGACGCACTTAGATGCTTGCTGTGTATTATTTCTTTGATGCACCAGCAACTGCAACTGCGTCTTTAAACAGCAAGTAGCACAAAGGACCAAAAATAGCTCAGTGAGTTGCAGAGCAAAACTGCTCTCCTTGAGGAGGGGAGGATAGAGGAGGAGGAAGAGGATGAGGAGCAGTAGGAGGTGTAGCGAGAGATGGCAGGGAAAACATGGTAAAGTGAGACCAGGACTAAAGCCTCCCTGCTGGGATCAATTTAAGTTTCTCCGCTAGTGTCATCATTCCCAAAACATCACATCAAATACTGGAATCCAGTGATGACACCTTTATGATCACATTTCTGCAGTGACTGGGAGAGGGCTCATTTGCCCCGGAGGATTACACACAGGGCAGCCCTGACTGCAATAGCTGTGACCACAAATCTGACATATAGACTGTAAACATGTCAATATTCAATGTGGGACAACCATTTAACACAGCAGCACAGCACCGTGTGCTGCTCTGCAAGTGTTTATTTCTCACCAGTCTAAAGTGTTTCTTTCTCTTCTCTTCTGAAATACTGTAAATTACTGGTTTCTGCTGATGATAACAACGTGGAAGCTTGTTTCATCTACTAAAAGAAACATTTTTGCCCTACATAAGTCAAGTTATGACTTAGTTACTTAAATGTCTGAGAAAAATAACTCAAACCTGACATTTTATTGTAAAGATGGCAAATTTTTGCCATCTGTACAATCTGTTAGAGTCTGAAACAAGCTTCCGTATGATGATGAGCCACAGCTACAAAACGCAACGCAATTTAAGTGAATAACATTGATCTTCTCATTAATACACATGTACCTAGACACTGCCACAACATCAGCCTACATACACAAAACAAAAGTGCTCAGGAACCATCTCTGTCACTGAGTCTTACAATTTCAATCCCACTGAGAATCTGGAAGATGCTACAGGTCGATTTTGGTGCCACAGTGCAACCCACAGGACCCAAAGAATCTGCTGCCAGTGACACAGTGACAGAAGCTGCCCCCCCCCGAGGTCCAGTGTATAACGGTGAGTGTACACAATACAAGGTAGTAGATACAAGGCAGATCGATCCAAATATCACACACTGTGATCTCCAACATAAGTTACCTTTATGCTGTAAAAGTATCAGTATTGATATCAGCAATACTGAACTGCATTTACTTATTATCTGATCTATATCGAAATCTGCAGTATAGCCAGGGCTGGACTGGGACAAAAAAATCGGTCCGGGCATTTTGACTAGAAACCGGCCCACCAGGTGTTATAGGAAAAACCATAAAGCCTTTGAATGAAAACAAACGCTGTTGTGACAGTGATGTACACTGTCTTGTTGGTATATGTATGATTTCTATACGTTGTACATCAGATAAAAACTTTGGTTGTAAGATTCAGATAATTATTTAATAAAAGCTAGACATTTTAAATGAGAATAAGAAGGAAAAGTATTTTATTTGTGCCCCCCTTTCCCTGTTAATGCCCTACCTGGCCCCTCTGGCAAAACTTTCCTAGATCCGCCCCTGCACAGTTACCAGCTGTCAGCTACTTAGAAAAGGATCCTGGTGTTATTTGTCTCTCAGAAACAGTTCATAACTTCCCTTCAACTCATTCATGTCACCTAAAAGGTCAACCTGTTTCTCCATCACCTGTTCAGCTCTGATGATTCAGTAAGGACATCTCCTGGTTTCATCTTCATGTTTCCCTCTCACCAGATAACCAAACCGACATCATGACCAGCAGCTTTACAGCTGTGGCTCCAGCAAACATCAGCTGATAGTAGAAGAAATTAATATTAAATAAATTCTAACAACAGCTGATCAAGCTTAAACGTGCTGCTGTTGTTTAGCGCGACAACCGCTGGTTTCCTCTTTCTGGCGATAAACAAACAAGAGAGAAAAGCTGATCAGCTGATCATTGATCAGTTTCACGATTGAATGAGAGAAGAAGAGACAGCTGACAGCGGAAAGACAGAGAAAAACTCCAGCTTTGTGTCTTTTTCCATCCTAGCTGAAGTACGGGACAAACTGTGTTCCTTTTTAGCTCAATACAAAACACGTAATATTTTCTCTGAATGCGGGACGATTCCGTTTTTTAGGGGATGGTTGGCAACTCTACTAACTGACCTTATGAGTAAAATAAAGTTCACTAGCAGTAACATCATAGCACCCACCCAGCTGTAGAAACTCCGTCATGCTAGCCAGTACGCAGTACGAGTTATTGTAACTGACGGTAAAAACTCAGCGTAACGAAAATAAACTCCACCTAAACTTGGTTTATATCTGATCCAGATAGACTGCAGGTCATAACTTCTTACCTGAAGTTCAGTTCACCTGACACTCGGATGGGCGGGTCTCTGCTCCTCCTGCCTTCCCTTTCCCTCATCCACCTGGCCTCTTGTGGCAGCTCCACCATAGCCACCACCAAACAACTGAGTTATTTTTACACATCTGCCAGCATCTGGCCAATCCACCACCTTTCATTGTTTATACTGTTATAAAAAAAAAATTTAAAAAAAATCATCGGCCCATAAAAACGAAAAATCACCATCGGCCCCCCGGGCAAATGCCCGGTATGCCCGATGGCCAGTCCAGCTATGAGTATAGCACAGCACTACTAGGTAGATGGTTTAAATGTTATGATTATTTGGTGTGTACTTGGAGGTCCTGATAGGCTGATTTAGCTTGGACCAGCTAGCCATTTCCACCTGATTTCAGTCATCATGTTAAGCTAAGTCCTTCCCGTTTATTGTTCTACAGTCTAGGAACCCAGATAATCTGTTAGGTTTTTCCAATTGTGGTTTTATACAATTGATCACAGTAAAACTATAGTTGTGTACTGCAGATGCAAAACTCCATCCAGAGACAATGAATAGAAATTAGAACTAGCTATAAACACTCATGCTCTGTATTGGAACTATGTTAAAGGAAGCGTCCCTACCAAATAAAAATGTATAAAATATATTAATTCAGACCATGAATTCTGCTTTCTGGTCATCGCCTGCACATACAGATAATCATCTTCAGACAGTAGTTAATTATTAACCAGTGTATTTCTGCAAATCCCATCTTGCTTTTATTTCTTTTTCTGCTCTTTATATGACCTGATGATCAAACACCACTGGTCAATGAAAGCTTTCAGCAACAAAAATCTTGACTTTTTGCATATTCATGTGCAGAGATGGATAGCTTGCTCAGATTAGAGACTAGTTCACCCGTCTTTGCTCTTAAAAAGAAAAAGGTGCCATGTGTTCTCCTCTCTAGTAAAACACTGTGATGCACACTGGATGAGTCCTGCATATGCTGTTCGTATTATAATATGCCCCTGATACGGCGATCAATAGATTGTGACTGCATCAATCACATTATTCTCGCCTTGAGTCAGTCATTATCAAAGTAAAGTTGTAATTAGTTCACTAAATTGAATCTTCCAAAATGCCATGCATACAAATTTAGGGAGGAAACAAAACCTTAGGCAAATTGATGATAATATAGTCAGCTTTTTGTTTAAAATCCTCTATTGCCACTACTTACAACTGAATGAAGTGGAACACCTGTTTCAAACATCTCGAATAATAATAATAATAATAATAATAATAAATGAGCAATTCTGTGTGACTTTGTGTTAGATTAAAGTAGATTTGACCTATAACTCAAGTGTGTGTATATTAAACAGAGGAGCTAAACAGAAGAACTATGTAAGGTTGTGTGTATCCTCACTCCAGCATACACAAAGGTCAGCTTGAAGGTTGCAGTACTGCAAACAATATCTCATCATAATGTCAACATAATCTAAATAACCAGTCACCTTGAGCTGCATGATAACACAACAGCTGAGCAAACTCCTCCTGCTGATCTCACATCATAACAATTTAAAATGTTTATCCACCATTGAGTTCTGCTCTATTCTTCTGTCTCAGTACACGTACATTACATCAAAACCTTTTTTCCAACAACTACACATTTGAAATGTGTTTTAGTATCTTTGTTTGATTACAGAGAAGATAAAAGACTTTGAAGTACTCACTATTACTCGACTTGAGGTCTCTGTGGATGATGGGTACGAACGCCTGGTTGTGCAGATAGTCCATCCCCGTTGCAATCTGGACGGCCCAGTTCACCAAAACTCTCGGGGGGACCTTCTTCCCAGCCAAGGCTCGGTTTAGAGCCCCCCCTCGAGCATACTCCATCACCAAGCACAAGTTGGGCTCCTTCAGGCAGACTCCACGGAGCGCGATAATGTTGGCGTGCCGGAGCATCCAGAACAGCCTGGCCTCCTGCCGCACGCTCTCTGCTGTGACACTGATATCCTCATCTGGGTCCTGCCTGGCAGCCTTAACGGCTACTTCCTCTCCCCGCCACACTCCTTTGTACACTTTTCCAAATCCACCAGCTCCTATCACCTCTTCCAGGAGCAGTTCTGAAAAGTCAATCTCCAACGGACAATCACCCACCCCACCTGCCACCAGTCCTCCTGAAGTCAGCTGCTGGTAATTGGGAGTGTCTCCCCTTGTGACATAGTTGCTTGGAAAGATACCCACCTTGTCCTGGATTTTGCCCGTCCACCAGCCCTCGTCTCCAGACACCTTAGAGTCCTTGGAGAGAACCTCAAGAAGGTCCCCACGCCGCAGGGTTAACTCTTCATCAGCTGTGGCCTCATAGTCAAACACTGCCGTCCAGTAAGGGTTGTTTGCCCCACCTCGACCAGAGTGGGAGTCTGGGGAGCCAGAGGAGGAGATGGTGGAGGAGTTCCAGCTGCTACCATTCTCCACCTGCACGACTGGGGCAGGAAACATTGGTGGCGCAGGGGTCATGTTTGGGGGCATGGAAGAGGAAGAGGTAGTAGAGGAAGGGGGCCCAGGGGGAATGAGGCAAGGGGGAGGGGGTGAGCAACAGCCCCCACAGCTGGTGCAGGACAGGGGGGCCGCTGTGCTGCTCGCTCTGCTGTATGGGTTCATGGCAGCCTGACTGCTGTTTGACACTGTTGGCCTGCCCTCGAACAACTCAGGCACAAAATCCATACAGGGCCCATTGACTGAGATGAGCTGCCCTCGACCACCGGAGGAGGGGTGAGGGGAATCAGTGGGTCAGAGAGCAGCGACTGCTCTCCCCCATCACCACATATCGCTGCTGAAACTGTGCCAAATCCTAAATCCTGTCACCGGCTGCTGCTGTGCTGTTGGCACAAAGTGTGGAAGTAACATGAATTCCCAAAGGCAAGTTTATTCAGGGATAACGTACATTACGTCAAACAGAATGGATCCTAACCCCATGCCCCAAAAAACTGATTGTTTTCAAAACTGTCTTGTGAAAAAAAGAAGAAGAAGAAGCTGGCTCAGGAGAGCGTATTTATCTGTGAAGGAGCATAATCAGAGAGATGCCTTCAGGGGTCCTGATCAGCTAATAAGCTGTGAATTAAATCCATCCAGTAAAAATCCAGCATTTACAATCTGAGCTCATAATTTTGTTAGAATTTTGATTTATTTGCCCGAATGACCTCTGATGGTTGCCAGACATGTTCCTTGTATAGACTCTTAGGCAAACTGCTGTGGGTGTACGAGCTGAGTGAAATCCTCTGCGCAGAGGTCCTCATTATTTCTCATCCAGCCCCGTATAGATGCACCTCCACTGCCTGCCATCTCCATGAATATAGGCTGTTTTCTCTTCTGTGTTTGGGAATATCCGCGGATATGCGCCCTACATCCAGACAAGCCGGTCCAAGCTAAATCCTACACGCATGGCCACTCAAGAGCCGGTTCAGTGTCCCTGAATAGCCTTCATCAGAAAAGCCTCGTCCATTTTAAGACAGCTGGGCAATTAGTGAAATGAGCCGGCGGCTGGGCGACAGGTAGTCAATACAGAGCTGAGAAAGTGGCACCATGTTCAGCATCCAGCCAAGTCTGAGCATAACAAACCCGCCTCCGTCTCTGTGCAGCGGCCTGATTTAATCGCCTCTGCTGGGCTGCATTGGTGATGGTGACGAGCGTCGGTTTGGACAAGAAATTCTTCCTCACTGGTGACGGGAAAGAAATGCCAGCGTTTATCATTATCCCGTTGCCCTGTTACCGCGCACGATCGCCGAATCTATAGCGGCGTAAGGAAGGTGTGAGCTTTAAATGTCCGCCACTTCTTCAGCGGAGACGGAAACCGTCACATAAGGTTTGCATGGAGGCATTGCGGTATAACAGCTCTACAGGCTATCCGAGGACGAGATGAACAAATCCACTGTCTCCATTTTTCCTCTATCAAGACACATCTGTATCCCACTAATATTAATGATCATAATAATAACAATAATAAAATCCTGTGTGTAAAATGGTGCAGCGTATCCAGGTGCCTCTCGCGTGTTCCGCCTTAAAATGGCTTAATTTTAATACGTAAACAATTACTGTAACCTAACCTGGAAAGTGAAGCCAGCAACATCCACTGACATCGTCGCATGGGCGTACGGTTTACATCCAAGTAAAGGGGCCCATCGAGGTCCTCACAATTTGGCGTCAGATTGACAAAGCGCTCAGGGAGTCTGCGTTCAGCCAGCTGTCTGGAGCTCCACTGTATTCAAAAAGGCTTTTCTCTCTTCCCCCTCTACACACACACACCAAACAGACAAAATATTTCGAGCTCCGAGCTGTCAGTCTGCGGGCTGACTTTGCATTCAAATATGCCGGAGTGCCGTTCACGTACGCTGAAGCGAGCGCTTCCCCCGTCACCGATTCTCTAATCATAGGGATGGCTGCAGCAGGTAACAGGTCCACGCCCGCGATCCCATCGCCTGTGCGCAGATCAGGGTGACGCTCACTGTGCAGGGCGGAGAGTGTAAGACACCGCAGTCTGTTGGAACGGGACTGGACTGTGTTGGTGTGCAAGTGCACCCTGGGTAATGTAGTGTTTGCGTGCTCTCCAGCTGACCTACATCATTCTGGCGGCTGATATAACTAAATAATTAACATTATTACAATCATCGGGAAACGGCTGGCTGTACAGTACATTATTAGCATTATCCTTTAATATACTGTGGCCTACTGTCCACTTAAAACAACCAGATTACAATTCAAATAATGTAAAATATTATATATTATAATATAATGCAATAATAAGATTTTGGAGCTGAAAATAGGGAAGGATATTTTTAGGCTCTAGTTGATAACACGACACAAAAGAGGCATTTTAACCCAACTGGTAGCCCCCTGATTCCCATTGTCCTGCTCCATTCCTTTTAATGTGTGATTTTTAAGCACCAGTGGCAGCTGGTATTTGTCTCATAGGCCATAAAATCACGGATTATAAAGCATTACTTATTTTATTTAGCCTATTAAAATTCAGAAAGCAGTAGCTGAAGGTCTTTTTATTTGATCTAAAAATAAGACCAGAATAGCAGTACAATGCAAAAAAGAAAAAGCAATAAAATAATGTCTTTTTAAACAATAGTGTTCACGCCCATTAATTGTTGAGCTATACTGACCCCTGGTGCGCAGTTAGTGAAACAGAAAGTCTTGAATGGAGTGTCTTATTCAGAAGGGGATCAAACTCTCTAGTCCATCTTTCTTCAAGTTCTTTCTCCCCACTTCTTTTATTACTCTCCACCCTTCATTGCCGCTTTGAATTCAAGGCGTGGTGTCCTTGCCATCCTTTTAGCAACACCCTCCTGTGCGTCAAACTCCACTCTTTATCAGTGCTTAGGTTGCATGCTGTGGTTTATTCTTACATCTTATTAGAAGGGGTTTTTTTGTCACATTATATATTTGACTTGCTGGAAAATTCACATCCTATATTTTCATTATCAACCCCGCCGACGAGGTAATGGCTCAAAAAGTTTTGGATGAATTCTGATAAAACTTTGTAGAGTGTAGAGTGGGGTCATGTTAACAGTCCATTAAAATTTGAGCTGAATCCACCAAGGTTTTCAAGGTCAACTGAAAGATTTATTCATCAAAATTGATAAAAAGCTTTATAACTTCAAAAATATGACTCCTAAAAGTCTGGTATGTCACATTTGACCTTTGACCTCTCCTTTAATAAACCAATCTGAAGGTTGGAGTGATAATATTTGCTATATATAGATATTTTTAAAACTATGTTTCTTACTGCAATTGTTTGTATTGACAAAATATAGGCACATGGAATATATGGCATATGATACACAGACATTATTAGCAATGATTTACAAAGCTCAGAGTCAGTGTTACAATACAAACACTTCATGTCATGTAACAATGCAATTCAATTAAGGAGGTGGTGGGTAAGGAGGTGGTGATTCATTTCAACAAATTACAACAACAGTCGACTCAAGGGGCTTTATATTTTACACACACACACATACATACATATATATATATATATATATATATATATATATATATATATATATATATATATAGCTTGTTAGTCTCGGTTATGGTGGCCATAGGTATCGTCCGTAGTGCTGCATTAACATCATCTAGCAGACCTTCTGAGAGTACTTCACGTAGTCTTGGTAACCAGCTACGGGGGTCCAGGTTTCAAGCTTGGCCATGATCCTATCTTTCAGGTCAGTTCCCCTCGCACTCAACGATCCTTCTTCTATCGCACTTGGGGCTTGGTACCCAATCTCGGGTGGGGGTGATGACATCACCCTCCTGACCTGGCGTCCTGGCTCCCCCTTGCCATAGCATTTGTGTTGTACCTCGTCAATCTCTAGCTGTGAGAGCAGTCCCTTCTTTCGAATGTTGGAACACTGAGCTACTAGTTGTTTCGCCGCCATTGTGGATGTTGGGTATCGAGGATTCCATAGGTCATCATCCTATTCATGTAACCCTTCCACCAGGGTTACTTGCGTAGTAGCATTCCAACAATGCCCTATTTTCATGTCTTGCCCACCGATGCCTTATTCCAGTAGCCCACTTCTCGTCAGGGTGCCCTGGGTCCTCAACACTTGAGGCGGATCTTGCTGATCCGGGCGATGCCTTCATATCAGTCTCAAATAAAGCAGTTTTTAATGTGTGTTATTTTTGTGTTATTATCTCAAAACTTTATTTTAAGAAGTTGAAATATACAGTGAGATTTACTGTTTAAAAAAAGCTCTCTGGAAAAGAAAGAAAATCAATCAACAGTATAAATATAAAAATAAATAAATATATCCAAATTCTTTCAAACAAATAGTTATATATCATTAACTTAGTTATTATTCATTTCAGGTTAATCGCTCAGCATTTCAAATCAGCAACCACAAGGGTGTGCTATTGACCTATTTGTGAACTTGACATGACACTGAGTAAAAACTTATTGGGCTGTGCAGTAAAACGCTCTGTCCACAGTTTAAAAGAAACAAAATAAAACAAAATACATTTACTCAAGTACATAACAATACGGGGATATTCCATTCTGCTTCTTGATACTATTCCACCAGTTCAGATTCTGTTTTTTATTTTTTACTTTATTTTTTACTTTGTAGACTCAGATTATTCATACAACATATTATTTAGTATTTAGTATTTATTTATTTATTGTCATTGTCAAGAACAATGAAATTGCGTTTGGGGCTTCCATTATAAACAAATAAATGATAACTAAGTATTATTGGTTAGGATAAGATGGAAGTTTGTAAATGAAAGAAAAAAGCGCACCATCGTTATCTGTAACAATAGGTCTAATGTATAAGCCAATACTATAAAAATAATTTACTTGTGCTACTCTGCCTTCAAAATAACAGCGTGAATAGTTTTCGTTCATAAATAAACCGTACAAAAGCACAATAAATTAAATTAATACTTGGTGTTCTGATTATTGTACTCTACTTATTGTAATCTGATACTTGTACTCTGCAGTATTACCACTTGTATTTACTACGTGTTTCCACGGCTCCAGGAGCAGCAGCGTGCCGCCCCCTGTGTTACTATCAGTAGTTTGCGCCAGTCGGAGTTACGCATGCGCAGTGAGTGCGGGCGCAGCTTCGCCGTGGTTTCGGTTGAGAATTCTTGGCAACGTCTCACTTGGTGAACAGGCAGCAGACCGTCGGGCAACGGCTGTTTCCACAATGTCTGGAGGATTATTTTAACGGAGCTGGAAGTGAGCGGAAACCCTGGAGCAGCGAAAGGTAAGCCGTGTGTGCTCTCTTGGTTTTCACTGAGCAGTTTTGGGTGAGCAGCCGGGGATATTCAAAAGCGCTGAAAAGTGGCGAGCGAAGTGAACGTTAGTGAGCCAAAGCAAACATTGAGAGGAGAGGCAGCCGAGCCGAGCAGACCAACTTCAGTCAATGCGGAGAGCAGCCTCTTTACTACGGCTCAGTCGCGGTTCTCAGTCCCGCCAGGAGCCGTTTTCACCGGGTCCGTGCTCCACTTTGGCCTCCAGCTTCTCAGCAAAGTATATACATACTCTCAAATGTGCCGCTGCACGCAAAAATTATTAAGGAGAAAATATTCCACAACCTTCGCGATCCTTAAGGGGCCAGTGCGCATGCTCATGGGGCTCTGCAGACTTCGGATTTGTAGTTTTTCGTACCTGAGTTAATCACAGTTGCGAGGGCCAAGAGAAAAACGGTAAAACTACAAGTTCCAGACAATGGGAGCTTTGTTTGGGAGCCAGCTAGTTAGCCTGGACGAGCTTTGAATTTCGAGTAGTTTTTCCTACAAACGGAAGTTGCCTTGGCTGGATATTGGATCCAGCATGAGCGGCATGGGAAATATTTTGGCTGCACCGCATATTTAAGGAGGAGGGGTGGGGAGACGAGTTCATTAGTTGTAGATGGAAGTGCTTTGTCATGAAAGGGTATGCAACACGTTTTAATTGATTGTGCTTACGCGTGTGTGTGCATGCAGACGCTCAGCTGTCAGAGGACCTGTGTGCAGGATTTGTAAGTGCATTGTAGATATGCATGCTTCTGTGTGTGTGCTTAGTCGATTGTGTGTACGCAGAATGGGAGATGATAATGCCTCAGTGTGTGTGTCATCTCCCTTTCATTGAGATCCTCCGTGTTGCTGCTGTACCCCCTCCACCCCCAAAGCCCTCAGAAAACGACACGTCGAGTATGAGGATGATGGATTTTGTCGGGCAAGAGCAGCAGAGCATGGCAGCACTGCACATATTCAAGGCATCATTTGCTGTGGTCGCCTCTCGTCTGGAACTAATGGAATAATGATTACCAGGAAAATGTGAGAATCATGTGCCAATGCCTTAACCTGGTTATCCTGTACTGCCCACTGTTTGCTGTACTATTGGGGAAATCCTGTATTTCACGTCCAGTTTAAGGGGAAATCAGGATTGGATGTTGCCTGTGCTGTTCACTGTAGTAACGACATGGTTTTCCTCATTGTAAATACAGTTTTTGATCAGTGGATGTACACCGAGCTGCAAGAGTCAGCCATTCAGTGATCTGTGTTTCCGTTGTTTTCATCCTTTCCATGGGTGTTTGGAAAGCTTGCATATTAAAAGCCAAACTAAGCACAATGGCTATTTTTGGTCAAGGAAAATATTAGGCAGTTGCTTTAGCTGGGAATCCAAAATGCATTATAGTTATCGACTGAGCAAAAGTTATGTACCCTCTTCGCAGTATAAGATAAATAGAAACTGAATGGTGAATGCAAACCTGATGAAACTGTATAATTAAAATATACCTAACATACAATATATGGACTCAATATGTATTGGGCCACCTACACATAATACCTACAGAAGCTTTTAAATCTTTCTACAAGATTTTGGAGGATGCTGTTGGGAATTTGTCAGGTCAGACACTTCTGTGAGCAGAGGCCCCCATTCTAGTTCATCCTGAAGGTACCGTATTTTTTGGATCATAAGGCGCACTGGATTATAAGGCGCATTAAGCGGAACAAAACAGTCAGATAAGACAAACTTTACTCAACTCATTCTTCTTGCTTACGCCACTTCCGTACCACTGATTCATTAATGTTGAATTCTCTTGCAGCTGCTCTATTCCCATGTTGTTGCAGTATATTAATGACTAACCTCGTATTGTGGATGGATTATCTCAGTTGTTCTCCTGACTGACGTTTGGTCCGTTTACAGCATCCTGCCATGCGATTGCATTTGTCCCCAACCCTCAGGAACCCTCACATTAATTTCTGTTGAGCAAAAAAAAAAAAAGGTTAGCATTCATCCTCCAGCTTCACTGTGTTTCTGTTATGCTAACATAGCTGTGTCGCTAGCGATCACGTAGCGCATCATTATATACCAGCTAGCCAAATTTCAGTAACCCTACAAACGTCACTGCTTTTTAGTTTTCTGTCTTCATTTATGTTGGAAGTGATAGCAGAGCTGTATGTTTTAATTTTTTTTGGAAATCTCTCAGTCAGAACATGCTATATCATGTTTATGTGGAAACTAGCGAGCTAACTTCCTGCTTCTAACTTCTAACTCCATTAAATTTAATACATTCTGTTTTCATGGATGCCGGGATGTTAAACTTAATTGTTACACCTAGTAAAGCAGCAACGCTCATCATTTTATTAAAGATGAAAGAATTTAGACGGTTTTTAACTCTGAGTGATGCCGCAGTGCTCGCTTGACTTTGGGACCTGAAGAGGACAGACTTTTTTGGACCCAGATTACTCTGAGTCTGTGAGGCTCCTGATTACAGTAGCCATAATGCTCTGACAATCCATCAAGCAGTACGGCTTCGTAGCTTACCAAAGTCATACTAAAACATTTTTGACAGATTTTTGAGTAGGGCTGTGCAATATGACCAAAATCTCATATCCCGATATAAGACATTTATCGTCCCTACAACGATATATAGCACAAAAATTTTACATTTTCTGTAAATTCTGTGAATCTTGGGTAACTCGACTGGCGTGAAGAAACCTGGTGGCTCTTTTTTGCTCATCCGTAAACACTCTGCATACTATTTCACGTGATTCATTTTATTTTGAAGAATCTCAACAGGATCTTCAGCTTTATTGTGAAAGGTTTATGTGGAAAATAAACAAGCGGATGGAGCCACGTGATCGTTGTTGCTAACGACAACGCATAAAAGCAGTTGCTTGTCCATCCATTGTCAGAATCAGAGAGACTTTATTTATCCCCAAGGGGCAATTAAGTGTGGTTGTTTTAAATATAAGAGGGAAAGCTTTAAGAAATTAAAATTAAATATTGCCTACAGTGCTGTAGGTACATCTTAGCTGCAAACCCCTTTGAAACCCTACGCTATGCATAACCTGGCGTACACTTCTCTGGAAATTTAACTGGATATTGAATTGATGCAGCCCGCAACTATTGACTGACTGGGCTGTTCATTACAGCTGATTCGTCTTATGTATTTCCGCCTACTTTTTAGCCTTAGTTTTTGAATTTATCATTGAGACGATAACAGTCATAGCCTCAATATAAGAACTCATGCATGTCAGTAAGTTCTTGAAGGGAAATTGGCAAACCTATGGGAGTGGATTTGAGGAGATGTACAAAGAAGTGGAAAAACTTGAGGGATAAATGTTTGCCTCTGGGAAGAAAAAAAAAAAATACCCACATTAAAGAGAAGGGACCCAGGAGGGGAAAACAAGCCAGAAGTTTATTTGTTTCTATTGTGGCATGTATAAAACACTGGGGACGTGACCAGATGCGCAAGCATGCTGGCAACAGCACTGGCCACTTACGTAGGTTACATCGTAGGCTCTGTAAAGATTCAAATCAACTGTCAAAGTGTTTGCGTTGAAGTTATGATCTTAATGCCAGAGGGGGTGTGAAACTCATTGAGTCAGCAGAGAGTTGGTGACTTTCACACACTATTAGCACTCTGTGACCCCACTCTGTAACTGTCAACTGTGGTTGCCACTTTGTGGCTGAGTTGCTGTGGTTCCTAATCACTTCCACTTTGTAATACTGCTTAAAGGTGGCCATGGAATATTTATACTTGGTTTCATTTTTCTCCAGATGGGTGAAGTTGTGTTAAAAAAATTGCATTAACGACCTTCAGTCTTATTTTAGAATTATTTGTATATCCGCCTGTTTGGGAGATGTGTATTCTTTCAAATGCAAAAACTGTGACACCAAATGTTCTTGATGAGCTGCTTAAGGGACCTTTTATGAACCTGTATACAGGGGGATGCAGCCACTGGTGTGAACTGACCCTTTTCATGTGCCAGAGTAGTAACTTGATAATGATGTCTCTGTTCTGTGAACATGCCTCAGTAATAACTTTACAATATGAGGGGGATGAGGAAGCTAAAGTGAATTAGCAACTTTTAGCTAAAGCTGTGTTGTTGTTGTTTTGTTTGGGGTTTTTTGTAAGGAAAGAGATTTTTCAGAAAAAAGGCTGTTGAAGTTTGTTGTCTTGGAGCTGAAAATCGTTGTAGTTTAAAGTTACAGTCATTTGTTTTTTGGGGTTATTTGATAGGGGGGAAAGTGATACTCTGAAATATCCATGTATTAATTATGTCTTCCAATAACAGCATTCTCATAAGCTTATGCTTATGAGGAAGCTGCCTTGTTGAATACAGTGGTGTAGATAGACATTGTCGTTCTGCCTAACGGCGTTATATGTATGTAGCTACAGAGCAACCACATGCATAATATGCTCAATATTGTCAGCAGATGCAACACTCCATCACCAGAAATCTGACAACAAGCCAACTAAACAACAACAGCTGTATGCAAGCTGCATTTTGCATACAGCATTAACTGTTTAAACTTCACCTTTCCTATCAAAATATGTTGATACAGCTGTAAGAATTCATGTGTTTCACCTGCATGCATTTTATCTAAAATACGTTTCGCTGAGTGTGACATGGGCTTGGAAAGTCTTGTATGGTCTTTTGGGTCTATCTAAGCATGTTTTTGTTTCTCTTAAAGCAATGATATCATGTTAATTTGCGTTGACCTCATAACCCATGACCCATGTAGGATTGTTGCAAAGCGCCTACAGGAGTCAGTTTGTAGCAGATAACTCTTGCTTTCAGTCTGTGATCTTTTAAGACATCCTATATTTTCTGCTACATATTTTTGGTGTTTCATTGCATGCAGCTGCAGGAACAAAGACTGCTGTCTTCAAAGGGAGGTGAATGTGGGCCACCTGAGTTATTTCGCCTGTAAACATTTTGTTGAATCACAGCATTCTATCTTGGCAGAGGTGACTCATCAGTTGTTGATTTTCCCCTTTTCCTTTTTTTCTTGACAAAGATTTCAAGGAACGTACTCATGGCCATGCAGTCGTGGTCATCTGTGGGAGGAACAAAGCAATCTTTCCAAGATCGTGATTTATTTTTTTTATTTTTTTAACACCAGTAAAAGCTGCGTTTTGGCATCAGCAATGGTTGTAGCTCTCTTTCCTAGCCGCGACACCTTGGCCGTCCTCCTGCCGTTTGTAATTTTAGAACGCAAAATCTCTTGCCAGGTTTCTTTTTAATCCTTCAAGGCGTCTTAGTTAAATAGAGGTTAATAGAAGTGAATAACTGTGTGTGCTCACTGTGTACATGACATCCATCACAATCACTGGGTGTATCCTGATAGGTCACAGAGAGGGAGCACAAACCTTGAGGCTATGGATGCCATCTGGTCTAAGTCAGGTTCCACAGTGATGCTGCATATGTGCATAAGTTTGTGTTTAAAGTGGGTCTTTAACTAGAACTCGGGCTAGCTACTGTCTTCTGTTCTTTATTGGAGTGTATTTCAAATTGCATTCTGTGTTTGTTGCTGGCTCATAGTCTTTTTATAGCCTTTATAAACCGACACTGTGACACAGGTTAAACCAGTGCTGGCAGTTAATCTGAATGGATCTGCGCACGTCAGCACACCTGACATCACAGCCTCCACCCAGCTTGCGGTGAGGGCATTAATTGACTGTGATCAACAGGTGGTTTTACCGAAGGTGTAGTTTTGTGTGTGTGTGTGTGTTTGGTGATGATTTCTTATTTTTGAAATAATAAACCTTCCAGATAAAACAATTTGTACATCAACTCTTTTTCCATCAAAAAAGTGCATTTCTTTCACCATTTATTCAGGACATCTACTAATCTGAAGGTCGGTGGTCCGATTTCTAGCTCTTCTAGTCTGCTTGCCAAAGTATCCTTGGCTCTGAGTCTCTCTTGATTCACGCATCAAGAGAAACTCTGAGTTTCTCTTGATGCGTGAATGTATGTGACTGTTGGATAGAAAGGACTTAGACATGTATGTGAATACATGTTGTATAAAGGTTCTTTGCGTGCTGAAGTATAAAAGCATTATACAAGAACCAGTTCATTTACCATTTGCCAGGGCTTGTCATGGTCATTTTTATCATCTCGGTAAAAACCCTTGAACAGTGTTACTGGACTTTATCATGGTGTTTTTCAAGCCTGAAGGTTTGTTTCTGCTCCTAAAGTTAATTTTCATTTAAATACTATTCATTTTCTGGCAGAAGTTAAACATTACAATTAATGTACTGTAAAACGTTATGCGGTTGTATGTCAGATAAATAACATGGGTATATGTTATAAAATTAAATCCTAATTCAGATTAGGGCTGCCACGATTAGTCGACTAGTCATGATTTCGTCGACTATCAAAATCGTCGACGACTGATTTAATAGTCGACGCGTCGTTTGAAGCTTTGTACGATCACAAAAGCCGCAGGAATAAGTACTAGGATTTAAGAGTGTAATAACGGACTGAAACAGGAGATGGCAGCACTGAATGTACAAGGATGCCAGCTGCCGTTAAACCCCGAAGAAGAAGTAGCAGCTCTGTCCCAGAATTCATAGCGCAGCCCAGCTCAGTTTCCAACAATGGCAGCAGCTACTTAGTTTTAATGTTACTCTTATTATTCTTTCTGGGTCACAAAATAAACGTTCAACATATTTTCAGGCGAGAATGTAGCTGTGTAAACCTCAAATATCTGCTCAGTTTATCAAGACACCACATATGTTCAAAAGCGCTCCGACATTTTCGGAGACATCTGTTACCCACTAGCTCGATAGCTAGCCGGGGGCAAGGCTCACTAGAGCCGGTGAGAACACCGGACTCCCAGCAAATCGTTTTCAAACCCACTGCAGTCTTTCGCTACTCAGGTTAAACATGATATATAAGTCATTTAGATAACTTAAAAATGTTATTGTTTGGCTTTTTTCAGTATTTTATTTGTTCCTGAGTAAATCTGTTTGGCTGAGATTAAAGTTATAGTTTTTACACAGCTGAATAAACGTCAAGCAGACAACTGATTATCAGAAGTGTGAGATGCTCGAGAATATACTCCGGTGTCCCGTTATATTACAGATAGCAAGGAGTTTATTAAATTTCACCGAAACAATCTGCAAATTTGCTAAATCTGCTAAAATTTAATAAACTATCATCTTGTCTTTATTTTTAGTTAGCACATACCTTAAACACTTAAAGCTGTAAGCTAATGATAGTTATATAAGAGCAGATGCACGCTGGTGCAATAAGCTGTAGGTTTTATGTCCAATGGATGATGATCCGATTAGTCGACTAATCGCAAAAATAATCGGTGACTAGTCGACTATCAAAATAATCGTTTGTGGCAGCCCTAATTCAGATCAGTCAAAAGTTTTAAGTGTCACAGAACAATGCAAACAAAATAAAAGGCTAAATTCTTTGGTTACTTAAAAATGAATAATGTAATATAATACCAAACAAAATCTCCAAAAAACTTCCTCTATACAATGTCTTTTCTTCTGCATAGATTCAAAATATTTTACTTTGTTGGGAAACAACCCACAAATAAATGGCCAATACACATATATGTGTATATATCCTCAACACAAATGCTAGAAACTTTTAAATGTAAGCAAAGGAAAACTTGAACAAAGCCAATATTTACTCAGTTGTAGTCCACGTTTTCTCCAATGAAGAAAGAAAAGAGAAAAAGCACAAGAAGTGCAGTTAATAGGGGTGCAACGATACACAAAATTCACGGTTCGGTTCGATTCGATACTTTGGTGTCACGGTTCGATATTTTTTCGATACAAAAAAAATGTTCATGCCTTTTTAATTTGTCATTTATTAAAATTATAAATATATATTTTAACTCAAAAGTACAGTTTTTAAATTTAACCCTAACCCTTGTGCGTGTTTTTTTTATTTTGACAGCGAATGCGCACCTGCGGACCACTTATGTGCAGCCCTGGTTATTTCGCTTGTCATATTGCAGCCACAGAAATTCTTTTGTCCATGAAACCATAAAGCTGCACTTTCTTTTTGCCTTATAGTCTGATTTGTCATAACTTCTCCGTTTTGTGGTAAGCTTTTCTTTGGCTGTCACTTCTTCACCCTGACCTGTCTTATTTGGCTCAGCAGAACTAAAATATATATCTGTCTGTGAAGGTTCTCAGTCATCCAGGTCATCGTAGTCAAATATAAATCCTGCTGCTTTTACACACGCACTCACATAAGCTCAGCGATTCTCTGCGCGATCAACCTCTCACATGTTTAAGCTTGCTGTGGGAGATTTCACTTGTCATGTTTGCATAGTAAGCTAACGATTAATAAGACGATGTCAGAGGAATTGGTGCACAAATTATCATCACTCACAGATCAGTGCTGTCGCTCTCTATACACAGTTCACACGATTGCAAAGTGAAAGCAAAAAAACAAGCGCAAATTCAAACGCGATTTCAATATGTCACATATTGGCAGTGGCTCACCGATGCCAATGACATAATTACCCAGCTACATTTCTGAAAGAATGCAAAAGCATTGACATATATTTTTCCTTCTTACAATAGCCCGACGGGCAGGGAAGAGATAGATTTTGGTAGCCCGACTGAAAAAATCGCTAGCCCCAGGACGTCAGGCTAGCGATATTGCAAGCCCTGTATCTGATTGAGGAATCATGCATCTTTGGAAAAGAGAGTTTATTACAGAGAAATGTCTCTTTCCAAAATAAAAGCTATACTATCCGCTTCTTCTGGGCTATATTCTCAGCAGCATAAGGAGAATCATGTGCTAACAGCTGTCTAAATGACTCTGCTAAAGTTAGTAGCATGCTTGTTGTTTTTGTCTTTGCACTAGGATGATGTCGGCGTAAATGTGCAGTCATATTCGTTGTGTTCCCACTAGTGCTTTCAGGTTAATCTCGTTGAAATGACCTTAACGCCACAACACGGCAAATCTCCGTTAACGAGCTACCGCGGATCGCCCCGTGCATGGGGCTAGACAGCCAACACGTTAACGAGCTAACTGTGCTAACACACTAGTTCCCACCCATGTAATTGAGCATTGCATGGCACATCCAACATACTGTTTTACTTTAGTCCATGACTCGCTTACCTTCAGGGTCATACGTCACATGAAAACCAAAATAATTCCAAACGCCAGATCTGAATGAGGGTGGGGGAGGTGCCCTGCGCTCTTCCTTCTGACTATGCTGTCTGTGTTGAGCGCTCAGTGGATCTGCGCTCGACAGTGCAGCCTAGGCAGAGTAGTCGAACGCAGATTCACTGAGCGCTCAACACAGACAGCATCGTCAGAAGGAAAATTTATAAAATAAATTACAAATGTTGTATTGTTCGATACATATGCGTACCGAACCGAAAGCACTGTATCGAACGGTTCAATATCGATACGAATATCGTTGCACCCCTAGCAGTTAAGTGTGCAGTGAGGGTCATATGGATAGTATGTGCAGCTAGACCACAAATCCAATGTGGTATCGAGCTGTCATAAGATGAGCGGCAGTGTTCAACCTGACAGGGGTCTGGCCTGCTATAAAGCTACAGGGTTAACTCAGAAACAGGTGTCAACACTTCTCCCATTTTGCCTTCCCTGCCTGCTGCTGCTGAGGGCTGGATGCCTCATTTGTATTGGCGTAAAGCGTCTAAAAGCTGAGTTGCTCTTTTGCTCAGCGCAGCAGCAAACCGAGCGAGCCATTTAAAAAGTGTGTTTCAGAGTGCGTCTTGTCTAAAAGCACCTTTACACCCTGTATTTACTTTGTGAATCCATATATAGAAATCTCTAGGCTTTTTGCCATTGCTCTATATCCTCTGTAGTGTTTTCAACAAGCAACCATCAATTTCATTTTTGTTTACACTGCATGCAAATAAGTTGAAATGTCTCGACAGAGATTGTTTTAATCTTTATGTAGCAGGCACCTTGTGGATGCAGGTACATGGGGATTGGGGGTGTGTGTGGAAGGAAAGTGCAGTCAATTAAAATACAGTTAGATTTAATTAAAGGTAGAATACAGTTGCAGAGCAGTGATCTGTAACATACAGATGTGTGTACATATAAGGTAGAATAGTAAGAGGCAATAAGAGAGAGAGGAGGACAGAAATGTAGAGGTATTGTGTGGGTGTAATAAGTGTGAGTTCAACAGAAAGGACAGAAAATTGCATTTCATTTGATAATGATGTAATGTAGTGTAGTTTTATGTAATATTGTGGTTACAGTGTGCTAAGTCACAGTTTCTCTGAGCAGTCAGCATGAACATGTTTTTGTCTAACTGAAAATATATTTCTGTATACATGAATGTATATATATCATTTTATATACATGTAGATTGGACTCAGCAGCATCTTTGTGTATGCAACAAGCTCTTGTTTGCAAACCTAATGAAAGTTGTTTAGATACTGTGCATAAACACATGCTGAATGGTTGTTCTGTGTTAGAGTTCAGGTGTACAGTTTAATATCAAATAGCATTAGATGAGTGACAGCATTACAGCCCACCCCCCTCCACTCTCTTTGATGTATTTTCCCTCAAGGGTTTTGTCCATAAGTCAGCATTCATGATGGTATCAGGAGGCCAGAGATTTACAGAGGGAGGGGCACATGAAATGAGTCTCTGCTTTATGGCCTCTTGTGCAGTGATAAAACATCTTCTAGGAAGGCAGCTGATCTGTGAAAACTGCCTCCTCTTTTTTTTCTCATTCCCTCAGTGGTCAAATTCTCTTAAGGTGTTGTTTACCCATCTGTGTCTTCTTGTCAGAGAAGAGAATGAATCAGATAATCACAGGCCTGGGTGTAAATATATGAGATGTGCCACTTTCTTTCTTTAAAAGAGGTCTTTTTAGCAGCACAGGCTATGTCCTAGGCTCCATCTTTCTCCTCTGAATGTGTTTGACTCGGGTAAATATAGCCTGTTGGTTTTAGCTCGAGGATAAACCCAGATGTTGAGGAGGCCTGTCTTGCCACAGGTTGGCCTGCGTCCGCTTCGTGGTCATCGTTGGTAACAGAGGGGAGAGTGAGAGAATGAAAGAGAGAGAGAGAGAGAGAACCACATCGTCCATCCACAAAACACTTAAATAGTGTTACTGACTTAACTCTCAGCTTGTGACAGGGTTAAAGCAGATCCACTGGCTACAAAGGCATTTAGACAACCTGATAAAGTGCTGTACATAAAGAGTGATTTTCACAAGACTGTAATGCAGTCCATTCGGTAATTTAAAGTGAAGGCCACGCTACAGATTTATAAATGGATATCTACTCCAGAAGAGTCTGTACTTAGCCCTGACAGGCAGTGAGTTTAAATATGAACACTTAGATCTGTCCTTTTTGAAACAGAGAAGGACTAAGATTTACATGAGTGTTAGAAAACTGGATTCAATTTTTTGAGGATTATCCGAATTCTTACATTAAATCTGAGCGCATGAAAAATAGGAATAGCTTCACCAATTGGCTATAGACTTGCTTTATCCCTGAACAGCACTGAATGTCCTCACCTTTATGACATTAAGAGCTCTCAGCTGTTACTCCTTCTCCTCCCTTTCCTTTGTAAAGTCTCTCTCTGCCCTCTCTTTAAAACACGAATGAGGATGGTGAGTGATGCTGATGACGATGCTAGAAGCACAGTTCATTCAATTGATCTCTAGGGAAAAGACTTTGTTCCAGAGACTTCCAAAGCGTTCAAATACTTGCTCGTTAATATGAAATGCCACGGAGGTGAAAGGGACAGCAGACACTTTTCTCTATAATGTCTTCATTTCCAGGTAGCCATGTCTAGAGCGTTAAGACAACGAGTATGTTGTTACACCTGCTTCTTATCTGTTCTTAACTGAGCCATCACATGTGGAGATGACAGGTGGCGTCTGCGTGTGTGTGTATGATTCCACAAAAAGCTCTATTGTATTTAGCATGCCAGAAATGTGCTGGAAACAGGAAATCCTGCACGACGGGATAAAGAAACAGCTGATTGTGTCTCCATCTGTTATTAATGTAGTGAGACAGAGTGAATTAACCCCATGCGCTTGACATACACACGAGCTTGACCATCAAACACCCGTCAGGTCATAGGTTCACTTGCTGTCTGTTTTAGGGTGGGGATATACCCTCTTTTGGATGCATGCGTGGCCAACTTGCACACACTAGGGACGAGTAGTTGTTGTTGTTGTTGTTGTTACTTTTTAAGCCAACCTAGAAAAAGCATAGATCTTTGGTGATTTGTATTGTTGTGACACACAGTTTAAACAATTTGGATAGTACCCCTCCGTAAGGTTGCAGATTACAGCAACAATCATAATCATGACTACTGTGTTCAATATTGTTAATAAAAGTTTTTCTTTTATTTCTTAATTTAATAAACATGCAGCTGATTTTCCCATAGAAATTCATGCTTTAAACTTTTCCTTAAATTTAATTAAAATGGAAAACAAATATATTTAAATAAAGAAGTGAAGCCCATTTCACAAAGGCACCAGCTTGAGCTTTGCTAAGATGTTGCTGCAGAGAGTCCTCTTCTGTTATCACAAGATGTTACATTTTAAAGTTTCAGTAATATCAATGATAATGTCTATGGTGCAGACGGACATTAAGAAAGGACCACACAGCTGTCGAGTGACAGAGAGCTGAAATTTACAGCCAAGTACTGGATGCCACCAAATACAGGCTGACTTAGGGGCCTTGGAGACACAAGCAGCTGCAAACACCTGAAAATCCTTTCCAAGGTTCCCTTGTCGCTGCAGTTGGTTGGTTGCTAGTGGTCATTCCACGCTCAAGCCTAGATGACCCTCTAACCAATTTGCCGTGCTGTCAATCAACCAAATGCGAGACTGTGTCATGATGCTGACCATCATTGCTGCCATTACTGTACAGTCACTGAATTTATTTCACTTTACATTGACTCTCGTTGCAACGCTAATGCTGTTCATGTCCTGTTTGGGTGCCTTTAAACAAACTTTCACTTCACCTTTCCTTCATCCTGTCCTACCTACTAAAAGTTCTGTTTTAGTTGTATTGGCTCAAGCTGAAAATGATGTGTGAGTTTGGTCTTTTACAAAGCAAAAAATAAATAAATGAATGCATCTTTTATGAAAAAAAGGGATGTGCTTTATTTATAACAAGTAACCAAACAGAAGCTTCTTGGTGAAATGAACGCAAGAGTAATTATTTTGTCCTGATGATCTCATTTCAATAAGTCACAATCTTTTAATTTTATTTTAATAAGTTAGTGGCCCAGTCCCACGCCTGCATTCTCACAGATGCAGAACTTGTTACAGTGGCATTACTCCGGACTAGAGTAAGATCAGCTCTGGATTTTTGCTTCAGTTTTCACCCATCTGTTTTTTAGTCTTACAGTTTGAAACTCAACACTAACAACCGAGTGTTTGAAATCAGCAATCAAAAATGGTAATGCAAAAGAGGAAGTATAAAAGCCCTTCATCTCAGTAAATTGTCTGAATCACAAAGTCAACAAAAGGCTGTCGTGTTCCAGGCAATTATGTCCCAACAATGAGTCAGTTCTTCTTTGTTACATGGATGTGTGAATGACCACATTTTGGCCTCTTGGTAGCCTCCAGGAACCTCTGGTGGGAAAATTCGATCTGTACTTTCTTTGAAGGTGTTCATCAGCCTTTTTACTACTTCTCCTTCTGTGCTGCCAGCTGGAAGTTGAGCTGCTGGACAGGAAGTGAGTGTATTCTGAGGAGGACGCAAGTGTGTGGTGAATATGAGTGTTGCTGTGAATCAGCCGTTAGGCATCAGGGAGAGAAATGGTCTTACCCTGTGATCCGTCATCATGATAAATGACCAGTTCACAGGGTATGAGTCTAAACATTCATTTCAGAAAGAGGCCGTGGAGTTGTCTGTGGCATGCAGCTGCAATCCTGGAGACTCACCCTGCCCTTTCATTGTTAGGATAGTTTAAGATTGGATCATCCTGGTTTCCGGAGAGGAACAAGGCTGCTTCCAAATTCTCCAAACAGCATCAGGAAACATGTAGAGAGATTTGAATGTTTCCTCATTCCTCTGTCGCACAGGATGTGTTTCTTTTAGTGACCAGCATGTCCTTTTAAAACAGAGACAGCAGATCACACACACACACACACACACACACACACACCCACACCCACAGGATCTCGCGCATGTATAGGAATAGGTGGATGAGGTGGGGATTGTTTAAGTTGTTTTATTTTTTGTTTTTTATTTGAAATATTTCATGAAACATCAACAGTAACATGGTATATTCCCCTGGCATTTTGTGGCATGTGTGACGAGAAACTTGCATAAATTTACAAACATGCATATATACACACTGTTGTACATACATGTGGTCTCTCCCACTGTCAGTTTTTTCACAGCTCAGGTCTCAGGCTGTTGCTGCTCACTGTGGTGCCATTGTTTTAATGCTAATTGAGTATAGCGCGCGGTCATTCCATGGATGCCTCTTGTCCCACTTTATTATGGTACTGTATCAAAATGTGCATTTTTTCCCCCCTCCTTATTTCAAAATCAGATTTGGTGCTGTGATGGAGGTTATTTAGTTCATTGGTCTACACAGCTCAGACAGTGTATGGTATGATAATGTGTTTATGTCATTGCTACAGCAGGGCAGACAATATATTTAGTCTGCTGTGTGAGGGGGAATTTCTTGCAAACATACAGTATATTTCTGTAACTCTCGGGCGCCTTTTGTTGTCTTGAGTATTCATTATGTGTATGTGTATGCATCTTTAAAAATGTATATTTGTAGTCAACAATCAACTTATGTTGATAGGCTGCCATTTCCAAAGGCATCTTTTTAGACACTAATGTGTTTGTTAGATTTCTGCTTATTAAGCTCCATCTAGTTTATTTCCAATATAAACCAGCAGATTTTTTTTATTTCTTTATTTTTTTACAGTAAGTAACATATTTGATAAAACCATGTAATATTTTATATTTACGACTAGAGGATGTAGGTAAAAAGTAGACATTGATATGTAATAACTTGTTTTGATAAGCCACTGATCCTACGTGGTGATATGACCCTGGGAATGTTGTCCCAGCATTTGCTTTTTGAAGGTCTCTCCAGGGAATAATCAGAAAACAGATCCAGCATCCAGGGCAACAAATCTAGTTTCTGTTTCTCTACTCCAGTTTTGCTATTGAAATAATGATGTATCTCATGATGTTGATGCTCAAATTTGGTTTTGGAAAAAATCTCTTTGACCCCCCCCCCCTCCACGTACTTGTGACATCTAGACTGATGTGTGCGCATTGCTTTGGTACCACAAGTCAAACTGACCTGTCCATGGTGGACAGTGAACAACAGTTAATTTTACTGAAACGTAGCTGGTCCCGACTCTTGAATTTACTCAAAATTATGTAGCCTCCACTGGCAGAATGAGCAAACTAGACACAATAGCAGCCTATTACACTGAGATTCACAAAGATGATCCTTATGCTAATCAGTGTACTTGTTTACAATGCATATTACAACCTAAAAGTGCAGTGTCTACGTTGCGGCATAGGATATAGAGCCCTGCCATAGATTTAATGCAGTACCATAAATCATGCATAACTGTGGTCACACGCTTTAAACAAGCCTCTTATAAACTCTTTTCAGGTGAACATAAATAGTAGTGTGGCTCCTGCTTGTGCCCTGCCCTCACACATACATCATCTTTGTCTTAGCTTTTTTTGCTGAGCCTGAACAGAGTTTTCCTGAGCCACTACATGTGGAAACTTGTATGCCTTCAAGTGCTGTTTATTCGAGTGCCCGAGTAAATTAGCAGTGTTGTAATTAGTTCTTCTGATGCCAGTCCTCGAAACACGTTCATTGTAACATGTAGCTCCCTGGCTGTTTTTAATCTTTTTCTCTCACTGCAGACTTGGCATTCAGTGCATTTAGATCATGCACTACTGTGGAAAATATTTATGTGGTCAAATTTATTTTACATTGGAGGGAAAATGTCAAAAGTGTCAGCTCTCTGCTTAATTGTTTGTTGTAGCCAAAGGCAGTGATCAATGCAGTTGTTTTTCCAGCAAACGTTAGTGCATGTAGCAGTGACAGGCTTGTTAACTGTCCCACAGGAGTCGGCCAGAGAGCAGTGGAGGGGTGAAGGAAGTGACAAAAGTTAGTATTTCTCCACACACCAGTAGAGGCTGTTATCATTGCGAGAGAGGAGACGGGTGAGCTGATAACTCAGAGGCCTGGGATGAGGGACAGACCGTGGGAGAGGCTGAAAGCAAGGTCTGTTGCAAGGAAGAAGAAAAAAGGCCCAGTTCATGTGCTTCCTTCTCCTCTTTCACTCCCTGGATTTATCCTCCCTTTTGTCTATGTGTTTTCCCCGTGACCTCTGCAGCTGAGCTCTGATTAGATAACTGCTCAGTTCAGTGTGGCAGGAGAGGCTTTACCTGAGAAACAGTAATGACTAAAACAAAGACAGACAAAGAAGAATAGAGTGACATCTGATTGTGATAAAGGAGGAGATCTCCTCTTTCTCTAATGAGTATGATTACAAAGACAAAAGGTTTAGTACAATGTAGACTTAGGAGACGGTCTACATTGTAGACCGTGCTGGAGCTACCTGTGTGTGCGTGTGTGTGTGTTTTCACAGTACCTGACTGAAACTTAAAGGCACTCACAACACCTCTCTGTCCTTGTGTGTCTCAGACTTCTCTCAGACTGTCGCTGATCTCAACCCAAACACCTCAACACAGACTTACCTGCACCCATTAACTACTCCAGATGCTCTTCCCTCGTGTGCACAATTGTCTGCAGATGGCTGCGTTTCTTCAGCCGTTCCCGCGTCTGAGTTTTGAATATTGGCAGCCCCGTGCTAATCCCCGAGGCGCTGTTTCCCCCCCTACCCTGCTAATTTATTCACAAATAGTTTGACTTTTGGGGAAATGGGCTTAATTTCAGTGTTGAAAGTTAAATCCGGGAAGAGTAGTGGTGTTGAAATTAAAAAAAAAAAAAAAAGGCTAGTTACAAAACGGTAACCTGTCAGGTTTTTATACCAGTTTATATCCTGTTGCCATTATAAGCTAAACGAATGAAGGTATGAAGACAACAGAAATCTCCGCTTCATGGTGAACACACACTTCACATTAATATGTAATAAGTGGTTAATGGCAAACTATTGTGACATTAATCTATCTCATTTCAGGTTAGGTTTCATTGCATTTGGGCAAAAAGATTTACCTATTTAGCGAAGAGTGTGACCCATGAGTAAACCATATCAAAGGAAGTTCAACAAGAGCCAAGGCTGTTTGTATTTGGGTTGCTTCATCTTCAAAAGGCCATTAACAATAAACAATGTGGAGCTAACAGACAATTTATTTATTTGGTTTTGAAGGGACAAGAAGCAATTTTTCCCCTGATGTTTGGAAAATAAAAAGAAATGAAGTTGTTGTTTGAATATAAATTATGACATGTTGGTAAGAAGACCATTTTCTGCTTTATAATAGTCTTTTTTTTTTTAATTTTATATTAATAGAAGTATTGTCAGCCCTGTGACAGACTGGCGACCTGTCCAGGGTGTACCCTGCCTCTCGCCCTAAGACAGCTGGGATAGGCTCCAGCCCCCCTGCAACCCTGAAAGGGATAAGCAGGGATGGATGGAGAAGTATTGTTGAAAAATAAATGGAGAAAGAACGAAGATTGCTGTTGTTGAAACTGGGATCTTGAATATTGCCCAAAATGTCAAATAATTCCTTCCAATGCTCCTTCTTAACTCTCTTTACCCTTCCCTCCCCTTTGTCCTATTTTTAATCTTTAACTTCATGCCATTAGTTAAATGTTTTCACTCCACACCGTAACTCCTAGCCCCGGAAAACAAATAGGGCACTGTATCCTTTGGAGAGCACATGTGCAGCTCAGTGTGAGTGCATGCATGGCTGTAGGACCACACCCTGGACTCACGCCACGCTTTAAACCAAACACAGAGAGAAAGGGAGATGACTTCTGCATGAATTTAGCTTGTTGTGACACAGCTCCACATCAGTTCAAGCCGGGACCGTGATGACTGTGGATTGCAGGGTAAGGAATGAGAATAATGGCAGTGGCGCTGCCCTCAGTGCCTTCCCTGCAGCTGTAGCCAAGTTTGAGAAAGAAAGTGATGATGGTGATCCGATGGTACAGTGCTTGTGTTGTGAGTATGCTTTGAAGCATTTGAGGATGGTTGGAGCAGACACACCTTCCGTTTGATTGTTGTTATTGGCCTAATTCCACTTCAGAGATGTCGCTGTCAGCCCAAATGCCTGAGATAGCTCTGAAAGGCTGAAACCTCTATCAGCTAGTAAAACTCCTCCTCACCTCCTCTGTGTGACTTGAAACAAACAACCATTCATAAATTATCACAGTATTTTCTTAAGCATTAGAACCACAGTGGTTTTAATGCAGTGCAGATTTTGACCTCTGGATTCTAAAAGCAAAGCATCTGCGCTGTTCCTGTGTTGACTCTGAACCCTATTGGGTAGGTCAAAAACACAACCAGCCGCAACATTAATACATGGGTTAACCCCTTACCCTAATCTTTACCACCACAACTAAAGTCTTAACCCTGAAAAGCTATTTAAACTTATGGGGCCCAGCATTTTTAGCCCCCATAAAGATCTAGGTCCACACCAGTATAGTAGGCTTCCTCTTTTCAGAATCCCATGAATAGTAAAACAAGCCCACACACATGCACACAATACCACTGTGAGTTAAGAAGAACCACACCTTCTCCTGTAATCCTCTTCAGTCAAGACAAACCCCTCTTTATAATATCTTCTGAATAGGCTTCGTTCACTGTACTCACCACCTGCCTCTCTGCTTCTCCTTTGCCAGGAATAGATGTCCTTGTAAATGTTTAATACACAACTGCAACCTTAAGTCCAGTGTAAGAAGAACAAGTGGTACAAAAACAAAGAAACTCAACAATAATAATGAGAAGAGTACTAAGAAAACAAGAGAAATAACCAAAATGATTACAAACATTAAAGGGATGCTAGGACTTTATAATTAATATTTGTTATCCCATCAGTTTCCTCCATGTTTGAGCAACATCTTCAGAGTATCCAGAGTTTCTTGCAGAATTGGACTGTATTTGAGGTGTTAATGATGCAGGAAACGGGTGAGAGCATATGTGTGCAAAAGGGGGGCACAGCCATGTTTTCTTAAATAAATTAATAAGTAACACTGCATTCAGTTTGTGACAATGAATAACAGCGCTCCCTCATGTGAGTCTCATCCTGTGGATGGAGTCCAACTTCACTGTCGTGGACCAGTGATGATGGTTGCTGTTTCTGCTCTGCAGCTTTGGTAAACTCGGGGTAGTGGTTGTGACCACTTAAAGCCCCGGTTCTCCACCTGCTGCAGGCTCTGATTGCACAATGTCTACACAGGGAGCTCACATTCTCGTCATCATCATGTGATCATTATCATGTGATACCAGAGTGCGATGTGTTGCAGCAACAATGTGAAATAATTGTTAGTGAAACTGATTTGGCTGCTCCTGCGTTAACGTTTCTTAGCTTTGAGGTGAGTGAAGCCAGGACCAATAGGACCAATGGGACGCAGTTGAGTGACACAACAGGGTGGGAACTCATCACAGGGTTCAGAACAGCAGAGTTGGAGTCTGTGTGACAAAAGGAGGAAACACCCCAGATAATTGACTGACCTCCATGACTGAGTAGCAACTGAGCTTTGAATCGGAGAGCAAGGCAACTGTATAATAGTTAGGTTATTAGGTCATTGTGTCTGACAAATATATCGTTCATTTCCTCAGCATCTATTCCAGAGTTTTGAAAATGCATAGAAACAACCCTGAAGTGGAGAAGTGGTTAAAAAATTTAAATGAATAGATGCGGGGGAGAATATAGGAAGCATTGATATGGAAGCTGTTTTATAGCACTTAATACAAATGCTTAACAAATACAGAGTATGCATTTACCTTAGAGATTTACCTCTGCTGCTGTTTGCGCTGGTTTAATTTCCTTGCTGTTGGCTGCAGTCTTTGTTTCTCTTTTCTCACAGCTACGGTGCTTTCTGCAGCTCTGTGTTTCAGCTCAGTCTCAATGGACCTACTGTACTCTGTTTGCGCTCACCAGTCCTGCAGGCAAACAGTGCCTGGTCTCTGTGGGGCCTGGGACCTGCTGAGATGCAGTACTTCAGTTTCACTGTAGGCTCATGTTACCACAGTGTCTGGCTACTGGCATTGTGTTTGTGTGCGCACATGTGTGTGCATACAAATGCTCGAGAGGGACTCGAAGTTGACAGTTTGCATGTTTTTTTTTTTTGTTTTTTTTCCCCCCTTATTATTCTTGAAGTCACACTCGTGGATAAAAGGTCACCAAAATGTAAAATTTTAGATATTTTAGTTATAATTTTAGATCAGATTCTAGTTATAATTAGAGATGGACCGATCCGATATTACGTATCGGTATCGGTCCGATACTGACCTAAATTACTGGATCGGATATCGGAGAAAAATAAAAAATGTAATCCGATCCATTAAATATCACGAAAGCACCTCACAAAACTTGCAACACGCCGTAACTCGCCTCAGAACGTTAGCACGTCGGAGCAGTATGCATCACGTGATAGAGCGGCTGTGGCATGCGGGACCTGTCGGTGGTCTGGATAGCATGTGGAGCTTCGCTAGCAACCCGCCATTTCATCTCCGACAAAGTTATTCCCGAGAGAAGTAAAGCAAGTGTGTAAGTCCATCTCTGAATGTTTGTAAAGCATTCCTGCGTTAAGCTTAACAAACGATATATGGAGCGACTGCCTCTTCTTGCTGCTACTTCAATCATGAAACTGCTTAATGATCAGCTGATCGGCTTTTCTGTTGCGAGTCTGTCTCTCTTGTTTGTTTTTGGCCCACTTTGCACCAAAAATAGGAAACCAGTGGATAAACAACAGCAGCACATTTAAGCTTGATAAGCTGTTGTTAGAATTTATTTAATATTACTTTCTACACCAGGATCTTTTTCTACGTAGCTGACGCTGGTAGCTGTGCAGGGGCGGATCTAGCAAAGTTTAGCCAGGGGGGCCGATAGGGCATTAACAGGGAAAAGGGGGCACAAAGACATACTTTTCTTTCTTATTCTCATTTAAAATGTCTAGCTTTTAATAAATAATTATCTGACACCCAAAGTTTTAATTTGATGTAAAATGAATAGAAGTCCATTACTGTATATAGTAACTATTAAGTCTAATATATATATACCCTAGTAAGCTATAGTACTTTTTCCTTTGGGAAGGTACCATCTGTGCAGTCTGCAATTTTGTTGAAGAAAGATGTTGAATCTATTTAATATTTTAATATATTGAAAAATAATTGATTTCTGTGCATTTTTTTTCCACACTGCATCAAATTAAGGTTGATTACGTCGATTAAGCATCATGAGGTGGAGGGTGGTTCCCTATTTTTTATTTATTTATGTGAAATATGAAATATTTTTTTTTGCATACAGGTATAACAGAATAGCTTTAGTGTAGTTGTTGTTTTAAACTTGAGTATGAACTTATACAAAATGCAGCAAGATATTTTAAAAAACAGTTTTGTTGATTAAAACACACTATATCGGATTAATATCGGTATCGGCAGATATCCAAATTTATGATATCGGTATCGGACATAAAAAAGTGGTATCATGCCATCTCTAGTTATAATGCCTATCTATTCAAGTCAGTTCGGTATTCTAAGCCAGCGGTCCCCAACCTTTTTTGCGCTGCGGACCGGTTTATGCCCGACAATATTTTCATGGACCGGCCTTTAAGGTGTCGCGGATAAATACAACAAAATAAAACTAGTACCGGTACCGAAAAATAGAAGATTTATTCATAACACACGTGAAAAGACCCAGGAAAACCGAGTTAACGATAAAAGCGATAACAAAATAACGCTGAAAACCGATAAAAACCCTGAAAACCATACATTTCACACCTGAGCCTCAACTCTCGTGGGTGTGTTCCAAAAGACTCACGGACCGGTACCGGTCCGAGGCCCGGGGGGTTCTAAGCTAACATCGCCCCGTGTTAGCGCAGCTAGCAGGAGAGCTAATATAGGATGCAGAGAGCAAAGAGCTACCATCATGGAGGATATTTACAAGCTTTTAATTTTAATTGGTAACTGAGGTTGAGTGAATGGGTACGACTGGAAAGCTCAATGACGATAGTTTGGCTTTTCTCTGACACTTGTTTAGTGTCATTAGTTGTGCTTGGTCAGAGAGTTTATGTAAGGAGAAGTTAGAGGATAGTGATTCCCCTTCCTGAGAAGCTTTTGTTAAATTTAGAGTAACGACATGTTATTGTCAACTTGTTTAATATGCCTTATAAAATATAAAAGAATTGCTCCCAGTTTCTTCCTTAGAGTGAGGAAAACAGCTTAATTTGTAACGAGTTGAATTGATGCCTGAACCTAGAAATAGAAGGAGCTGGATCAGTGACAGCAATAGAGTGAGGGTGATGCAGAAGTTATGAGAAAAAGAGCAGCAGACACTTGTGAAAGATAGATGCACCCCCTCTGGGTAAGGAATGCTTGGTGATGGCCCTCCATTTGTCTCCAGCGGTGTCTGGATGAAGTTGCATGTTCACATTTTTGTGCATGTCTTTTCTGTTTCATCTAACTCTTTACCTCGGCCTCCAAATATTCTGTGGGACTGGAAATTGCTCCCCTTGGCTGGTGTTGGCCGACAGAGGGGGGAGAAGGAGGGGGAGGGGGGCGGGCTGGAGCGATTATGAGACTTGGGGTGTGCTTTAACCCACTTAGTACACCATCTCAGGGTCTCCTGCCAAAACGGTGAGCTTAGTGCTTTAAATCCTCCTCCCAGAGTGAGCTTATAGTTTGTTGCTTGCGGCTGTTCTTTGTCTTACTGCCTAGAAATGCTATCTGCACACTTTTCATCTTTCTTGAAAATTTATGTTTATTTGTATCAGCATGCTGTTTTTATTTGCCTTATAAGTGGATTCATGTGGGTGTGGATCTGTCCATGTAGTGTAGAGAATTTTGTTTGAAGTGTGCCTCCTGGTTTGTCTTCCCAGTGTTCAACGCCAGCACCCCCCTTTTCACACACAGTTTGTGCTGGGCTAGCCTCTGCCCCAGGGGTCTGATTATAGTCTTGTCCATCCTCTCCCAGCTATGCTGGGCTTCCTCTCTCAATAAAACAGGCTCATAAGGCCAAGTTACTTGCATTCTTTATGTGCAGCATTCTCTCTTGTTTTTTCACATGCATGGATGGGTTGCACTGAGAAATGTAGACCACCACATCATTTACAAAGCGAAATTGTGCACAATGCTTTCACTGTGGCTGAGTACTCATGAGTAAGGCTGCTCCATTATGGTTATTTTGGACCCTAATGTTTAAAATGTAATTATTTAATGCAGTTATTCAAACTTTTGAACTTTAAAAAGCTTGTGTGTGGGATTGTCTTTAAATCTAAATGAAATTTTTTTTTAATAAATACAGGGAAAAAGAGGTGAAGTTAGGGGTACACAAGGCCGACTGGTTGGGAATTATGTTTCTGACCCTAAAGCCTAGTTTGTACGGGCAACCGCCAGCTCCTGCTGGCCTGCAGCCTCCACCCTGATGTCTATGGGGATGGAGTTTTTTGCAAACTATGAGACCTAAACAGCAGCAACAGGGAGAGCAATAAAGAGCTGATGACCAACTGATAACACTATCAAACACTACCAAAAGTGGACCGGGTGAGAGACCTGGTGATTCACAGATAAAAGCAGCTGTAATTTGTTTTGGTGATCTGCTCCATAATCTGATCATCCGATGATCGCTGGTCGGTGTTATCACCAAAGTAGTGTTTTCTGAGCTCTGAAATGTGTGGTACAAAAAAAAGACTCAACAGTGTTGTCTCAGTAACTGGTAAGCGAGAAACTGCTGCTGATAGAGAGATAAATGTACCATAATTAGTGAGTATACATGGACAGACATCAGCTGAGCAACTAAAACGATATTTGATCATTACATATGCTGTCTCTTTAAGTTATTACTACAAGTCTGTAGCTCTGCTGTCCTTCTGTCACCTTTCTCTCCTCCACCCTTCATCACGTTTTTTTACATACAGCACTTTTTCACCAACAGAAATGCCTGGCAGGAAAAAAGTTAAGGAGACACAATAATTCTGGCAAAATAATAACACAATTTTCTGCAATTGCACATTTATATTAAGCTCAAAATGATTTGATGATCGTCGAGCCGAGATATCATTGTCCTTTGGGACAGCTCTAGCTGTATCGTTTATGATCCATCCACAGTTTCAGCTACATAATTATTTTATGTCCTTATTTTTTTCTAGATAGTCTGTTGACTAAAGGGTCCCTTTCCATTATCTTGGCATGAGCTGAAGATTAAGATTTGGTGGCAGGAAAGCACACTGATGTAAAGGAAATGAGTTCTCTTGGAACACAAGACATAAAATTAATGCAAAAAATATATTTTATCCAGATTATTATTTTCAGAATTTTCAAAAGCCAGTAAATTAAATGTAATTTAAATTCCAATAAATTGCGTTTGAGTTTTGTTTGCCAGTATTAGTCATTCACAAAACAACAGAATACTTTTGTGTTTTCCTGCAAATGCAAACTGAAGAGCAGAGGGGAAACAAACAGTTGGGGGTTGGCTGATTCATCGGAGGGGGTGCATTGTTAGAACAGCAGCCTTGTCATTGTAGGTTTAAGTCTGGACTCCTCCCTACACACACACACACACACACACACACACACACACACACCCACCCACCCCTCCCGGCCTTGTAGCACAGAGGAGTCATGGCAGAATCGAGGTCAGCCAGGCAACCCAGTCCTTATTTTGTCCTCTCTTCCCCCCCCCCCCCCAAAACAAACAATCTTCTGTATCCTCATATCTGTCCTCTCTCCCTCTCTGACCTTCTGATTCAGATCAGTCAGCCATGTCTTTCTCCTTCTTCCTTTTCATAATGTCTCGCCTCATCTCATGCTCTTGCTTGGGGTAGTTCCCCTTGTGTCTGTTAAAATAAGGCGGCAGGGTGAGATTTATAATTAACAAAGGCACTGGCACTGAAAGGGAGAGCTGTCTGGAAGAGTGGGGATGGTGAACAAATTGGCCTTTTTAAAAAAGATGATCAGAGATGCTGAAAGAGGGACAGAGGCCCAGTGAGTGATGCGATCTAAAAAAGGTTGTGCAGTTTTTGTATGCAAGTTTTAGCCAAGTGTAAGCTGCTTAGCCATAGCTGAACTCTACTTTCACACAACTTACTAAATGCAACCCTTCATGCATACTGTGATAAGTTCAGGCATCCATGAAGAATCGTTACCATCACATAAGAGATCTTTGTACCCTCAAGACTAAATTGTCGCTGGTGGAATTACTTTGTTGCTGTACACCCACAATACAGTTCAGTGTTTTTTTTCCTTAAAGAAGTGCTATAAATTCAGCTTATTTTTGTCACAAGGTTTTTATTGCATGTCTCATAAATGCTAACATTTCATGTAGTATTGGGCAACTCACTGTTATCTTTCAAGGCGTAACAGGCAGCTGACTGTACAGCTTTGAGCCTAATGTTTACATGTTTGTTAGAGCTTAATAGCAGACTAGGGCTGCCACGATTTGTCGACTAGTCACGATTACGTCGACTATCAAAATCGTCGATGACTGATTTAATAGTCGACGCGTCATTTGAAGCTTTGTAAGATCACAAAAGACGCAGGAATAAGTGGCAGGATTTAAGAGTGTAATAACGGACTGAAACAGAAGATGGCAGCATTGCATGTACAAGGATGTCAGCTACCGTTAAACCCCGAAGAAGAAGAAGAAGCAGCTGTGTCCCAGAATTCATAGCGCGGCCCAGCGCAGTTTCCAACAATGGCAGCAGCTAGTTAGTTTTAATGTTACTCTTATTATTCTTTCTGGGTCACAAAATAAATGTTTAACATATTTTCAGGCGAGAATGTAGCTGTGTAAACCTCAAATATCTGCTCAGTTTATCAGGACACCACATATTTTCAAAAGCGCTCCGACGTTTTCGGAGACATCTGTTACCCACTAGCTCGTTAGCGAGCCGGGGGCTAGGCTCACTAGCGCCGTGAGAACACCGGACTCCCCGCAAATCGTTTTCAAACCCACTGCCGTCTTTCGCTACTCAGGTTAAATATATATGAGTCACTTAGATAACTTAAAATGTTATTGTTTGGCTTTTTTTTTTTAGTATTTTATTTGTTCCTGAGTAAATCAGTTTGGCTGAGATTAAAGTTATAGTTTAATCACAGCTGAATAAACGTCAAGCAGACAGCTGATTATCAGAAGTGTGAGATGCTGGAGAATTTACTCCAGTGTCCTGTTATATTTTAGATAGCAAGGAGTTCATTAAACTTCACCGAAACAATCTGCAAATTTCATTAAAATTTAATAAACTATCATCTTGTCTTTATTTTTAGTTAGCACAGACCTTAAACACTTAAAGCTGTAAGCTAATGATAGTTATATGAGCAGATGCTGCTGGTGCAATAAGCTGTAGTTTTACGTCCAATGGATGATGATCTGATTAGTCGACTAATCGCAAAAATAATCGGTGACTAGTCGACTATCAAAATGATCGTTTGTGGCAGCCCTATAGCAGACTATTTCATCTTTTGGCTATGTGGTGTTGTTAAGGTTTGTTTCTTTATTATTATGAAATTAAAGTGCTTTTGTACATTATACACTCCTAACAGTAGATGAGCCATTGTACAGGCTCACTTATACGGAAACAATCATTATACTATAATGAGCATTGCGCATGTATGCCTGTATGTTTGTTTGTTGATCTCCTCCTAGACTGATGGTTCAATCTTGATGAAACTTAGCCTTTAAACAATCTAACATCTATATCTGTTCATAACAATGATATAGTATTTGATTAAACCATTTACATTAAATAAAAAGTACTGTTTCTGTTTATTTCTTTATAGAAACTGGGCAATCGAGGCCAATTCATGACTGTATGCTGTTTTTACACAAAATACAACTTAACGCAATCACAAGAGATGGCAGAGAGAGGGTAATCTTTCCAGACATTTGCATGCATGGTTCCAAAGAACCACGATCAACATAAAAGGGCAAAGGTAGTTTCTGCGAACAGCAGGTGTGGCCGTTGTTTCCTTTGAGGTAAAATGCTGGCTTGTCCTTTCAGGCATTTTCACATTTATATCTATGTTCACAGTCAAAAGGCCCTAGTAATTGTTGATATACAATACGAGGGTTAAAGTGTCTCAACTGTGGCAAAATGTTTAAAGTCATGTCTTTTTCTCTTTCAGTGACTCTGTAAATGTAGTTTTAAGCATTGCTCAGAATTTTCTTTAGTAGCAGTTAACAACGTTTGCAAATAACAGAAATGATATGTATAACAACAACAGCCTCATCTTGTACCATACAGACCATAGAGCCTTTGGTACTCCCTTATAAATTACATGTTCCTATTGCATTTATATAGTATAGTGAAGTATAGTGAAACTGCCAGATTCTTTTTAAAATGGGCATACCATCCAGTGCTAGATTCTTAAAAAGGATCATCTCTGGTTTTGCAGAGTTTGTAGACATAGGCTGCTTTGATCAAGGAAGACAGTTGGAGAGAGGACTGCAGATTGAATCAAAGCCATCTCCATCCTTAAGGAAGCTGAGGCTGAGGCTATAAGGCACGGCCTGGCCAGGCCTGGCACAGTATGGTTGGTTAAACAGATGGCACAGTGCAGGTCAGTGTAGTGGAGGGAGGGACGGTGCAGACAAGCTTTTAACCATCTGGGCTCCAAGTAATGCTGGCGCCGGTTGTCTGTGCTTCACTCAACTGGTACCTGCTTCCTGACGAGTTAACGATCCCTGTTGGTATATTATATTGGCTCCCTGAGAGTCATCAGTGTGGAAACGAATAACTGCTACCAGAACCAGGGAATCACCGATTAAAACGTGAACTCTATTTTTTCTGTGATATAAGTCTTTGTTTTTCCTTAGATATCATTACATTTTGCTGTCTGACATCCATCTCACTCACAGCATTTCATTGTAGTTGACCTCTTAGTACTTAACATCTTAGTATTGCTCAGTGAGTTGTGTCAGGGTTTTGTCTGCGTAGTGAATAGCAGAGATAATCGAACAGCAGTAACCATGAGGTGTTTGCACATGAGCAGTGTTGTTCTTGTGTAATTATTGGAAGGCATTACAGTTCAGTACAGAATAATAAACAGCAGCCTCTCCAAAAAGTCTCTCTCCTCGTGCGCAGAGTTCCACAGTCACGGACTATAGCTGACAGCGGTAGTCTCCATGAGTGTAGTGACAGGAGTTCTCCACCTGCTTCAGGTTCTGGTTATAATGGTCCTCAAGCAGTTGAGGTCTGTCCAACTGAAGCAGTTAGTCTGTCCAACCATGGGTACTGGAGACTTAAGACAGCTGAATGACAGTATCAAGATAGACCTACCCATAGAAAACTCTAGGAGCTAGCTGTCTGCAGTGACTAAAGTTTCAAAATAAAACAGAGAGGATTGTCCAGTGTTACTCTGTTGTCTTTGATAGATTAATTGTCACTCCAGGAAATACCTGTGAGAAAAACCATCCACTGCTGCTAACCTCTTAATGATCATTTTAATGGTGTTTACCACAGACCTACACCATGAACAACAAATGGCTTGATTCCAGGAACTAGTCAGGTTCTTTTTCACTTTACACACACAGACATAACGAGATGAGCATTAAATGCTGGTAGGTGGATTTTTTTTATCACATTTAAACAGAATTTCCAGTATTTCCGATCCTTGTTATCTCCTAAATATAACTATATTAATTGTAGAGCTACGAGTCAAGTCCAGCTCCCAATGAGAACCAACTGTAGTATTTTCCAGAGTGGTGAAATAATTCTCTGAGGGTATGTTTTTCTTCTCCAGTGCGCTGAGAGTTGGCTTGTATCATCAGTTTGGGCTGAGTATGGTTGGTAAACCACACGTCTGAGAGTTGCGAAATATCCCACATTTGATTTTTGTATGAATTTGAAGACAAGCTGTTTGTAGCTTATTAGAAACCATGATCATGTTTGAACCAGTCACTCTGTGAATCACTCCTTTGACGGTCCTCCTACATTACAAGTAGAAATGTGGAACTGACAGTTTCACTGGGAACAAATCATTGTTCCCTTTTTTTTCTGTCATTTATTCAGTAACGCACTGAAAAGGGCTGTATGGTTTTGGTATGTGTATTATAGCAATTTGAGTTCAAGGTGATGTGGTGGAACACAGCTGCCAGCCCTCAGTTAATATTTGACTCTGTAAGTGTGTAGTCACTGGCAGGAGAACAAACTAAAACAGTCTAATGAAGTCTTAGTGGAAGAAGGGCTAGGTATAAGTACAAACTTTCTCTCCCATGTTAAATCTCCTCCAGCTGCCAGTGAGTGTGCAACACCTGTTCTCCAGGTCTGTGTATCAAACACATTGGACCAAAACCACAGAACTACCGGTAAGTGGTTGGTTTGTGGCTCCAGCAGGAGCTTCGTCAGATGCATTTGCATTGTGAATTGCTGCTGTGACACATTGTCAGACAAACAACTGGGACTCAGGCCACTCATCGAGGACCGGACACTGTGCTGTGGTGTTTGTCATCACTCCTCTTCTCCGCCCACTGCTTCGTCCATCTGGCAACGAGAAAGATTTTTAAAAAGAATAGTATAACAGAGGTTTGAAGACTTGTAAAATGTGTCGGGGCAGATAAGAAAGCTGACAAGAAAAACATGAGGAAAAGATAGAGAAGGAAAGGTGTGGACTGAGAGTAAAAGTGTGTGAATGTGATTCCAGGTTATTCCTGGCTCACGATGGGCCTTTTAAAGGTATGCATTATTATGTCTGTATACAGTTAAAACATAGAATCTGGCTTCTTGATTAAACAGAAATATGTGGATTTTCTGGCTCCCCCCCCCCCCCCCCCCCCCCCCAAATTAAAAACTCCACTTTCAAAGAACTTCTTATAAGTCAACATCCTGGTGGTTTTTCTTTGGATGAAAGCCAAAACCTTTCCATCTTTTAGATGCAGGAGAATCTGTGGATTGAGTAACATGTGACCCTGTGACCAGCTTATCTCATTAGCCAGGTCTTACTCAGAGACTTTGAAAGGAGTGCACCACGGTTGTTGTTTACAATTTCTCACTCTACGCAGCTTGAGTTAAAATCTGATTTGTTACCAGTATTTTTGTTTTTCATCTATAAATTTGGCATCTTATTTCAAAAACAGAAGTATTGTTATCACCACCTTGAAAAATCACCTGAGAATTACACGAACAGCCTCCCAGTTTCTGTTTTGTATTCATTTAGGCGGTCATATTTAGGCCAGCATGCTGCCTCTATAAATGCCAAAACGAAGTGTTACTCCGTGTTCGTGGAGTTGCACAGTGACTCATTTCATAGTGAAACTCGACTGCCCAGTTTGCTAACGCTCACCCTTGCTCTGTTGTGTACGCTGTATGGATGGAGTAGTATTTCCTGTTTTGCCAGGTGTGTTTGGACTGTTCGAACATGTTTACAAGAAAGTGCGCCTAAGAGTTATAGACATGCAAGTATGCTCACCCAAAAATTTCAAAAAGAAAAAAACTGCTCTTCGTATAACAAATGCAGCAGTGAGAGCACCATCACTCTTCTGAGATTGTAGAATAACCAGTAACTTTCTAAAAGAGGGAAATGAAATCATGAAGGCTTTACTAAAGATCTAAACAAAAACAAAAAAAGACACCAATAACAGATCCACGCGGCCTTAATGTGTAATTATAGTTTCGGATAGATGGAGGACTGTTCCAACTAGAGCAGGGCGATATGGCCAAAAATATTTATCACGATATATATTTGAAAATTTGCGATAACGATATAACTGACGATATAATTGATGCGAGACAAAATACAACTCCACAACATTACTCGCGCAAAAAGACAACCTTCCATTTATTTTCACTTAAACAAGAAGCTGGTTTTTATGTACATTAAAGCTTTATAAAAATTTAACAGTGCAAATGCAAATTCCTTGCTGAAAATTTAACCAAAAGGCATTTCCAGTAGAAATGGGCTGACATATCCTGAGCATAACCATGTATAATATCCACTGAAGTTAAAAAGAGGTGCTTTGCAACATTAAACTGCAGTGTGCAGTACGTATTTTTCGGACCATAAGGTGCACAGGATTATAAGGCACATTAAGCGAAACAAAGCAGTCAGATAAATCAAACTTTATTAAACTCATTCTTCTTGCTTCCTCCACTTCTGTACCATTGTTTCATTAATGTTGAATTCTCTGGCAGCTGCTCTATTCCCATGTCGTTGCAGTATATTAATGACTAACCTTGTATTGTGGATGGATTATCTCAGTTGTTCTCCTGACTGAAGATTGGTCTGTTTACAGCATCCTGTCATGCGATTGCATTTGTCTCTAACCATGAAGAACCTTCACGTTAACTTTTATAAGTGGAAAAGTGTTAGTGTTCGTCCTCCAGCTTCACTGTTTATGTTATGCTAACATAGCTGTGTCGCTAACGATCACGTAGCACATCCTTATATACCAGCTAGCCCAACATCAGTAACCCTACAAACGTCACTGCTGTTTAGTTTCCTGTCTTCATTTATGTTGGAAGTGATAGCAGACCTGTACGTTTGAATTTTTTCAGAAATCTCTCAGTCAGAACATGCAATATCATGCTTACTAGCGAAACTAGCGAGCTAACTTCCGCTAGCTTCCTGCTAACTTCTAACTCCGTTAAATGTAATAAATTTTGTTTTCATGGATGCCTGGAAGTTAAACTTCATAGTTACACCTGGTAAAGCAGCAATGCTGATCGTTTTATTAAAGATGAAAGAATTTAGACAGTTTTTAACTCTCAGTGATGCTGCAGTGTTCGTTTGACCTGAAGAGGGGGGTTTAGGACCCAGATTACTCCCAGATTTAAGAGCATCTTAGTCCGACAATAACGACGGCCGCTTGCATGTTCTGCAAAAAAATGTGCTTTGTCGTGTATCTGACGGACAAACACCAAACCAGTTCCACATCACTGAAGTTGCACCATTTTTACAAACCAATTCTGGTTCATCTGTTTCACTCAACAATCGGCCATGTGCGTATGAAAACAAAGACACTGCGCATGCGCGTTTTACTCATATTCTATCGCGATATTTCATTTTCCTATCGTTGCCTAACATTATACCGGTATTACCGTGAACGGTATAATATGGCCCAGCCCTAGTTCCAACTGTTATATCAGCAGAGCTACAGAGCCTCTACAGCTCCTCAGCAGACAAGTGTATGTCTGGCTCACTCACTGTGAGTACAGCACGAGTGTACCAAAACACTTGAAAGTAACACTTTGGTCTAAAATTAACTAGCAGTCTCACCAGGTGGGTCACATACAAGAGGAGTGGTCCCCATATGGTGTGCCTTAATGCAAGGCCAGGTGTGACTCTGGGATTTTGTGACAAGCAAACATTATCACTGCAGCTGTACAAAGAGTAATGAATGAAATTTTAATTTTTAGGGTCTTTGGTTAGTAAATATCAGGAGATGACATTTGTGAGAAAATAAAACTGATCACCTTTTATGAGAAAATCACTTAAAGAATGAAAAGACAACATAACGATGGAGGACTTCAAGATGATGGCATATTTGCTGCTTGGTGTAAAGTTTTTTTTTTTTTTTGTCAGACTCGGGGAACGTTCCCTTGTTGCCGATTCTCAAAATCGGCAACAAGGTCTTAATTTTCGTGGAGTCACTCTCATGATTCATCGAGTGATGCCATTGACTAGCCAATCAGTGGCATGCAGTCTGTTTACGTTACATTTTCAGATCCACACTTGGAACCCTGGTTGAGCAGATACTAAAAAAGTACCTGGTACCAGGCACTACCATCTATTGGAAAACCCTAAAAACTGAGCCAAGCTGAGCTAAGTGGAAAGGCTATAAGTGATATGGGGAATAGTGCATCATGCTAGATGATGCATCATCAAGTGCCTTGATCGGTGCAATCAGAAGAACTGATAAAAATCCAGATGGCATTTTTTGCTGATGTGAGTAAAAGTGTGCTTTGATTTAAAATAAATAAAACATGTTAATGTGCACTAGGAAATGTATATGTAGAATATGATTAATGACAAAACAAGAGAACGTCATCTGCGTATAATCGTACCCTCTACCTTGATTTTAATTTATCCCCTGAAATGTATAGATGTGGAAGGACTGTATAGCTTCTACAAGTCCCAGCCCGATCCCTGCTACAACACATATCTTGGATTTGTTTGATGATTATGCATAGAAAAATAGCTACATGGGTGAAAAGATTTGAAGTCTGCCAACAGAACTTAATCTTAATCAATTTAAATAATACCACAGCCACTTTGTCAACCGCACATTGGGGAGACAAACCTCTTAGTGATTCAAAACTTTCAAGAAATCAGTTGAGTTAAAAAACCGTAACACCAGCTCCTTCTCATATCAAGGCTGGTTTTGTCCTTATCAGTTCTGTTGGTCTATTCACAGCAGAGTCAATGCAGAACAATTTGTAAGAAGAAAAACAAAACAAAACAAAAAAAGGTTAATATAATGGCTGGAGGTTTCAGAGTCTGAGAATTTGCAGTCAACCTTTGAAAATGTACCCGAATGTGTGTGAAAACATAGAGGATCATATTTGTGGGGTTCCCCTGCACATTCCTCCTCCTTGTATTTTCCATGTATTTTCCTGTTAAACATTTCCAAGTCTGCTGCTACCCCCATCTTCTCTGAACGCCTTTTTGTGCCCGATCCTAGCAATTTTTCACCAGCCTGACCACAGACAGTGAAAACAGTCTAGAGTAAGAGACATGACTCAAGCTATATATACAGCTATATATATAAGTTTAGCAAAATAATGGTTCTTCTTAATTTTAACGGAGAATTGTTTCTGTTTTCTTTAGGTTACGAATCACATCTAGTTCGTTTTCACAATCCGGTATTCAAGGGTGGCAACCATAAATTTTTAGAAAGGAGTTAGAGGAGAGGGAGGAACAAGGGAGTGGTAGATGTGTTTTTAATTTCCTTTAGCATGCTGCTGCTGCTGCTGCTGTTGCTGCCTCTGTCTGCAAGCCCTGTGGCAGATTGAAGTCTGGGTCAGGACAGGGTGCGGGGGTTGACAGTCACCCAAATGTAGCCAAAAAGATGTTGAGTGAGGACAGGAGAGAGATGTTTAAAAGAAACATTTTCTTGACAGGAGCTAATTCTGCTAGCAAATGTCAACCCTCAGTCCTTACATTGCAATAGCAACAACTGTGTGTACAAGCGGTCACCTACCAGGGTCTATAAACCTCATTCTTTCCACCAGAAGATTCATATCTAGTCATTTTCTTGCTTTTCCCTGCCAACATCTGAACTTTAGATTGTTCTGCTTTCTGGCTGTTTATGGCTGTCAGATAGTACATATACTACCATGTATAATGTGTGCAGCACGTAAATGTGCTGTAAAAAGCTCACACTCTCTGTACTTTAGTGCACTCTGTTTTTAAAGAGCAGACTTGAGGTTTTCTATTGGACTGCATATGCCTAAGATCTTTTTTTTATTTTTACACCACAGTGACTGTAGAAAGTTACCCCATTATGGCCCCCACGCACATGAGGAATATACAGAGAAATAAAGGTTTTAATCCCAGCTGTTCATAAGGCCATTCACAACTCAAAACTTGAATATAATTAAAATAATGAAGCAATTTGAAGTAATGGCTCAGTCTTATAAAAGTAGTCAAGTCTTGCCTTCTCCTTGTTAAGTTCCTCATTGTGAAAATGTGTTTTAGTGTGTTTAGCAAGTTCGCTAAACTTGCGCATATAAAGTTTGAGCCCAGAGAATTTGAAGTATCCCAGTCTACCTCCGCCCCCGCAAGAAACTAGACCACGCTTCAGCTTCACAGCCAGTTAGTGCTTTCTCCTCTTTCTTTGGGTGAATGGAGAAACTATAGGTGCTGTTAAAATTCATCCATACTCAGGAGAGGTGCAGGATGGTGCGAACACGGATCTTAACCATTCTACTGTGTGAGGTCATTAGTAAAATGTATTTTAGAAACCTTACAGACATCTCTCAGTTCTGCTTTAGGCTGCATTTTAAGTGTAAGATATGTTCCACCACAAAAACAGTAATGATTTTAACAAGAGAATGGCAAGGGCTCTCTTAGGGCTGTAAGTGTTGAGATTCACCTACAGCTTACAAATAAGCTAATGCTTACACGTTCTCCTGTATCACAGCTGTATGTGTGAAACTTGACTGTCTTTCTTTTATCTGTTTATATCTGTTTGCTTCTCTCTTACTCGGTGTGCTCACATTTACTGTATTTTAACACAGCTGAATTCCCAGCAAACCTGTTCTCACATACATATTTTTTCTGTCCTTTTCATCAGACAAGAGAACGACCATGAAATGTTGACTTTAACACGGCCCATTAACTACAGGGAAAAACACACTGGTGCCATTTACCAAGCGCTGTGCTATTCTCTGGAACTTTCAGTTTACATTGTGGGAACATGTGAGACTGACATGAATTTGTCCTGAAATGGAAAAGTGATTTAAGGTTAAAGTCAGCTGATGCATTCTTGTTTTCTTGGGAGTTTGTGTTATTAAGCTTTGTTACTCTGTGTGAGCTGTGTGATAGGGACACTGCAGACTGCATCTGTCATTGAAGTAGAGGTGACTACACCTTGAAGCTGCAACTTGACCGGGCGTGAGATGAATTTAAAGCCGGTGATTGTATTATCCAGGTTGGTATACTTGACTGACTTCATTTGTGAGGCTGATACACTCAGATGCAGGTATTGCTAATAAAATGATGAAAAGTTGCATACAGTAATCTCCAAATCCAGCAGTGGTTAAACGCTTTCTCTTGCTCTGAGATTAATTTGACCTTACAGTATTACACCCACAATAGGCCAAGCCATTCCCACACTTCATCTTGAACTAACCCACAATTGTGGTACAAACTGTCTGCAGAGATAATCCCAGAGGAGTCCATCATTTCACAGGCATCAGAGGAACCGGCAGGCTCTATCTCTGACCGCTATCTTTCAGCCCTGACATGCTTTCCCTCCACCAGCTGAGCTTATCTAGGCCATACAGCTACACAAATACTGGGTGGAGGCAGTCAAAGTTTTCAAAGAGATCAGACAAGAGGCACGGCTTTATTGTAAATCATATTGTTGTCACTGTCTTGATTTTCAAGTGTAGTGACATTTTTTTTTTTTTTTAGTCTTATACAAAGTCTGACCCCCTCCCCTTAGGTAAGAGGAGACTAGAGGTAACCGAGGGGGGAAAATGATCTGCATCAGTTGGGCTTGTTTCTGAGAGCTCATGTGTTCCTTTGAGAGCTCACCAAGTTTTTGTGGAATAATGTCCTAACTGCCTCTTCTTTCAATGGTGCTATGGGGGGGTTGGGCTCAAAACAGTGAGAGTCTGAGTGGAAAAAAAAGTGAAAGAGAGAGAAAGACTAGCTGAATTTGTCTCAGAGGCCTTCTTTGTTTGCCTACACTGTAACCCCATCTCTCTCTCACACACACACACACACACACCCCTTGACCCTGTGCTCTTTTGCTATTGTCAATATGGAGCAGGCTGCAGAAAAGAGGACACCAGTGTCACTTCTCATTAATCAGCAAAACTGACAGGGATGGCACTCAGGGTACTCTTTAATCTTGAAAACAAGGCATGTTTACCAGCAGAGCGCTGAGCTTTTGTTCACGTTGAGTCAATTTCCTTATTTAGTGCAAACATTAAAATTGTTCTGCTTTCCAGCAGGTTTCTGGCTATTTATGGTTGTCTGTCTATTTTTATTTATTTATTTTTTCCATGGCCATTCACCAGCCACCATTGTTTTTTGGGGTTTATTTTTGTTTTGCCAAATTGTGGAAACATGGATTGGTCTGTATTTTTTTTTCTTCTTCTAGAAAATCTTGGGTTGCCAAATCCAGCTCTTAGCCTTAAAACCCTGATTTGGCTCATTTTTGTGCCTGCACTGATTAAATAATCTGTTTTTTGAGAGAAGTGCATGAAGGAGTGGGCTTTAGGAATTTTTTGATTGAAGCTTAACCCGAGCTTGACCCTTGCTGATCCGGTCACTGGAAATATTGTGATGAACCCTTAATTCGAGTGCTTGGCCACTGTGGTCAGGAGGCTGTTGAATGAGGGCTTGCATCTGTTTACATCAGCCCCACAATATCCACCTCAGAGATGGTGTTTGTGAGACTGCGTGCACTTCAGGGACTCGAGAACAAGCCCCGGCCACTCTGACTGCCCTCTGAAGAAGATAATTTACTTATGGCGATCAATAATCATCAGATAAGAATCAATACAAGACACTCAGGTTGTTTTTGATTGCGCTGACTGCTGCTGGTGGAAATCTTATACACGATGAGAGCAGTTCTTTCCTGCCAGATATAGTGTTTCTATAAAAGCAAAGCTTCCAGAGGAAAACCACGACTCTGTCCCAGCAGTTTGACACATCTTCTCTTCTCCCTGCTGGAGGCTATCTTCCTGAAGCATCATCATCATTTAGCCTCATTAGTCTGTCACTGCCCTGATTTGGTTACAGGAAGAACCTTGAAATAACCAGCAGAACACACACAGACACACTGAGGCATCACCACTCTCCTGCTCCTGCCTCCTCTTTGAAAGCACTGTTGTAGAAAGATAGCTAAGACAAGTTTATGAACAAGTTTGAGAAACATAATCATGTTTTATTTTGCCATAAGTGTTATATCCAGCTGCAGGCCAACCTGAGGTGGGGGTTTAACACAGAGAGAAACTCAGGAGTGTATTTACCTTTCCACCATTAAAAGAAAGTAACGTCGATACACCAGGCGGAGAAGTAACCTTTCATTGCTTGGTTTCTTTTTTACTTTTTGTTTCAAATTTTTTGTAGTTGAGGTCCTGGTAAAGTGAGGATTATACACAGTCGCAAATAGCTGTAGATGAGCAGTCATTCCTGTTGTATTTCTTTGAAGTCCACTTAACATAAAGGGCAGATGTTTAGATGGTGCATAGTTGTGTAGTTGCTCCATAAACGAGTCTGTGGTTTTACAAAAAAGTGGCCCTAAATTGGACATTCGCATGGAGTCTCGCACTCACCATCTGAAATGTGCATCACTATGAAATGAGCAGAGCCACGGACGCAACAACCAAAACGTCTACTCATGATGATATCTGGAATATTTCAGTTTTATGGAGATAGTGTTTTCTGTACAGTGAAATAAATAAATGTAAAGTCATTATTCATTCAAAGATACTTTGTAAAAATAAGGAAATAAGACCCAATATTCAGTAACACCCTTCAGCACTTTAAGAAGTATGGGGAAATTAGACCTGCTTGCTTTCTTGGTGAGAGTCACATGGGAAAATAAGTACTGGTAGCAAATAAATATTAAATATGAAGCTAAAGCCATTTTTGTTTGTTTAAGGGATGAGAGAAAAATTATGGCGTTAGTAGAATAATTGCACCCTAATCCCAATCAGATGGCAGATAATTTTTAGGAGTGTTACAGGTTCATAAACAGTCAAGAGAACTGACATAGTGATGCTGTAAAAATTTGGAAACAGCAGCACAAATCACAGATGTGTATTTGCTGCACATCACGGTCTTTCTCCTCCTGCTAACCTAAGTTGTTGAAGGGGAAACGCTAATGCTAATCAGTATTGTGCTAGACAGATTGAATATGACAGATGGATTTACAGTAATTGAAACACCGTCACGATCTGCCTTCAGAGCTGTCGTCTTTTTGACAGGTGAACAAACATGAACATTATTCCCAATTAGAAAGTCATGTGTCACTGACAGTGTGCAGTGTCAGGCGTGCCTCGACAACAGTATCTCCATAATGCGTGATCATTATTTTAGTATTCCGTCAGTAATTATTAACTACAGCACTGAAGTCTTTGTCAGTGTCCAGGTCTTATTCGGAAATGTTTAATCAAACTGGTACCTTCTTTTTTCAGTTGTTTTGATAACTAAACGGAACTCAAGATACATAGAATTCTATTTATTTCAGATGATCTGTGGCTTGTAATGTAATTCATCAGCATGCATTAGTTTGGGTAGTTGCACGTTCAATCACTCACTGCAGAAATGTAAATGCAGTGATTTAATAGAGGGTGCTTTTGGAGTTTGGAGATTTGTATTTGATTAACTTGCCTGTTTTTCACCTCTCCACCAAACTTCACTTGGCCCTGCCTCGATTTGATTTGAACCCAGGAACTGCCAAACCAGTCCATCAAAGCCCCTTTTGGGCTTCTTTTATGGTCAGGTTTCTGGGGGGATGTGCCAAGTGTGGTTCAAGGGAGGGGGAGTTTTGCCTGATGTTTGGAGGATGTGTTAACCCTTTTTAAGCAGTTTGAGAGTTAGTTCATTCTCTTAGAATGGAGGTAGATATCTTTTTCCAATATTGAGTTATTGCAGTTCTCTTAAACTAAGCACTGCTACAAATTAGTTTAGTACTTTATTGTAAGTTAATTGTAATTTCCTGGAGTGGGTGGAGCTACTGACTATAAAGGCAGCAGTCTTGAGTTTCAGCAGGTCTCAAGATGTCCTGCCAAAGGTTGTGTTGAAAAGGGGTATAACTTAGTGCAGAATTGTTTTTTGACAGTCATATTCAGTTTTGGCTGCATTAAAGCCACTTTATTTCTGCCTCTACTGCTCAGCCATCCCTCATACGAACCTCCTGAGCGACATGTGAATTTGTGTACAGTGACTGATTTATAAAGTGAAGTCCGGGCTTTGTTAAACCTGCAGTGGAGGAAGTACAAAGTACTGTTAAAACCTCATTCAATATTCATCATGAGATAATGAAACAAAAATAAATAATTTATTTAATTAGCAGTTGAAATACACAGTTAATCTCTGCACCGTTATATTTAACTGCTGAAGCAAAATGCCACTGATTTACTGAATGAATGTTAAACTTTAGATGTACCTTAATATAACATAGGATAAACGCTACAGTGAACACTCAAGCCTGTTCTGTCTGTGTGAGTCAAAGAATTTTCCTTGTGTGCGCCTTTGAATTAATCAGTGAAAAGCTGCAGTAACCCTCAGTTTTCCCCTGAGACCTCTCTGTGGGAGCTGCAACAGCTGTGAAGGTGTAAGGCACCCCTAGGACCTGTCGCTACAGCTGCAGCGCCACAACACACACGATGTCTCACACTGCACGTCCATGAAGGCCAAGGGCTGCAGTCGGCCTCCTTTATTGTCTGTCTTCTGTATGGTTTTGCATTGGGAATGTCCGATTTAATACGCCATCCTTTCTAAGATAGCCCAATCTTTGCTAATGAACGTGCTTAATGTGCTCCTCAGCATCTTTTTTTTTTAATCTAAATTACCAGGTGGGAATTTCCCATGTTTGAATTGTGCATAATGTGCTGTGATCAAAGGGGCTCTGGAACGATGGCTAAAATTAAAAACAGAACCAGATCCTGATATGTGGTCTCTTTATTGGAATGTTTGTGTGTGTTCGGGTATGCAGGGAAAAAAAAACCTAGGTGGGTAAAGATAGATATTATCCTTACACAAATTAATCTCTTTCAATGTTTCAATATGTTTCGCGAAGCTATTTTTAGTTCAATGGTGGAGTTTCAGCCTGTATCTGCCCTTTACAGCAGAGGAACATGTGTAAGTCTTGTCAGGAATTTGCCTTCTGGCCTGAGTTTGGATGAAAGAATCTGTGATCTTGTGTCTGATCTGCACGTCACTGCACAGAGATGCATCAGGCAGTTTGTTTGACAGTCAGACAAAACAGGGCCCAGGTCTCCACCAGATACAAAAAGGTAGCTGGCTGACAAGATCTAGATGGTAATCGATGCTCCCACCAACGCAGATGATATGCCTTGAAGAGCTGAAAGAATGACTGCGTGATGAGAAAATGTCTGTGTGGTGAAAAAATTCCTTTTTCATGAGATGAGCACTGAACATGCAGGCTGGTCTCTCTAAGAAGCCATACTCATTTTATTGCTAAAAGTGAAGGTAACATTATAGTACATATACAGGGTTTCTCTTTGCTCATGTGTCTTGACTGTTAAACAGAAATGTCTGTTATGCTTGGGTAAATAAAATCCCAATCAGCAAAACTAGTTGTCATATTATTGCAATGTGTGGCTGTAACTAAAACCTCTCTTCTCTGTGCAGGAAAAAACACCGTGATCAGTGGGCTAAAGATTGCAGTTACATGGTTAGGAAGAAAGAAGGCAGAAAAGGTCACTTTCTGTTGGGACAGCCATATTTTTTATTTATTTATTTATTTATTAATAAAAAATGGTCCAGTAGATCATCTGCTGAATGAGTTCATTTTAAAAAATAAGCGAAACATCTTTACTTAGTGTTTGAGGGGTTTGACCAGCTCTTATTATGGCTGCAGCACAGATACGTCAGGGTCATTTCACTTAGTTACCGACCTTCCTAAGCACAATTATTTGACTGTTTTCCCATAGCCTACCAAGTACTACAATAACACAGTAGTTCACAGGGACATCCCCAGTTTATCTTTCCATGTCAATATTTTTCCATCACAGAGCAATAAGCGCATGAAAGTTGTGTAGCATCTTAAAATCAAAAGTCGACTGCTGTTGTGTATGAATAAAATAAGACAATTTTGCTTGGGCAGCTATTTTCATCTGCTAGTGGATGGGGAGAGCATCAGGTTTGAATGTCTAGTCGACTAGTCTCGCACATCCCTGCAGTAAACTTCTAATGAGGAAATAAGATTTAACTGTCAAACTTTTCTGCTCTTTATCAGTAGTTATTTTGTCACCAAGTTCAAACACTGTAGATCAGGGGTCGGCAACCTTTCTGATGAGTGCCATCTAAAATTTCCTCAGATGTCAATGTGCCATATGATTGCATTAGCAATAAATTTAATAACGCTCTATACTAACAGTTACACACTATATAGAACAACTTTCTAGAATTCTATTTGTTCGCAGATGTTTGCAGCTATCAGCGAATAGTTATCAGCTATTTTGAAACAAAAAAAAAGACACTTTTTATCCATAACAAGAACTCCATAACAGCAAATGAACTGTACAACAGAAAATGCAAATGCTATTTATGGTCTCCTCACAACAACGATAAGAAAAATAAACTGGGCCTATGGCATGTTTGTTAATACAGGGATACACATGTTAATGTGATCTCTGGTCTCCCACTTAGAGACACAGGTCTCCGAGTGTCCAGCATTCAGACGGCTACCTGAGGACTCTCTTCATGTGAGAGAAAATCTGCTCACACAGATATGTAGAGCCAAATACTGTCAATAAGGCCTCTGCAATGTTCTGAAGACAGTTAAACTTGTCAGGTAGTGATGTCCAGCAGGTGAAAATGCAAGCTCCATGAACACGCACAGCTATGGATTCCAGCTGCGTTCGTAGTTCTGCAACCTACAGAGTTGAGGTTTTCAGTTCAATCAGCTGCATTTCGATGTTGCATTAACTGGCATTAACTCAGCCAGTTAATGCGAGACAAATCCAGCTGCTCATTAAAGCTTTCTGGTTTGATCAGTCTTGAGTCTACAGATGTATCCGTGTATTTCTTTTGGTGCTGATACTGCGCTGAGCAGACAGCTCCTGAAGCATTTGAAGTGTCGGAATGTGGAAATTTCAACATCGCTTGGAAAAACTGCCAGCTAGCAACGTCCCTCTCACCAGTAGGATAAGTTATTTTTAGCCAATTACAAGTTGAATCTGGTAGTTGGGGTTGTTAGCTAAGATACCGTCATTAAGAAGCGGCACAACTAATGTGTCTATGCAAGCTCATTTGCGATGTGCACCGCTGGCCCGGCCATTACTTTTTTAAATGTACCTTCTGAGATTAATTCACTGCGTGCCATGCCCAGGGATGGACTGGGACAAAAAATCGGCCCGGGCATTTTGACTAGAAACCGGCCCACCAGGTATTAAAGCCATAAAGCCTTTGAATAAAAACAAACGCTGCTGTGACAGGGATGTACACTGTCTTGTTGGTATATGTATGATTTCTATACATCTTATGTCAGATAAAAACTTTGGTTGTAAGATTCAGATAATTATTTATTAAAAGCTAAACATTTCTGGGGTGGAATGTGTCAAACATCTTTTTAAAAATGGTACTTTTATGTCTGCTGCTCAACTGGAAAAGGACTATGGAATCTCTTCCAAGACTAATTACTTTAGATATTTCCAGGTTCGGGACTTTGTGAAAAAGTCATTCAGCCCCTCCCTCGAGCTTCCACAAAGCGGATGGATAGACGAGTTGATGGACACAGATCCGACTGCTAAGGGGACAATCTCCACGCTATATACACATATTCAGAATGTGGCTTCCCCCTCCCTGGACAATGTAAGACGGAAATGGGAGGAAGAATTGGGGCTGGACATTTCAGAGGTTGACTGGGGGGGGGGGCTGTAGATCTAGTACACTCTGCTTCTATATGTGTGAGACACGGATTGATACAGTTCAAGGTGTTGCACAGACTGCATTTGTCAAGGGAGAAACTGGCAAGAATGTACCAGGGGGCCGATCCGACCTGCCCCAGATGTAAACAGGTACCAGCCAACTTATGCCACATGTTCTGGTCTTGTTCCAGGCTGAAAGACTTTTGGGCTAACATCTTTAGAACATTCTCATTCATTTCTAATAAGGATATGGAACCAATGCCTCTGACAGCCATCTTTGGTGTGGCACCGAGGGAAACTCAACTAACAGCCTCTCAGAGGAAGGCAATAGCATTCGCCTCATTGCTGGCTAGGAGATTGATTCTACATAACTGGATAAAGGCAACACCGCCATCCCATAAACGCTGGGTGGAGGAGGTGATGGCACACCTCAAATTAGAACATCTCAGATTTACTATACAGGGCAACACCAAGAAATTCTTTAAGGTCTGGCAGCCTTTCATTTCCTATTTTGAAGATGAGTTTCCTTCCACTCCATAACTGGCAACTCCCCCCCCCCCCCCCCCCCTTTTTTTTTTTTTTTTTCCCTTTTCTTTTCTTCCTCTGTCTGGGTATAGTTTTGTCTTACACTGTGCGGTAGGACTTGAGTTCGAGCTTTTCTGTATGAATGATATGCTTTCTGAAAACTCAATAAAAACACTTTGATTATTAAAAGCTAAACATTTTAAATGAGAATAAGAAAGAGACACATTTCTTTGTGTCCCCCTCTCCCTGTTAATGCCCTACCTGGCCCCCTGGCAAAGCTTTGCTAGACCCGCCCCTGCACAGTTACCAGCTGTCAGCTACTTAGAAAAGGATCCTGGTGTTATTTGTCTCTCAGAAACGGTTCATAATTTCCCTTCAACTCACTCATGTCACCTAAAAGGTAAACCTGTTTCTCCATCACCTGTTCAGCTCTGATGATTCAGTAAGGACATCTCCTGGTTTCATCTTCATGTTTCCCTCTCACCACATATTCAAACCGATATCATGACCAGCAGCTTTTACGGCTGTGGCTCCAGCCAACATCAGCTGATACTACAAATTAATATTAAATAAATTCTAACAACAGCTGATCAAGCTTGAACATGCTGCTGTTGTTTAGCACGACATCCGCTGGTTTCCTCTTTCTGGCGATAAACAAGAGACAAAAGCTGATCATTGATCAGTTTCATGATTGAAGTAGAAACAGGAGAGAGAGGGGGAGAGAATGAGAGAAGGGGCAGCTGACAGCATAAAGACACAGAATAACTCCAGCTTTGTGTCTTTTTCCATTGTAGCTGAGGTACGGGACAAACTGTGTTCCTTTTCTATATGTGTGAGACACATATACTTTTCACCTCAATACGTAACATGTAATATTTTCTCTGAATGCAGGACGATTCCGTTTTTTACGGGATGGTTGGCAACTCTACTAACTGACCTTATGAATAAAATAAAGTTCACTATCAGTAACATCATAGCACCCAGCCAGCTGTATAGAAACTCCGTCATGCTAGCTAGTACGCAGTACGAGTTATTGTAACTGATTGTAAAAAGTCAGCATAACGAAAATAAACTCCACCTAAACTTGGTTTATATCTGACCCAGATAGACTGCAGGTCATAACTTCTTACCTGAAGTTCAGTTCACCACACTCAGACCGGTGGCCGCCTCGGGTCTCTCCTCCTGCCTCCCCTTTCCCTCATCCACCTGCAGGCCTCTGTGGCAGGTCCGCCATAGCCACCACCAAAGAACTGAGTTATTTTTACACATCAACCAGCATCTGGCCAATCCACCACCTTTCATTGTTTATACTGTTACAAAAAAAAAAAAAAAAAAATATCATCGGCCCATAAAAATGAAAAATCACCATCGGCCCACCGGGCAAAGGCGCGATGGCCAGTCCAGCTATGGTCGTGCCATCAGTTAACCTTTCCAGGGTTGCCAACCCCTGCTATAGATATAAAAGCCAAGCTCAAGAGTTTGATGTATGGCTTTTAAGTCCACCAAAGATTGTGTCCTTCACGACCATCCTTATAAAATGTCAGGAATTTGCCAGGCTGAATTATGTTATGGGAACAAAAACAAGTAACAGATCCTGGAAGTCTGCTGATGTGTGCACTTTTCTGCCACTCGGCTTTTTCAACAGTTTAGAGGCCATGCAGTCCTGCTTCGGTGCTCATGTAGAAATTGTTGTTAGAGATGGACAGACTATATAGTCCTCAGTGGAAGGAAAAAACATGTCTTAGTATAGTAAAATAATAAAATAACAGGATCAACTCCAGCGCCTTTAAAGATCTTCAGCTTTGGAGAGTGGAACCAGCTGATGGACATGTTATCTACATTACTGTGCTGGGCCTTTATTATTTACTGCTCTGCTCTCGGGTTGTGTGTCCTGATTGCCTGCAGCCGACCGCCTACACTGTACATCTTCTCGCTGTTGCACCTTTACGTTCCTATAGCAACCAGCACCAGCATAGCGATTAAACATCTACAGCAACATTTCCAAGTGGTTTTGGTAAAAAGGAGCCCCTGTGTATTACACATGACTTCATCGCTTATTTTCCTCCTGTGTTGCCCAGACTTTAAGCCCACAGTCTGTGGACTTCATTCACTTCTTAGACATTAAGAAATGTGTGATTTGAAGTTTCTTTTTTTAAACCTGCATGTGATCACTTAGCCTGATTGTTAATGTTAGGGTAATTGATGCCAGATAAGAGTTGCCCTGGTTGTGTTTAAGTCTATTTCATGATTTAACATTATGGAAAGAAAGACTGATAGAGTTTGGGTGTTTTTAACGTAAAATGCTTTGAGTAAATGGTCACAGCCTGAATCTATTGATGGATTTCCTTAGACATGATGTGAGCTGAGTCATACCCTGCTTGTGTCAAATAATGCAAACTGAGCACGCTTACACTGCAAATACATATGGGTACATTTGCATGGGAGGCTCATCAGTCTCAGATTCGTATTGATTAAATGCTGATTTGATCAGCCCAGCTCTCACCCTGATGTATTTGTCATATGCAGTGATATCTTTTTAAGACAGTGGGACAGAGCCATACATCATTATCGTGTGACACATAGAAGAAGGAAGCAAACCAGGCTCCTTTTTTTTTTTTCTTGCCTTTTTTTTTTCCTCTCACCCACGGCTTCATTTTAATGTGAATTAATTAAAGCAGAGGAAGACAAGAGGGGTCATGCATGGGAACAGAGATGCAAAAGGGAAGCGGCCATGTCTCCCCCTCCCAAGCATTAGAGTGTGAATGGGGCTGTCCACCCTCTCTGTAGGGGGCCTCCCTGTCCTGAAACATGTGAGCTCATTACACATTTCAGGCTCCTGTTTGATATGTAAACATGAAAACGTACACACAATATTCTGGAATCTAGATATTAGATCTAGATATTTTACAGTGTATGAGCAATGTAGATGATGGCACTGACTGGGAAAAGCCTAAAAGCTTAAAAAGTATTTCCTTTTAGCTATAGCTAAGCTAAATAATTGCTTGCTAACCGACAAAATAAGCAATTCCAACTTCCTCAAAGTGGCATTAAACCAGCAGAAATATTGAATTACATCCAGTTACATACTTTCAAATAATATTTATCGCCATAAGGAAAAATGCATGTGAAACACATCAATTAATTAAAGAAACCAGTAGGATACAAAAGAAATTAATATCTTTATGCTTTAACAAAAAACTTGATTTCACCTTATTAATTTTATTTTATATTAAAGTTATCATATATTGGGTATTTTTAGGTAATCTGTTAATTTCTGCAGTGAGAGGCTAGTGTGGGGAAAAACTTCTGTACATTATCTGATGCACAGGTGTGGAAAAAGAGCAGCGATGTGCACAGACACTGATGATGTTTCAGTGTCAGTAAAAACGTCAGTAGGCTTAACTCTGAAGGAACACTGACGCAGCAAAATTGCATCAGTGTTAATCCCATCTTAATCACGACATAATACTAATGACGGTGCAGGCTTACACACACACACACACACACACACACACACACACACACACACACACACACACTCTTTTAATGCCATCAGTGGTTGCTGCACATCTTCTGCAGGTAAAATTTCTTGTTCTTCTCTGAAATGTCTGTAGCAGAATTTATTTATTTATAGCTTCACACTGAAGTCTGTATCCCACTGTCCTGAAAACATAACATATGTACACAGACGTACACACAGGGGGATCAGGCCTGTTCTGGCAGCAATCACAGAAGCAGACAGTGACTCCACTGCTGTTCGTGCAGATATACAAAACTAAAGCCTCGGTCAGCAGGGACCTGTGAACACCTGCTCTTAGCTCAGCTCTGCTCTCTGCTGCATGTGAAGGGTTAGTGGTGTGAACATGTGGTGCTTGTGGGGGCCACCGAGGTCATTTGTCTTCATCCATGGTATTCATTGGATTTTCTGAACTTCTACGGCAGCGTGCTCTGCTCTGACACAGCCATTCATCAGGACCACTGGACCACACAATGCAGCAGAGCCATCTCCTTTCACTAACGTGTTTTGTGGCATGCAGGTGGTTTATAAGAGGACTGCACTACGAATGGGCGTATGCGATTCCCATGACTGCTTCATTAAGCTGTGGAAAAGTTTTAGACATAAATGGCCTTTTTTATGTACTATTTTTAAAGTGTGTTAGAAATAAGTGACAGTCGAAATGTGTGTTTGTGTTTGTGTAGGTCATTGTTACTTGTCCTCTGATAATGTCTCTGACTGTACTATGCCGCTCTCAATAGGTCCATTTACTGTGTAACAAGAAAGCATTAAATGCTCCCTTCCATGTGAGCATGTGCAGAGCCTGAGGCAGAAAGTCTGGTTTAACAAAGAAAGTTTAAAAAGCCCCCACAGTGGTTTGGGTCTTGATGCAGCAGTGTCATCATATTTGTTTCCCTGCTGTGATGCGACGTGGTGCAGCTCATGTTTTCCACCTCTCCTCAAACTTTACATAAAATTTTATGTAATTTACTGCAGTAAAAAGTGAGATTACTTTTGAAAAACAAATAAAGCTCTGTTCCCTAAAACATTCTGACAACAGTACAACTTTGTCAGATGAAGAAGATGATGACTTTTGTTGTCTTTAAGTTTTCCAAATACTCACTCCTTTGTTTATTTCACATGGATGTATTTTTTTAAGTTAAAATGGAAATTAAAAGGTTAATAAATCTGCTGTTTTTCCAGTTGTAAATAAAATTAATGTGAATAGCTGTGTACGTGTAGGCGTACTCAGTAAACATAGAGCTAGTTTTCATTCTATGCTTCTGCATAGATGTTAGGGAGAGTGTTTTCTTGATTTTACTGCTATAATGTGTCCTTCAGAGAGAGAGGGAGGGTTCACGCGCGGGTGTGTGTGTGTGTGTGTGTGTGTGTGTGTGTGTGTGTGTGTGTGTGTGTGTGTGTGTGTGTGTGTACAGTGTCTTACACTGACAGGCAGGTGTAATTACTTTCAGGGGTCTGCGGTGCAAAGTCTTCCATGGTTGGGAAGTTTTCACTTTGAGTTTAATTTCATTTTCAGTGCAGTGGAGTGGAGCCTGAGCCTTAAATCTGTGCTGACGCTGCTAGCTTTCCCTCACTGTTGTAGTAAAATAGATGCTCATGCAATCACTGACCCTGCTCCACCCCTGCTCTCCCCCACTGCCAAAGACAGTGTGATTTTGCTTTGTGCGGCAGGATAAGTGTACTCTGATTGATCATTATTGATCAGAACTGTACTTGCCAGACAGTAATGGGCCTGCCCCTCAGGACATTATGTCTGCTGCTTCTCTGGCCCCCCCTTCTCCCCTATCTTTATGTCCTACTTCAAGGGCCCTCCTTTTCATTGTTTAGCCTCTAATCACAGAGCACTAAGCTCCTTCACTTTGCCTCCACTTATCTTCTGTGTTTCCATCTATGTTTAAGATAGAGGTTGAGGATGGAGGTGGATTGTGAAGTTAATCAAGTCAGGGAGCATGTGTGTTTGTTTCTCTTTACGGCTCTGTGCAGATCAAGACCTTTTTCCAGGAAGAATTTTGCAAAGCCTACTTTAAATGATGTTTTTAAATGTATTTGCATACCTGCTTGCTTGTGTGTATACAAACTTCTTTGAAGACTGCATCATGGTTGCTGGCAGTCACTAGGTGAAATCGGTCGGTGCTGCACCTGAAACCTCATTGTGATGCTTTGGTCTCTAGCAGATTGCTGTAGTGAATGAGACTGACCTGTCTGCAAACACTCAACGATAAAGTAGCTTTAAAACTTTGAAGAGTTCACCTTCAAATTAAAAGTGTGCCTTTTGAACCATGTTGGTTTCACTGGTGAGGCACCAGTTTTACTTCAGAATCTTTGCTTCTGGTTTATGTTACACACTTTCAGTTTCATTACTGCTGAGGGAGCAGATGGTGGTGAGTGTTTGCAGGCAAGTTGGAGCCTTCCACCAGGTGACCGAGGCAGTCTACTGTCAACCAAAGCAGACACAAGGAGGGTTTGGGAACAGCACCATATTTCCAGCCAGCAACCTTCAGCAAGCGTGTCACTGACCAGTCTCCAGGCCTGTGTGACTAAGACATACATCACAAACTGTTATAGTTCAGTGATAACTGTAAATATCTGAATTATATACTTTTCAGCTTTAAGCCAAAATTAATCATTAAAACACTAAAATAAGTGGAGACTTGACCCCTCTTCCTTTTGACAAAGCCGAGCAGTAAGTGCCTTCAAGATTGAAAGTACAAACTTAACTAAATAGAAAAAAGAAACTGTTCCATGGGACGCATATGTCCAATAAAAGCAAATATTTCATTAGCATGAAAATATAGCTGATATATTGTCTTAGTCTTCTTTTTTTCCTCACTCCTCCGTGTTGTATCCCTGATGCAGGGCTCTGTACTTGGGAACATTTTTCCATTTAGCTGTATAAATCTGATTATATGTGTGGAAAAAAATCACAAACTGCGCTGTGCTTTTCTGCAAAACAATCATCCAACATAATTTCCCCTCCTCTATCCAAGAAGTCAATTACAAACATGGGTTCATTAAACAATGGTTTCACTTTAAGTAATAATTTTTTATTGTACCATAACGACTGATTGTGGAGTCTGCCAGCTTGTTTACAATACAGATAGACCGTCTTGAGCCTCTTTGTTCGTACTCCTCACAAGCAATAGACGAAGTCTGTGTGAATGCTCTGATGAGCGTGGAACTGATTACAGCTACACATACACACATTATCAGTACCACACACAGATTATATGACATGCAAAAAGCTGAAAACACCGTGCCACATTTTATTCCACAAGTTAGGCTCACCTGTTTGGCATTATAAAAGAAACTTTACAATTATGTAACACCGAACAGAAGTTGGTATCATTTTTTAATAAGATGTTTGTGCCTTGTCTGTACAGAGTGAAAAACCGGGCCGCCTCTGCCTGCACAGTGACGTCAGACATCACCACAAGCTTCGCCTGCACAGCTGAGGGCAAAAAAGGTAAAATTAGCATGAATGGTGATGGGTATCTGCATGGGTAATTAATTCTTTATAATGTTGATTCTTGAGCTAAACATTCATGAGCCATCTGAAACCGTTTACTGTCAATGGATGTTTGTGTCGGTTGTATAGCCATTGTTGAGTTTGAACATAGTTCTTGGGTATAAGCAAAGTGAGATTTAAAGACTCGATCAGAGGTTAATTGTCTTGATAACCTCAATATTTTTCTGCAGTGGAGGTGGGAGCTGTTGGCTCTGCACTGCTCTCTAGGAGATAAAGCACTTCCTCATCTGCATTTTGTACTGATAATGGAAAGCAGGTCACTTGACATGTACTCTGCTTGCATAAAGGAGGGCTACACATGCAGCCACTGTCAGAAAACACTCTGAAGTGTCCCATAGCCGTCTCTCTGGTTTCTGTAACAGCTGCTTTGCTCTGTTTCACTCTGGTTGTTGTCATGAATGTGTGAATCTGATTTATAGCTCTTTTGTTTTGTTAGCTTCAGGAAGCATTTTGATTTGTCGCTGAGCTGTCTGCATTCACCCACAAAGCCTTTTCTAACATAAATTCAATTTTGTTACTGCTCAGGCTAATTTTTTCTTAAAATATATAGTTGAGTCTTGACATGTACTTTTCATCGTGCTGCAATTTACACATATATCAGATCTTCTTACACAGCATAAGACAACATTAAATAGTTAGAAAAGTGCAGTGGATTCATCAGGGAGAAATATTATTAGTGACATTTTGATGGAAAGAAACGTAAATAAGTTAGGATGTGTGTGTGTGTGCTGAGTGTGCCCGCAACTATTTGCCTGCACTCGGTTCTGTGTTGCACATGAAACCGCCTCATAATTGTTCTTACAGGAGACAGACATTCTCACGATCTCTAATGGACGCTGTAGCTATCCTGTTAATATCTGTGAATGTGTTACTTCACTGTGAATAAATCTGATATAATCTTATCTTCAGTGCGGTTAAGAATCTGGATTTTTCACACATTTAGTTAAATAAATTAAATGAATCTAACATTTCCCAGAAAAGTGATAAGTGCCAGGGCTACAGCTAAGTCTTTATTCTTGATTAATCAGTTAATCTTCAAGTGCGCAACCTAAGGCGAACAGAAAATGTTTTAGAGCCCAAACTGACTAAATCAAATGACGTGTCTTTTGAGAAATGTTGATTACGCGGCAGATTTTTTGCATGAAACTACATGTAGAAGCAGAGACTATGGTACAGTGTGCTTGTATCTTTCAGTACAGCTGTTAAGTCAGCTGCTTTTGCTAAGAAAGGCTGTCATGGTTCCACTTGGCATCTGAGGTTCATGACCCTTTTCCTGCAGGGACTTTTCCTGAAATGCCCTTTAACAGTTCACTGAATCATCATCATCATCATCATCATCATCATCATCATCATCATCATCATCATCATCATCATCAGTGTCATCATCAGCTCCTGGCAAGTTGACTACTGAGAGAAAGGGGAACTAACATGTTCTGTGTGGAAATGAGCGGTGCTGTTTCATAGAAATTTTTCTGCGGCAGTGGCAATTGAAACATCAAGTGATGCAATATGTGAATACTTTCATAATCATCTTGACCTCCCTTCTGTGATTTTTGCACAATCCCTTCAGCTTTCTGTTCAGCTGCGTTTTCTCACCACTACCACAGATAAACCAGTGAACGATGAATCGCGGTGTGGGCTGCAATTTGTGATCTTCCAACTGGATGCAAATCATTAGACTCATTACATCAGTGCCTGTGTGTGTGCGCGCGTGCTAAATGAATCTAGCTCTTTTCACCCCAACCCCCGGTCTTTCTGCTTCTCTTCCTCCTCGGCCTCACGAGCTGCTTTAGTGTCCTGGGACAGCAGCCTGACGGACAGACAGGCAGATGGAAGTGACGTTGGCGACATCAGCGGGATTCAGCAAAAGCAAAGTAGATGGAAATCAATGGCGACAATGACAGTGGGGTCAGGAGAGGTTGGGGGAGGAAAGTGAGTGGAGAGGAAAGAGCTGCAGCTTAGTAAAGTTCAGTGTAAGATAGAGATGTCTCCTACAAATAACTCAAACGGACCTATGAGCCCAACACAGACCGGAGTCAGAGGTATTCATTGTGTGCTTCCTCCCAGCCTGGTGTGCTGCAATGCTAGTGTTGTTTAAAGTGTTTCCTTGAAAGTATTGTTGTTGTTTAGTGTTTCCTGGTTCACATTAAGAATGTGATTTCTCTGTAAAGAATAGGTCTAATTTGGAATAGGTCATGGGGTGCAGTCTGTTGGGATAATATCAGAACAACAAGGCTGGATTTACATTTATTTCTTAGAGGATGTTTCCTGTTGTAGGAAAATGTGGATCTTTAACAGCTGGTTTTTGACAGTGCTGCCTTGTCAGAAGCAGAGCCTCCATTTGCCACGTATGCCAACATCAAATTTGGTTATCAAATCTGTTGTTGTGGAGGGAAAGAAGGTTGCCTCTTCAGTCTCAACAGGGAGTTGCAGGCAGACACCTGCAGACATCCTGTAGCCTCCTCCTGACTCCTCCACTGCAGAGCGCCGTCCGGTCCACTGAACACACACTGAACACACACTCACTCCCTTTTAATGGCACCAACCTTTCTGAAATCCACTGAGGATTTCTTTTTATTGAAGAGTTTACTATTGGCTTGTTATTTTTGACCAAAGCCACCTTTAAAGTGGATGTATTACGTCTATATCCAGCTCCATTTTTATTCTTGGACTCTGTAAGAGTTGCTTTGCATGACAAAATTAATGCCTGTTTATCTTATAGTGCAGCCCCTCAATTCATCCTCTGACTGCCCTTTAGGCCATGCTTCTTCTTCGTGTTCACACCAAACACCCTAGAATTTTTTGTCGGTCATTAATTATTAAAGAAAAAAGATCATAGTTGAATTTTTAATGAAGTAAAGGTCAGTAAATTCGGGTCAGCATCAACACACTTTTGTTTTCCCTACATCAAAAAATTCATTCAGTTTAGTTTCACTTCATACTTTTTCAAACAAGAAAACCAACATGCTCAACTCTAAATAATCCATTTAATGGGAGCTCAGTAGGGCTGCACGATTAATCGTTAGAAAATCGCAATCTCAATTCATACTTATGTGCGATCTCATTTCCAAATGACAACGATTTTTTTAAAAAAGAGAGAGAAAAAGACGACGACGATTGTACCGCATTTTGATCCGGGACGTAATCTGCATGAAAACAAGCGCTCACTCTTCCTGCTCAACAAATGACAAGGGCGGAGCCTTATACCACGTGGTACAGAAGCTGGCTGCTAAAATTGGCAGGGAAAAAACAACGGAGAGCACGTCAGGGATGACGAGAAAGTGACAGGAGAAAATCCGTCCCGGTCAACCACCCAAACATCAATAACGGGAACCTTATACAGCGCTTCCCTATACCCGTCGAACTCCCGCAGGCACAAAGAAATTACGGAGGCTATCACTTATCACCTGACCAAAGATATGGCTCCCATCAACACTGAGCAAAACGAGGGATTTAGGAAAATGATCAACACCCTAGACAAACGCTACACAGTGCCGTCCCGCAACTATTTTTCTATTGTTGCACTACCTGCTCTATACACGCAGTGTCGAGCAACGGTGGAGACGGAATTACAAGCAGTACAACATTTTGCGGCAACGACAAAATGTGAGACATTTGTTGTTTTTATGTTTATTTATTGTTTTTATGTTCAGTCTCAACTGTTACGAAGTTGATGTGCAGTTAATAAGTGCAATAAATATTTATACTGGAAAAGAAAATCGTGAGAGAATCGTGATCTCAATTCTAAGCAAAAAAATCCAGATTCTCATTTTATGCAAAATCGTGCAGCCCTAGTGCTCAGCCATGTAAGTGTCAGCTTATGAATGAGAACTTCAGCTCTCATACTTACACATATAAAGTATTTGCTATTACAAGGCAATAAGAAGAAACTGACAAGGCTTTCCTCTGTGTTTCCAATAGTCATGTAAAACACCACCAGGACCTAACCTCTAATAGGCAAAGGTGGCAACAATCAACAATACATCAATGTGCAACTCCACCCACATGTACAGATCATCGAAATGTGTACAAAACAACACACACCATTAACACTGTCTGAAACACATTCACAGACAAAAAACCCCAGACGACGACAGTTCCTCATTTAGTCAGCCAGGATACAAAGTTTGTAAATGATATATAAATACGTGACAGAGAGCTTACGTTCTCTGTCACCACCTCTTTTCAATGACTCACTCGCTTCAGGCTGAACACACTCAAAAGTTATAAGTTGATAAATGATGCTGTAGTAAAGAAGACAGTGTGCAGAAATCTCCTCAATCTCTCTTAATATGTACGAGTTACTGATGAGTCATTCCTCTTGTCCATATGTGACTGCACCTTATTTTCTTATCTGAAAGCAGGTTATGTGATAGTGAAGGACCAGTAATTAACAAAGATGTTTGTATCATGTTTTTGTGCTTGATTTTAGGGCTGTCAAACTGTCTCAGATCAGCTGTAGATGTTTTGTTTAACTTCTATATCATATCAGGTTAATAATGACTAACCTGGGGTCAGTCGAGACCTGGCATCTTCTTGCCTGACCTGTTCTCTTGCAGTCGTGGTGGCATGAATGCCAGATGTTGTACTCTGCTCCTGTCCGCCAGTCATACATTTCACCATCTGTTTGTCAAACCACCCCATGATGTAGCTCACACTCTAGTGTTGTTTGCACTGTTTGTAAGTGTTGTAGATGTTTTATATCCAGAGAGTTTGTTTTTGTCTTTTGGCGAGTTATCTCCTGTTATTATATCATCAGAAGCCCCTTCGTCTTTGTTCTTGTTGCCAGCATACGTCTGGTTCATCCCTCCTTATCGGTCACATTTCACTCTGATCTCAGGTCTGCCTGCATTGCTTTGACATACCAGTGAGCAGCACCTCCTCCTCCAGAGTGATTGCACTCATTCCGCTGGAAGCTGCACTCTTCTGCGAGCTCTGTCATTACTACCATCTAAGCAGTGTAATTACCAGCCTCGATGTGTGTTTGCGGTGCGCGATTCAAGCCTGCATCATGCTGGGCAAGCAGGAGTAGGTGAGCAGAGCGCGCGCGAGAGAGAGCGTGAATGGGAGAGCCAGAACAGGGGAGGTACATCCCTGAGCTAACTAATTACTGTATGTGAGTAATTAAAAAGCATTAAATGTCTGCTATTTATCTTCTGAAGTCTGTGCCAGAGACTGTGCTGGATGTTTCTGCCCTCCTCTCACTGAAGAGGAGGGAGATTAAGTCTTTTCTTCTTTTTTTTCCTCCCATGTGTGTCTCCTTTTTTGCCTGTTTGTTTGCAGTCAATGATCAATTTATGTTGATTTGCTTTAAAAATACTCTCTTACTTTAAATACAACTGGTTCTCAAGATTCCCACCATCAGGTATACAATATATTAGCTCCTTACTGCTAATTACTTTGTGATGGGGAGGTTTCTTCCTCACACAGCAACAGCATTTGTTTTGTCTCAGTACCATTTACTTAAGAAAAACTTGGACTTTGAGTTGAGAATTTGACGTCCTGAGAGTTTGCATTTAAGAAAATTAACGACATTACCATCAGCCTCAGCTCTACTTTTGCTTACAGCTCATCGGCAGCTGTTAGTACTCTCGCAGATTTACAGTATTTAAACATCAAACATGCTAACCAACAGCATGTTAGTAGCACATGTGTGACCAAGTATTGCCACACAGTGCCTGTAGCATGGCTGTAGATCACATATGCACTGCATTACCTCACAGAGGGGCACCTCAAAGGCTGAAGTCCTTACTGCAGCAGCCTGGGTTTGACTCTGCTCCAGACCTTGAACTAACTACACGTCTCTCTACTTTTCTGTTTGTCCACATTATCCTATCTGCCAAAGGCCTAAAATACCAGTAACTAAATTAATAAAGTACACCTTACCTATACAATAAACACCAATAAACCAGGAAAACGCACCAATAAACACAGAGCACCAAGAGCTTCTATAGGATTGGATGTTATTTGGCATCCACATTAGAAAGAACGCAGGTTTAAGTCACTATGCTGTTGGCTTCACTCACTCTGGGAGCTCCTGTTAATGAGAATACAGCTGATCTGAACCATCTCCTTGTAAATGTGAGAAAGGACAACTTCAGAAAAAGTCCCGACCTGATTCACCCGGTGTTTTCCGGAGTTTATGTGTGAGAACAGCTTTAATCAGATGTGTTTCTCACTAAGGAGCTGTGTTCTAGCAAAGGTCACTGATAAAGAAGACCACACTCTCTACATTGCTTCTCTCATCAGGCACCTCAGACATATAATGAAGCCATTCTACCGCTCCGGCAGCTGGGGCGGATAATCTGCGATTGGGCCTCAGTGGATCACAGGACAGCCCTCTGAAAGAGGAAGGACTCTGTCAGAAAGCATGATCAGAGCAGGCGTCTTTGGGCCGGAAGTGACTGTGGTTCCGTAAAAACAAAGACATGATACATCCGCGCGGCTGTATGACGATAGGGAGATTCTGTTTGCCGTGAATGAGTTTTGTTGATGTTGCCCATGTGCGTGTGTTGTGTATGAGTAATGCGGTCTTAATGCCAAAAAGGACTTGAGCTAGCTCTCATAAAAGCCATTGTGTATCATAAAAGACACTGGGACCACTGTGAGCTGCCTTTACACAATGGAAAGCTCAACGTTATGCAAATTGGACTTTGTAAAGCGATAGCCAACCCAGGAGTCGACATTTGTAGAGTTCACAAAGACGCGTGTAGCTGGAGAGAGCACATTTTCTGCTCGTTCTCACTGGAAATAGTTAAATGTTTAACTCCTGTCTTTCTGGAGCTTCCCTTGCAGCTTTGTGCGCAACAGTGTAGTGTGTCACTGCTTAAATTTTAATGCTGGACGTAGTTATGCAGCGGTTCGTTGTGTTTGAGCGTGTGTTCCTGCTGTTGTTTGAATCATATTACATTTTTTAAAGCGCTTGTCTTACGAGTAAAATTGTACTGCTCCTCTCTGATTAACTATGACCATGAGTTTGGTAACTGGTGAAAGTGAGGTGAAAGCACCATGTGATGACACGTACGGTTGAATGTGATGCAAGAAACAGGTGACAGATGAGTGGCATATATGATGGAAGTGGGGACATGAAACCCTAGGATTTTATGAAAGTTAAGTATAACAGCAGAGTAATATGGAACTCCAAAGAAGTACAAAAAATTAAATGGTGAGCAGTGGAACTTTATGGGCATATTTTATAAAGGTATATATGCAGATGATGAGCTTATTCACTGTGTGGAGCCTTATATAGATAAGAGCTTTAACCTCACAATGGAGAACTAAATGGAGACTGAGATTAGACAGAAACCTGAGAATGATAAAGGAAAGAGAGAAATTCTAGTGGTCTGTCTGCAGCATAGAGAATTAAGCACATTTACATTTCAGACATTAAGCTGAATATCATATTAATAACAAGTAACCCCCCACTGAGACTGCATTTTCACACTTGCCAAATTCCCTGTTGGTATCTGCAGCTCTTAAAACATTTTCCATAACCCGTGGTTTCTGTTTCATCCAAAATAGCTGTTAAATATGTGCATTGTTCTGGGCTGTGTTCTTTCTCCTCTGCTCTTCTCCCTGTACACCAACTGCTGCACCTCCACCCACCAGTCTGTCAAGCTAATCAAGTTTGCAGATGACACCACCGTTATTGGACTCATCTCGGACGGGGATGAGTCTGCCTACAGGAGGGGGGTTGAACGTCTGGTGTCCTGGTGCAGCCACAACAACCTGGTGCTGAATGCCCAGAAGACAGTGGAGATTATTGTGGACTTCAGGAAGCACACAGCCCCACTCCCCCCCATCATCCTGACTGACACCCCCATCACCTCTGTGGACTCGTTCCGCTTCCTGGGTACCACCATCACCCAGGACCTGAAGTGGGAGCCCACCATCACTTCCGTCATTAAGAAAGCCCAGCAGAGGATGTACTTCCTGAGGCAGCTGAAGAAATTCAACCTGCCAACACGGACGATGATGCAATTCTACACTGCAATCATCGAGTCCATCCTCACCTCCTCCATCACCGTGTGGTACGCTGGAGCCACTATCAGGGACAAACAGAGACTGCAGCGTGTTGTGCGCTCTGCTGAGAAGGTGATTGGCTGCAGACTCCCATCTCTGCAGGACCTGTACACCTCCAGGACACTGCGGCGTGCAGCTCGGATCTCAGCTGACCCTTCTCACCCTGGACACAGTCTGTTTGACCTGCTCCCCTCAGGCAGGAGGCTCCGGTCCATTCGCACCAGAACCTCTCGCCATAAGAACAGTTTCTTCCCCTCTGCTGTCGGACACATGAACAATAACCGTATGACTGTTCCCACCACTAACACATGACCCTACGCTGTGTTCACAGCATCATTCCATGTTTGGCACTGATCACCACCTGCACTCATGTATATATCATGTATATATCTATCCACTTAGCACTTTTAATTCTTATTCTTATTTTTATATTTTTATGACAGTATGTTTGCACTGAAGCACCGCAGCAATTTCCTAATGTTGTAGACCTGCTCAACATTTGGCAATAAAACCCTTTCTGATTCTGATTCTGATTCTTTGTCCAGGTAAGCAGTAGTTTGGCTACAAAATGCTCTGATAGCTGCAGGTTATCAGAAAAAACACCTAAAAAAAACCAAAGAAAGTGGGATTGTCTTGACAGCACAAGGATAATATGTCTGCCAGTGTCAATGCAGGCCGGTTTTCTGGTTTTCATGGCTCTGACAGTACATGCTGCAGAGAAGATAGAAGTCAGACAGAACAACGTCTTATAGTGAGATGAGACTGAAACTGTCCACTGCAGCCACTGTCTTCATGCTGAACTCTGCTGTCACTCCCTTTCTTTGCAACCAATCAGTATTCTACCCAGGGCAAAGTTTTGTTTGTAGCCTCTGCATTGGTTGAATTCCCACAATCCCTCTCACAGCATAGCGAGAGCTGGTCAAATGAGCACAAACAACACCATAAATCCACATCAGTCTCTTCAATACTTATATGCTATGCTGTAGTTACTTAAATGTAAGTAAATGTTCTTCAAAGCACTAAAGTGAACCTTTTAACTGTTCGTCACCTGCAGTGAAGGTTTATCAGGTTTCTGTTTAGAAAGAAAGCTCCAAAGCAAGTCATTTGACTATTGCCCTCCTGGTTCCAGGGCAATAGTCAAATGACTATGGGTTTGGTTTAATTCTCAGTAAAATTTCCAAGTCGGTTTTCAGTTAAATGTGAGGTTTTAAATGATTTTGAAGATTATGACATTCTGATTTCATTAACTTTTTACGCAGCGTCCCAACATTTTTCACCGCAGAGCTGTACTGCCAAGATCCCTTACTGGGTCTCTCTTTACATTTGCATATGGACCACCATGCCAGCACATTATCATTTCTTGCTGTCACGCAGTCGAGTCATAACCACATCATGAAAAAAAGAAAATAAATAAATAAATTCCCTGCCGGTCACCCTAAAGTACCAACGAAATCAAAACCAAAAACACGCAACCATGACTTCAGTCTGTTGTCTGCACTCACAATGACCCAAGATCAGAATAGTCCAGTCTTCAGGTTGATCGAGTAAGCTGGACGTGACCGTATTCCTGTACCTGTTTGCTGAACGTGTAACCATAAAACCTCAGAAGAGAGAAAACAGAAGTCTTTATAAAGCTAGTTCATTTTTAAGACTTGGTGCTGTGTGAGTGTTATGTTAAAACATACTGTTGTGGTTCACCAAGCAGTGCTCCAGTCTCCTCCACCCACTTTCTTGACTTTTGATATCTACTTTAGCCAAAAGGGTGAGGTTTGGTAAAGTGTTCTTTTGCTTTCTCTTTCTCTCTCTCTCTCTCTCCTAAAAACTATGAACCACACAAAGTTGTTTGTTTAGTGTCGCGCTGTGGAAAGAGTAGAAACAGAGTAACTTCTTTGTGACTGTCACAGCCGTGAGCCCACATAACAGCGAACACAAATATAGGACGCTTTTGTTTTTTTGGTATATAAAAAAATTGGGGGGTTTCATTTACTCATGCTTAAAATACAAAACAATCATCAAATGGCCCAGAATAAGAAAAGAATGCATAGATTTTTGTGTTTATGTGTGCAGTCGCCCCCTCCCTCAAAGATCATTTTTGAGCCCTGCTGTAATCTATGCAGTGGGAAAATGCTTCAGTGTATTTAAACTGTCTGTGCACTCTCCCTGTTTGGATTTGTATTACTTTCTTGTCTGATAAAATTAGCTAGTGTTTCTGAGGTTTTAATCTGCAGCAGAGCGGCTGCAGCCTTCGTGTCCTGTGGGTGTGCGGCTTTCTGTGTGTGCGCGCCATATGTGATAATAATATCCCTTGTCAGCCTCCTGAAGATTAGCCTGGATGGGAGAAATCCTCTGTCATATCCCCTCACCTTATTTTCTCTCTCACTCTGGTTTATCAGTCCTACGTTGTTTTACAGTTTAGAGACTCTGAGTTTTGACTCTGTGGAAAAAATATGGGTCACACAGGCTTTATGATTTAAAAATCAGTGTATTTTAAGGCACATTTGTCTTTGTCTTAATATTTTTCCTGATTGTATGCCTGTTGTTGTTTCTCCTCTCAGATCTGCATCAGACATCATCCAAGAAAGAAGCACAAGAAGAAGAGGAGGAGGACGGCCTGGTTCCAGATTGGATGGACCAGTGAAGTCTTTCCCACCCTCCCTGTTAAAAGCAATGTTTTTGGGAGCTGGAGGTCGTAACAGCACCTTCCCCAGCACCCCTCCCAATATGGGATGCCAGCCCCCTGCCCCCCTGCCCTGAGCTCTCCTGGGGTGTCATGAATAGTTACAGAGACAGAGGGGTAACTTGCACCTCCTCAGACCTTCTCGATGGAGGCGGAGGAGGGTTGCCCCAGCACACTCCATTTCGTCACACCCCTAATGGGCACCCGGCGCTAGGTCCCTCTGACCCGGTCATCCAACCACGCATCTCTGTGCCCAAAATGGGTGTCCGTGCACGGATCGCAGAATGGCCTCCACGCCGTGCTCAGTCCCGGGAGTCGCTGCTCGAGAATGGGCAGATTGGCGGCAATCACTACGGCAATGACGGTTCAGTTTTATCAGTTTTGTCTGACTTCAGGCTGGTGCGGGGAGGAGTCGCCAGGTTGCCCCGGCGGAGGTCCAAGGATGTAGGAGAGTTTGGCGGTGAGAGAAGTTCTCCTTTCAGCCTGAGAGTGTTCCCACCTTTGAGAAAGCGCTCCAACAGTGAAGTGACGCTGAGCGAACAAGATGAAAATGAGGTGAGTGTGAAATCTCCCTCTAGTGCCTCTTTTACACGTGTAGGTCCTAACTGGATTAATTGTTTTCCTTTTAGCAGTAGTCCAGATTGAGTTAAATGACTCAAACAAACCAACTTTACAATGCATGACTTCACAATGACTGACATCCACAAACACCAGTGACTGAATGCAGGTGATACAGCTCTGCAATCTGCTCTGTGGACATATTTACACCGTCCAAGAAAACTTTAAAAACTTAAAATGTTGTTACTGCGTGTTTAGTCTAAACTCCTTTCTGTTATCACAGATGCTGTGGCACATGTCTGCGGTTACAGATGATCTTCCATTAACATTTAAACAAATAGTTTATCAAGCTTTGACAGGCGGATTTAATGGTATTAACTTTTCAAGCTATGCTGAAATCACATATCTGCGGTTTTAAAATTCTGTCCTGCTTTACTTTAATGTGATTAATGAAGTGAAGTTTTACATTTTCATGTCACTTGCTCTGTGAATTCATGATGTTGTTGTTGTGCAGGTTTATTTATTTTCAGCTGTAGTTAGTATGGGTTGACATGCTAACCTAATGAGATTGTTGCAGATGTTTTTGGCTGTTCCCTTACCTCCAGGCCACCTGCAGAAGAAATCAGACATCTGATAAAGACATCTTAAGAATATGTCTGTGTAGGTTCTGGCAGGTTGCCAGGATTTAAGTAAACTGACAGAAACTAAAAAGCGAACCACACGTTAGAGTGAGGTCTTTAAATTACTCTCTGTCAGTCCAAAATGTACTACGGTCTGCCCCAGGGCAGCTGTGGCTACAACCGTAGCTTGCCTCCACCAGTGTGTGAATGTGAGAGTGAATGAATAGTGGCATTGTAAAGCGCTTTGGGTGCCTTGAAAAGCGCTATATAAATCCAATCCATTATTATTATTATTATTATTACGGATTCACTTGGCTTTTTAACAATGTATACCAAACTGTTAATTGTAACTTAATTATAAAATCCGCAGTATAAGAAATCTAGACATTGTTCAGCCTTTATTCTTGTTTCATTGAAGCACTGATATTTCTTTTTTATAGATTTTTTATTTTTTTTATTTGAGGAGCTCTCTGTGTGACTGGTTTGATTGACAGCTTTCAGATTTGTCTAAAATCTGCTCCTAGATCGATAAAAGGCTGATGTTCTAACCACTGAGCTGTTATCACACATTGAAATTGTCTCCTCTTCTTGCATAAAGGTGGAGGCTCGAGGAGATGGCGGATTGGGGAACCGGTTCAGGGAATACGGTAGCACCTCCTCCATCGACATCCAAGGCATCCCTGACCAGAGCTTCTTTGACATGATCAGCCAGTTCCGCCAGGAGAGGCCTGACCAGCGCAGCTCTGCACCCATACAAATCGGCGAGCTGCTGCGTGCTCCAGACTCGCCACCTGGACCTCTCCCCTCAGCGCCCTCACCTGGTCCCACAGGTGTGGAAGACAGAGAGACAGGAAGGAAAGACGGCACTGAGAGAGTGAGAAAGAAAAGTGGAGGGACAGAGTCGTCGCTGGGCACCTCCTCTTTGTTTCGGAAACTTCGGAGCTCCAATAGAGGGGAGCTGGATGGAGGGAAAGGAGAAACTGTTGAGGACAGGGGAACACGAGCTGCCATCAATTCCTCCTTTAAATCGTGGGTGTGTCCAAAAAGCTTTGTCCACTTTGACGCTCAGAGCATCCTGTTTGACCTCCACGAGGCAGCGGCTCAGCGTGGCTTTGTCACGCAGAGGAGAAACACGGCCACGGGAGCATCAGCAGCCTCAGTGTCTCTGTCAGTCTCCAGATCCTCAGCGAGTGTAAACGACCCCATTTACTCCAGCATCGAGGATCTGACTCTGAGCCTCGACCAGGGCTCCACCACACCCTCACTGGGTGTGGACCCTCTAGATGGCGCTGGAGCCCAGAGCTCCAGTCCACTTCTCCTCTCCTGCCCACACTTCCTCAATGAAACCGGAGGCCACGGAGAGCGCAACATCAGCTTCCTCAGCTCGTCATTAGAACGAGGAGGAGATGGAGGAGGAGGGGACGGGGGGAGGGGATGGCTGAGGAAGAGTAACGCCAGCGTGTCAGTGGTGGAGGTGGCCACTGAAGAGCAGGCTACAAGACTGGAAAGACTGAAACTGTACAGCATAGAGCATGTAGACCTGGGCGCTAGGTACTACAGAGACTACTTCCATGGAAAAGGTAGCACTGAGTCATACACAGTTAACACACTCACTCTGCTGCAGAGCCATCACTTCCACTGTCAATGCTATAAATACTCTTTGATCTAACTGCCAGCTGTGTTCATGTCATAATCACCAGAAGTTTTCATTTCCAAGAGTCTCTTGAGTTAATAAGAAAAGGGTAGGGCTCAGTTTCTGACACATTTAGCATGGTACGCTTACCTCCGGCAAACACAGCGATGAAAATTGACTTACAAAGAACATGAAACAAGAACAAGATGCGACATGTTAGGATGTTCTATCTTTTCATTTCATTTCATTCATTCATTTATTCATTTTCAGGCACAACAAATACCTATATTGAACATAAAATACACAAAACAAAAAACAAAACTTGCCTGAAAAAGGAGTGGGACGAAGAAAACTTATTAAATCCCACCCCTATACTCACTCATCAACAAAAAAAAACAATAAACTTCCCGCAGCTACGCCCATCATTGCATACAGACCCATCAACAGCCCCGGGCAGATACAAGCATCTAAGCGGCAGCTCGCAACCAACAATTAGAGCCTTCATAACTGAATACAGAATATATAAATTATAAATTGCATTACCACAGGTAACAGGCAGTAATAACTACAAGTAACAAACACACATACATATACATACATATATATCTACACACACAAGTACATATATGTACATACATACGCACACTTTATTTTTTTTTTTTTATTTTGGAATCCATACCAGCAATGGTAAGAGGACAGACATTACAGAGCACACTAAAACCCATCATTGAGTATACTGTGACCAGACCAACTGTTTGTAGAGGAATTTAAATCTATGAATATTTTTGCATTGTTTCAATTGTAAACTCAGACTGTTCCAGATTTTCACACCACATACAGACACACAAAAGCCTTTACGGGTTGTTCGAGTTCTGGGTAATTTGAATTCTCCAAAGCCTCTCACATTATAAACCTTTTCTCGAATTTCAAATCTAGTTTGTAAATTTGCCGGTAAAAGTTTAGTAAAAGCTTTATACAAAATTATGGATGTATTGTAATTAACCAGATCCTGGAATTTAAGTAACTTTGCCTGAAGAAAGAATTTGTGAGTATGATCTAGATAACCAGCCTTGTGAATAATACGCAGTGCTCGTTTCTGTACTGTGACTAATGGATTAGTTGTATTTTTATATGTATTTCCCCACACTTCCACACAATATGTAAGATATGGAAGAACCAGGGTACAGTACAGAGTACGAAGTGCATCTTTATCAAGGAATTGTTTCACTTTGTTCAAAACTGCGAGGCTTCTGGAAATTTTGGTTTTTTTTTCTTTGATGAGTTTCTAGTAACCGAGACAACAGAAATCACTTCTCACTCATGAGAGCCATTAATCTGATTGAAAGACACAACAGTTATACTTCATAAACATTCAGTCTCAGTAATAAAATTGTATAAATTATCTTTATGTTTTAAAATCTAAGTACCCTGAAAGTGAGCACTATAAAACTAGATGCTAGATGCTAACAGATTTTTTTTAAACCGTGGAACAGATTTACAGACATACGTTTTCCACATTGAAACCCAATGTTTTTCATTTTTGTTTTTGATTACTGCTTATATGTGTCCAGATGTAGTTTCTGAAACAAGAAACACTTGCTCTGCTTTTTCTTTCTCTTTTCTAAGTGACTAATAAGTCTTTAAAAGTAGTCAAATTTCTTCATCTTGTCGGATGATGTCCGCCCACTGGTGTTAATCACTACTGAGAGCTCAACAATACTGACGTAATGATCTTCCTTTATAATCCAATTTGTGCCTCTTGCTGTCATCCGTTGGAGTTAGATTGTGACGATGTTGTTTGTCCATTCAGAGTTTCTCACATCTCATCCTGCAGCTCTTTATATCCAGCTGGGCCCCAGCGCTGAGCTGGCCAACCTCCCACAGTTTTTCTTACACGTGTACCTGTCTGTTCTGCTGGCAAACTCTGACCTGATGATACGCCACCTGCCTTTCTGCAGGTCGGGAGGAGCACTTAACAACAGTTGTTTTAGATCTGTTGTTAAAGGTCAAATGTCACACCAATTTTCAGAGGAGGCGTTTGTGTGAGCTTGTCATTGGGCATTTCTTGTCAGCATCACCTCTTCTGACACTGTTGATGAAACTTCCCTCTGGCGTGCATCATCTGGCTGAAGCCTAATTAGTGACAGATGCTGTTAGCCGCACGTGTGTGTGTGTGTGTGAGCGAGAGAGAGAGACAGAGGCAGGCCTGCAGCCACACAGATAAAGGTTATCATTCCAAAAATATGTTCATCTGCTGACTTGTTTCCAGCTTAGCTGTCCCCCAAAACGCTGCAGAGATTGTGTGCGTGTGCACGTCAGAAAGCCTCATCAAAAAGCTGACATTTGCACCACAGGACGTGGCGTAGAAGCTGATCAGGCCCGAGTCTTCTAACGTGCCCATCATCCCCGTTCACTCCAGCGGTGGGATGGAGGAGGAGTACTTGTCAAACTGGATTCCTCCTCACAGTTCTGGAGAATTTGTGTTTCTTTCCATAATGCCTGCAGCACTGGCATTAGCATGGCTCAGCTTATGAGCTTTAGAGGAATATCGGCAAGATGCTAGTATAGTGTGGCGATAACTCTGTCTCGGCCCCTTTAATAGATGAACGTGTTGTGCCGACAATGCTAATTGACTGCTGTGGACATTACATTTTATTCACTTCCTTGAGTTACAAGGCTGAGGACATATTTCTCCTTTTAATGGTCTCATTCTAAAGGTCATGCTGCCTCATCTGTCAGGCCTGCTAAGTACACATGAATTACACAACATCCAGACAGTCTCTGTAAGTCAAGTTCTTTCCCATTCATCTCATTTCTTATGTATCAGTTCAGTGCTTGTGAACTTTTTCATCCTGTGAAGTGGGACATGACAGAATAATTTGAGAGCCAGTGTGTTATATGTGCTGCTTACTCTCCTTCTCAGTCATGTTGTGAACCTCAACACATTTCTGTAGCCACTTCTGCTGCTTTGTGCTCATTATACATGTAGTCATGTTGATATTACTGATTTAAATCATTGTGAGGTATGTTGCCTAGATAATTTCTCTCTGTGCAGCTACTGTAATTAAAACGTGTTATTTATTTTTAAATAGGGAAGCAGCATGGTGGGTCTGTAGACTGTGCTGTGCCTCATATTAGCGTTTGGAGTTTGTTCTCACTGTGTGTGCGTGGGTTTTCTCTCAGAGTTTCGGTTTCTTCTGCCATCATGCAGGTTAAAGATCACTATCTGCACCCAGGAGCCTCTCATAAAAGAGATTGTTGATCTCTAGAGTTTGCCTTCGAGGTAAAATAATTAAAAATAAATTAATGCGTACAGTTCATAGAGTCCTTTCTTAAACAGGATTACCTTAAACAGGATTTTAATAAATTCATCAGTTTTCCAGGGCAAACAAAAAGGTGGTTGTTATCTGATTTTATGGCTCCAAAAACACTCCAAAACATAAAGCTGGTCAGTTTACTCTCATTCAAGGATTAAGCAGTTAGAGAGAATCTGGAAACGATGTGGAAGTAGATGAAGATTACATTTCCGATGCTCGACTCATCACTGATAGCATTTTTTTGGCTGCTGCTTCTTCTTTTATTATTGGAAAACTCATCTGATCGCCTGTCTGCTGGCACACTGAGGTGTAGACACAACACAGGCACATGTTCAGACACAGAACTTTCTCTGCTTCTCAGACTTTAACCTTGGTTGTCTCTGACCTCCTCCAGAGCTCTCAAACTACTTCGGGACAGACGATAAGCTGGGCCCTGTGGCCTTGAGCATCCGCAGAGAGAAACTGGAAGACACCAAAGACCTGAAAGACCAGTACCAGTACCGACTCATCGTCAGGACGAGCGAGGTATGCGTGTGTGTGTTTATGTGTTTATATGCTGATCACGGGGGTTTCCAGTCAGAGTCTGTTAATTACTCAACTGCTTTCAGTTTCTCCAGGCCTACCTGTGACACGTGCCCTCATTATAACCTTCCCTCTGTCCCCTCGCCCCTCTGCTCATCCCTCTTCTGCTCTCTGTCAGTGGAAAATTCCACCTGCTCAGTCCAAGCACATTAAAGCCAAACCAAACACGGGCTGCTCCCACAGCCAGCTACTTCTCCTCTTTGATGGATCAGACACTCATGATGTGATAAATGATGGGCTGATGATTGTAGAGAATTAGTTTTCAGATTCTCTGCATCCATTCTTGGTTTTTTTCAGAGGTTTTACTTCCACAGTTTCCAAGACACAATTTTGGAAAGACATCTTTGTTCAGAGACACAACTGATGATTATTTTCCTACTAATTAATGTAAATTGTCCATCTCAGTTTACCGAAGTCAAGTAGAATGACTCTTGTAGTTTGACTAACAGTCCAAAACTGAAAGACATTAAGTTTACTGTAACTGAAATAGTTGGAGACTATCTCGATGCGGGGCTACCAATTCTAAATTATCTGAAGGTGTGAATGGTTCTTTCTCTGTGTTAGCCCTGCAGCGTGTCCAGGGTGTATCCTGCCTCTCATCCTATGACAGGTGGGATAAGCTGTTGGAAAATGGATGAAAATTCTGGAAATTAATAGTTAGTGCTAGTGTTCACACCACTTAGACCTCACTTTCTGCTCAGCTCAGTCTTATGGGTTTTTTTTTTTTTTTTTTATTTTGTGCATGGTTGGCATTTAAAATGATAACACAGCACAGTTTGTGTCAGAGGTCTTGTGAAGTAATTGGCTTAATCTCAATCAATATATTTTACCGGTTTAGCATCATAAAGACCGCTCGAACAACAAGCTCGCCTCTCCTCATTGTGTTAATGCAGTCTTAGCCTGAGTGTGTCCTTCTTTGTGGCTGTGCTGTGTTGTTTTTAGCAGGATTACATGGCTGCCTGGCCTCATCACTGTAGCTCTGGTATAACAATGGAGCCTCTCCACCATCTAAGTACACAGAGCTAAGCTAACAGACACAGTCCAGGCCCACTGTTCCCACACAGAGAAAAAAGGAGATTGATTGCGGACTTTATTCTCTCCCACTCAAGCCACAGCCGCTCTCAAATATCCATCCCCCTAAGCCTGTCATTTAATTCTGTGCTGACACAGCAAGGTGGGGAGACTTCCTCTTTCTCCTCTGTCACACATTCAAACAGCCCCCCCCCCCCCCCCCCCCCCCTGATATTTCTGCTCAGCACGTCGCAGTCACTCGTTCGGCCTTGCTCACAGGCTGACAAGTTGAAACGATATCTGCGTAACTTCAGCCGTGGGTCGGTCGGGCTTCATTTCCTTGCGGCAGACCCGAGTCGCTGAGGTTCAGCTGTCTCTCCGGCCTCTGCCAGCTCCAGAGACCGCCATACATTTTTAATCAGTCTGCAAGTGAGAAGCAGCAGCCCACTCCTCCCAGAGGTTATTATAGTCTAACTGTTTTGAAGCAGGTCAGTTCCCCCTGATCAGGAAGCAGCACAATACTGAGCAGAATCTTGATTCACAACACCGCTGAACTTAAAGCCTCCATGCAGACGCCTGTCACTGCGTGCGTGTTTGACAAACAGGAAGATGCTTCAGGGCAGCAGGGCGCCATTAATGTGATCTGATGGACCGACCTGCTTCAGACTCCCATACTGTGAATCATCCAAACCCCTTTTTCTCAAAAGTGTAGTACAGCGACCTCTGACCTCTCTCAGTAGAGTTCAACATCAACATTATTGTTACTTTTTTACGGCAATGCTGCTTTATTATTTCATAAATACCCAACCCACAAAGCCAATATGTCTGATACACTAAAGTTCAATTCACTTCAGAAGTTTTATGTCAACAAAGAAAAAAAGGAACAAGAAATAAATCCAAAAAATAAGAATTTAAAAACTAAGACTGTTCTTATTATTACTTAATCTAAATATTTTTTTTATTTATGTTTAAGGTGTACAACATAAATGTCCAACCAAAAATCTAAAACTTGAGCCCTTAAAGGAAAAACACTAAACAGCAGAAAGCATTAAACTTTAAGACCATGCAAAAAGAAATTTACTGCTTAACTATTTAAATTTATCGATGGGTTAAAAAAATCAAAACAACAGCAATAAATCCAGTGGTTTTATCACAAACAAGAACGATGCACATCATCACATCATTAGCAAGGCTGGTTACTATAATCACACTGATCTGTTGTTTCCCACATCATGAGGTTATATTCACTGTAACACCTTTGGGGGGCGGAATATAAATTTTCTTGACATTTCAACCATGACACTTGAATAATATTTGTTATGTAGGAAGCTCAAATTGCTTCCAGTTTGTTTTGTTTTTAAAACTAATGTTGTTCTGAACCCACAGCTGGTGACGCTGCGCGGCTCCATTTTAGAAGATGCAGTGGCGTCTACGGGGAAGCATGGCACCGTTCGGGGTCTGCCACTCAAAGAGGTCCTGGAACAGGTCGTCCCCGAACTCAACGTGTCCTGTCTGAGACTGGCGCTCAGCACGGCCAAAGTCACAGAGCAGCTCCTTAAACTGGATGAACAGGGGGTGAGTTTACGGTGCACTGAGTGCACCGAACAGCTGTTCCAGCAAGCTGGAAGACTGCAGAGTAAAATTGTACACTAATAAGGGGAAGCTGTGGCACGTGGTGTTCTCAGGTAGTGTGTGAGACTTGGGTAACTGATTTAGTGCTGGTGCAAAGTGCAGTGTTGTACAGGGAAAGCTGTAAGAAAAAGGGTGTGGTACGTTTGAGCATGAGTGAGTAACCATACAAGCTGTAATGTTTGGCCATGTTATCTCACCTTTCATTTAATGGAGGGAGAAGTGTAGGGTGGAGGTATTTTGCCAACAACTGAGCTGTTGGGTTGTTTGTGCAGGTGGTTTATAGATCAACAAAGCTGTGTGTAAACAAGTCCAGATATACGTTACTTTTGGGTTAAAAGCTTGTTTGTTGGCATTAACCTTCAGAGTGCTGTGTTTCAGCTGTGTTTGTGTGTGTGTGGTCTCTCAGCTGCTCGTGCTTGTTCTGCTTGTGTAATATTAACATCGTGTCTCTTCTGCCTTGTAGTTAAGTCAGAAGCACAAGGTGGGTGTTCTGCTGTGCCGTGCAGGGCAGAGCACAGAGGAGGAGATGTACAACAACGAGGAGGCATCGCCCGCCTTCTCTGCCTTCCTGGAGCTGCTCGGGGAGCAGGTGCTTCTCAAAGGATTCACCAAATACGCTGCACAGCTCGACACCAAGAGTAAGAACGCTCTGCAGCATAGCATCCGCTTTTAGAAATCATATTTTTACATGTTGGTCTCATTGCTGAAGAAGTGGTTTCAATGTATTATTTCATTACTGTTTCCTATTCTCAAAAGAAAAATGCAAATAAACTGTGAAATGAGTATTTTAGGTTTTAAAGGATGTTCTTCATAAAGACACTCACTTGTCTCGATAAAGCCATAAAGAATGTTTACACAGTAACTCCTGCAGCATCTTTAGTTTTCATGAATTCACTACATTTAACAGACTCATCAGTCAGTAATGTTGCATATGTGTCATAAAACCGGGGGTTACACAGTGAATGCATCATCAGAAACTTTGACTAATGTGTGGTCAACAGCTGCTGACTTTCAACAAATATCTTTCCTCCAGCGGACTCTACGGGCACCCACTCCCTGTACACCACCTACCAGGGCTATGAGATAATGTTCCACGTGTCCACCATGCTGCCATACATGCCCAGCAACCCACAGCAGGTAACAGCCCCACCTAAGTAAAGCACCAACACTGGTGTACGTCTCTAAAGAAAAAAAAACATCCAAGTCGATGCTTTGTTGTCACACAGCCTTTGAAAGCACGTCTGTGTTTGTTAGCTGAGGCTTCTTCTGCTATTTTTTCTCTGGCTCGTAAACGACGGCAAGAATTCATGAAGTGGAAACTTGTGACTTTTGTCGACCTCTTCATTTGGAATTTTTTGTTTTTATTCAGCCTCTTGTGTTTTTATAGTCTTTGTTTTCTGTGTCTTGGTATTTCTTTCCTTTCTGGCTGTCTCTTCTTTCATTGTTTGTCTGGATCAGAGTTGGGTGGGGTTCAGCAGTGTAGTTATTAGTATATTTTCTTCCTCTTACTTTCCCTCTCTATCTTTTTTTTTTTTTAAATTTGACTAAATTTTTCTTCTTGCATGATCTTCTGGATGCTGTGCGTTCCCAGCATGTGCTGGTGTCGCTCAAGAGTGTGTAAAATTCAGCATGTTGGTATTTTTTACAGTTTGCCTGAGTATTTGCGTAAGAGCCTGTCTCGAGTGTGCACATGTGCCTGCAGGTGCTCGGGATTAGTGCACACTTTTGAATGTGTCAGTATGTCAGAGCAGAGCAGTTTAGGCCAAAGAGGTGTCATTAAACATACATTAATCTTGTTAATTAAACTTCACTGTTGCCATATCCATACCAGCAATCAGTTATTTATTATAGAAAAAGCTTTTTGATAATCTCCTCATCTTTTAGTAACATGAGAAAATGTGAAATCGTTGAAATGTTCGAACAGCTGAGTGTTGGTGTCAGGTGTTTATAACAGCACAATAACTCCATCCAGAGGCTTTAGGGGCTGCAACAGCAAGGAGGTTTACTTACTCAGTTGAACCTCTAGATGGCATCATCTCACTGCAAAAATAACCCTCAGTGACTGGAGAAGCAAAAGAAGGTTGAAACATAAGCTGCTGTGATGACTCCTGAATTCAGGATAAAGGAGAACACTAACTTCACCTGCACAACTGTTCTTGGGTTAAATGAACAATGAAGAAATTTGCTGTAAATAACAGGTGAATCATGCATATGAAGGGTCACATTCAAAACGCTGAAATAGAAAATGATGATATGCTAACAGGGCTCTAGAGTGCGACCAATTTGGTCGCAAATGCGACCAAATTTTTCAGTGGTGCGACTAAAAATAAATATTTGGTCGCACAGGTGCGACCAACTGTTCCGGTAACAAAAAAAAAATCTCTGTAACTCTCCGTGTGGTCAACAACAGACACACATTATGCCCCTATCGTGGACTAAACCAATCAGAGATAGTCAGGGGCGGGACCTCTCTGATTGGCCGTGGTCCAGTTGAAAGTGCAGGTGGAAGAGAGAGGTGAGTAGCTTGAATAAAGCGATATCAATTCATTAACGGATTCCACACAAAGACCTAAACACGGAGCGGACCCAACACATCAGAATCAGCTTCGTCTTTCTCGGCTTTCTCACCCGACGGCCTGAACACGGACACGCTGTCGGAGTTTAGCGATTCTTCGGGTCCGCGCTGTGTTTACGTCTTTTTGCGCTGATTCTGAGCTGCAGGTTTTGCCTCTCTCCAACCAAAATTCACCGAGCCTGCAGCAAAAGAAGCAGCAAACTGCGCTTCACATTTGATCAATGTCGTCATGAATTCCCTCTGACTTTTGCTGTTTTGCTTCCACCACGATAAAAATCACACTTCCTGCACAGCTCTCTCTCTCTCTGTACTTCAGGAACAGTTTCCCGTCTCAAATCTGTTTTCTGCATTATTCATTCGCTTATTACCCACCAGTCTAGCGTTGTTTACAGCGCTTTTTCTTTTTTCACTTAAATGACCTCGGACAAGAAAGCCTAATTTCTGCTGTTCAATACTGAAGAAATTTAAATTTCTTAAAATTATGCAAAATTGCAGAATATTTTTAAGGTTATCTGCTATAAAAAGCCAGACCAGGAAAATCTCCTTCATGTTTTCCTGTGTTTTATTCTCAGTTACTTTCACACAAAGGCATCTGCTGTGATTTTCACAATTCTGATGAAGTCTCATGTGTATCAGTACTGATAAATGATCAGAATTATAATATTTCTGACTGTCTGAGGCTAAATTGAATCAAATCAGGACTTTGAGAACCGGAATTGAATGGATTATAGAAATCAGTGATGATACTCAGCCCTAGTGAGCAGCCTAGGCCTGAGAGAAGTGGATGTACTGTAGCTGTGGGTAATAAGAAAAGATGAAAAGAACTATTGATAACTTTTTTGTTAAGTTAAGGCCTGATCTGTCTGAAATTCATAGCCAGTGCTCTGACACGGTGCCATCAATATTTGAATGCTGAAAAAGCACAGTGTATCCAGAAAACACATTATATGCTGCAGTAAATGCACTGCCCAAGTGTCCCCTCTCCCCACGGCCTTTCAGCAGCAGACAGCAGCAAACAGGTCGTCAGAGGAGGCCAAGATGATGATTAAGTTTTTAACATTTTCTACAATATTGACAAAGCACTTTAAGCACAAGTTTGTTAGTTAATAATTTAGAAATTAATATTGTCTGTATGGACTTCCCCCCCCCCCAAAGAAAGTGCACATGTAAAACTGCGGTGTTAAGCAATGCGGTTGAAAAATTTGAGTGCGCCTAACTTTTGTGCCGGTACGCCTAAATTTTTAAAGTTAGGCGTACCGGTGCGCCCATGTCAAAAAGTTAGTCTAGAGCCCTGGCTAATACATAAGAGGCCCCAAATAGCCCAGATTTTCATGCTACTGTAAAAAAAACATGAAGTGCAATTCAAATATTCACACAGCAGCCTGGGTATGAGTGAAGGATGCTCCTGTGGTACTGCACAGGAGCCAAACAGTGGGCTGCATTACATAATTGGTATTTTCACACTTCTCTTTGCAGATGAAGAGCAGATTGGCAAGCACCGCACCACAGACACAGCCTGCACTGTGTGCCACGTCTCCTACATAAACGCAGATAGACAGACAAGCTAACGCACACACACAGACACAAATAGCCCACACAGAACCCGCAAAACAAATTACGTAAAGAGCTGTTGCTTGGTGTCTAACAGCGAGTGTCTTAATCTCTCTTTTCCCCTGTCGGACATTCTGTCGTTCACTGAGTCAGTCGTGTGAATGCCAATTACGCTCGCTCGTTTTTATTAATTTATCGTTTTTATGTCTTCTCTCCTGCTCAGCTCCTGAGAAAGAGGCACATAGGGAACGATATTGTCACCATCATCTTTCAGGAGCCCGGAGCGCTGCCCTTCACCCCGCAAAATATTCGTTCACACTTCCAGCACGTTTTTGTTATTGTTCGTGTTCACAACCCCTGCTCTGAAAACACCTATTACAGGTAAATGTTTACATCAGCACAAACTCATGTTTCTATACACGTGGTGCACGTTATTAATTAGGATCTCACTTCCAATACTGTTCCCGCCTCTCAGTGTTGCCGTGACGCGAATGAAGGATGTGCCCCCCTTTGGACCACCCATCCCCAGCGGCGTCACCTTCCGGGACCCAGAGACCTTTCGTAACTTCCTTCTCGCCAAAGTCATCAACGCAGAAAACGCAGCACACAAGTCTGAGAAGTTCCACACCATGGCGACGCGAACACGGCAGGAGTACCTGCGCGACCTGGCCGAGAACTATGTCAGCAGCACGCCGCTGGATTCAGCCGGCAAATTAAACAACCTCATCTCCCTCGCATCTAAGAAACGGGAGCGCACGAAGGCGAGAGAGGGAGCGGAGCTGGGTGCTGCCGGGGCGGTCGCCTGGAGAGTCCAGGCCCAGGACTTTAGCGGAGGAGGGGGAGCAGAACTCCCCTGTGCCTTGGGTGTGTCGGCTGAATACATCGTCCTCATAGACTGCTCCACCAAAGAGGTGGTGTTCAACTGTTTCTGTGCAGACGTGATCGGCTGGACGCCGGAGCGGCTGGCACTGAAGATCTTCTACGGCAGAGGAGACCACATTGCAGTTCGAGTGCCAGAGGGAGGTGCACAGGACATCAGGGAGATGGTGCAGAGGTTAAAGGTGAGACCTTGGAGCAAAGACTTGATCTTGGGATTTGGGGTCATACAGGCTGTGCTGTAAGCAGATCTTGTAGAAAGACTACAGTGCAAACACAGTTGTGTCATGTCTTGTTTACTTCCTTGTTCTCCAGCCTGTAGTTTTCTTTACATCCTTTGGTGTGTGTGTTGTTTTTTTTATTGCTTTGTTGCTTTCTCACCAACTCTTAGAGTAAAATAACATGAAACTTTCCTCATCTGTTTGGATTTGTGCCCCTGTATGTCTAGTGCAAACAAGACATACTGCTTGCACAAAATTATTCTTTAGAGCTTCCTGTAGTCAGAAATGTTTCATGTGGTTATTGAAGTTTATTAGACCAAATCAGTGCAACACCTTCATTCTTTTATACTCCTTTAAGCTCAGGGGATTTCCACAGTGGATGTTGGTTTTCATTCCACTGAAAAACTAAATTCAAAGGCAAGTCATTGTGTCAACATTCACACTGTATTCTGTGTTTTGTTTTTTTTTTTTGCTTTATGTTTTTGTGGTTGTCTTCCTTTTTCAATGAAGCTATGCCACTGTCTGCACTGGCTCATCTGAGGCCTTTCAAATTGTGATAATCTCTGAAAAAAGTGATGAATTAAACGCTGGGAAGAGGAGATTTCCTGGACTCGATCAAGCTTTGAGTTAATCCAGCAGAAAATGAAATATTTAAAAATGAGTTAATCTTACTAAAAGCACCAAATACATGCAGAGTTGAGACTGAAAAGTTGACCCAGTGCTGGGTAAGAAGTCATCATCACCTGGTTGTTACTTTGCTATGATGATCTTTAGTTTGTTAGTCCATATATATAACAAGCTAATACTGTAAATCTGATATGATTTTTTTTTCCTTCTGTTTGTGTAGTTGTTGACAGTGGGATGTGAAACTGTGGATATGACACTAAGGAGAAATGGACTGGGACAGCTGGGCTTCCACGTTCGCTTGGATGGCACCGTAGCTGAGGTACCGTCAGATGACCAGATCTAATTTTGAAGCACTCTGAAGATTCTTGGCCGCGCATAAATGCTCTGCTTTTGTTTTGTTTTTCATCCAGGTGGAGGAGTACGGCTTCGCCTGGCAGGCAGGCCTGAGGCAGGGTAGCCGGTTAGTGGAGATCTGTAAGGTGGCTGCAGTGACGCTGACGCACGAGCAGATGATTGACCTGTTGAGGACATCGGTGACAGTCAAAGTTATCATCATTCCTCCATACGAAGAAGGCGGGCCTCGTAGGTGCGTGGCAGTCTGCGTGTGGTTTCCTTTGAATCCTGTAGAGCTTCATTTGTAAACAGCTGTCATGAATGCAGATGTTTGGACAGTGGGTTACAGCACAGGAGCGCGCTCAGTGTAAGTGGGCAGAAGTGGAAGGACAAGAGCGAGCTAGAAGAGAGCGCAGGACACTCATTACTCCAACACACAAAAGCCTGGCAGAGATAGTGGCCAGACTCCAATGTTCTGATGATTCTGTGTGGGAGTGTGTGAAAAGAGGAAGCGAGCAAACAGAGAGAAAGAAAGATGCGTGGCTGAAAAGGAAGCGGGAGAAATGAGGCACACAGACAAAAAGAAAGAAGCATTTGTTTAACGTGAATTAGCTACAATCCGCCTTCCTTTCTTCTTCATATCTGCTCATCTCTGCTATTGTGTCACTTCCTCTCCTCCACATCATTTATATCTTTTCCCTGCCGTCACCCTTTTCCATCCTTTCATCCACACACGAGGCCTTGATTGAGACAGAATAACGAGACCTTATGAGACGCTGATGTGGTGTTACTGAGGTGAAAAAATAACCGTGTGTGTGTGCGCGCACACTTGTGACCGAGAACCAGAGCTCCTAAATACAGTAATTGTGTCAGGCTGTGTGATCGCACAGTGGTTAGATTTCTTTAATGCTGGAGGCAGTTTAATTACGCCAACTTAAATCCCTTTGACACACACACATGCACAAACACACACATGGTACTGTGGCATTGGAGCAACTGATAATTAGAGTCTTGTATTTCATTCTTCCTCTCTCTCCCCATCCGACTCATTTGCTGTTGTGTGCCAGGCAAGCAGATTGCATGAGATTAAAGCCTGGAATCTGCAGGAGAAAAAAGGTCCACAAAAAATATAAATAAATAAATAAATAAAGGAGTGGAAGTGATTAATTAAAAATGCACGCCCTGTGCGAATGAAAAGGACAGGAAAAGAGGGAGGGAGGGAGAGAGTGAAAGAGAGAGAGAGAGAGGGAGGCAGGGTTGAGTGTTATGAGCAGGAGAGGCAGAGAAGCGCTGGGTGAGGAGGACGTGTCTCAACACCGCCGAGAGTTAGAGCAGTGGGTGGAAGAGAAAAAGAAAGAAAAGAGAGAGAGAGACCAAAGTTGGAAGGGCTTTTTCTTTGCCGTTCTTTCTCGGCTCTGAACGTGCAAGATGGACAGATACGACGGGGAGAAGGTGTGACTTCTGGCACTGTGTATTTGACTGTGTGCGTGCACGAGTGCGTGCGTGCGTGCACGAGCTCCAGCTGTGTCACATCAGCCAGCGTGATGGGAGGAACACTGAATGCCGGCAGATTGAGGCTCTGCTCTCTCTAAGGTTTGTGCTCTCTTCCTGCGTTTGTGTTAGCCCGCGCTGCTGTTATGTAACCGTATTGATACTGATTGGATTTGACTCATTCCGTTGTTGATGAAAATATCCCGACCACATGTGCATCGACTTGTGTGTCTTTTGGTTTAATGCACATGTCATTTGAAATCAGCTGGTGGTGTTTTTGAGGACGTCTGTGTTGTGTTTGTGTTTTACCGTGGACATGGCTGCAGCGTGTTTTCACTGTGGATTAGTCAGCTGATTATTTTCAAGGTTAAATGAATAATCACACTGTATAAAAGAAACATGTATCCCCTGCACAGTTTCCCAAAGCACACGATGACATCTTGAAATGTTTTGTCCAAGCAGCACTTTGAGGAGCCTCACAGATATTCTGCTAACATGTGTGCTAAAAACAAACATTTGATTCATCGTTGAAGCCAATTTTAAGCAAAAACATGTTTGGGGAAACTATAATGGACTTCTTTGTTCTGACTTTATTTTTGTTCTGCTGCTTACAGGAACTTTTGGTGCCCCCAAAGACTTTATAACCACCCCCAAAACAAAAATGCACTCCCCCCTCTGATGCTGTGGTGAATTTATCATTGGGGTCTAATTTATCCAAGCATAACAGACACTTTTATTCATCCATTAAACGTAAATAACTGAAAATTAATAGACTTACGTCAGACAAGGTAACCGCATTATTGCCTTAATACGCCACATGCGTATTGTTTAATAATGAAAGTTTATACTACACACACTCTGTCCTCATGGCCTTTATCCCACTCTGCCTCACTTTAAATCCTCACCCTCACAGCATTTTCCTGCTCATTTCCTCCTCTCTTCATTAGTCTCATGTTAAATGCCATCCAGTATGCATATTTGATGCCTCCTTCCCTCCCTCAGTGAGGCTTTGTGAATGGAGTAATGATGATGATGTGTAAAAGACATGTGCTGGGCTACTTACATGCTGTTTTTATTTATTTAGTCAGAGGGAGCTGAAAGAGTGAATATCTGTGTGATCTTTGTTTTAAAAACAGATTCATAATTATTTGATGCGTGATTGTACAACCAAGGCAACCTTGCGTGCCTTTACTAAACATATCTGCTGTGTCTACCAAGACTCTGATTCAGGAGCTGTTTGATGAGATTGGATATTTCTCTCTCACACACATATACACAGACACACACACTTGACCTCAGTCTCGCAGTAGGAGAGATGGAGTCCTGATGTGCCAATAATCGGTTTACTTTGCTCTCTTTCTCCCCCCATTGGCGTCAGGGGAGCTCATTAGTGAGCTCTGTTACATGTCTGCAGTGTGTTTGAGCATCCACAAAGTAAGTTATGAGACGACAATAATGTGGAGCATTTGGGGGAGATTTATTGAGCAGTTTCCACGCACTGAACTCGGTACAGAAACCGCTGTTCTGGTTCAGCTACAGTTCAGGGCTGCTGCATTTACTGACCCGTGCTGAGGATCAAAAACTACACATGAAGGCTGTGTAAAGGAGATAACCTTGGAGTTTTGGAGGGAAACAGCAGCATTTTAAGTGTCATGCTTTTAATTCTCTTGTAGTGGATGTGGTGTCTCTGTACCGTTATAAACTGTCCTCCTCTGTCTCTGTAGGGGCTGCACCGAGGAGTACGAGATGAAGACCATGGAGCAGAAACCAGAACCTGAGCCTCTAGCAGCAGGATACCGACCCTCTCCTCGCCAGACCTGGCGATGGGAGAACTCACCTGTTCCTCAAGTGCTCCACCCCACTAGCATGCAGCGCTGGGCCCCCATCGGCCCCCCACCTCCTCCACTAGTACGCTCACACAAGCCCCTGATGCCAGTTCCCTACAGAGAGCCTCAGCACCTCAGCTCCAAGAGGTGAGCCTCACTTCTACACATGTGCTGCTGCCCCACTTGCACCAAGTCTTTATTTATCACTCCATTAAAATTCAGATTTTAAGGGGAAAAAAGCAAGTATAAAAAGTGTTTAAAGCCTGCAGTGTGTAGAAATGTAGAAAAGGGACAACAGCAGCTGCTTTGACTTTTTTTTCCTCATTGTACTCTTCACCTGAAAAGCTCAGTGAGTGGCCAAAGTCTTTGTTCTAGGCTAGATGTTCTAAAGCCTCATACAGACCTTGGAGGAGGTGCAGGAGTCAAATTTCCTTTAAGTAATGAATGCGAAAAGGTTGTTATGGATGTCTTTGTCCAGTGATGACAAAATCTTGTCACCTACTTCAGCTTTAACTGCGTATTGTATGAAGTTAGTGAATCCAGTCAGCATTCTTCAGCATACTATGAGGATATTTGTTCATTAAGACTTAAAGCAATAATTAATGATGGGTGTAAAAGTGTGATATGCATTGCAGTGAGCCATCTTCACAAAGGCTTCCTGTAGTAGATAGCATCCTCGTCCAAACTCCTCAATCCTCGTCGCATTTTCAGTTTTACATCACGGAGCTGTCATCATCTTACACAGTTAATTATAGAGATGAGGAGAAAACTGCTGCAGCTGTACAGGTGGCTGTAGATGAAATGTTTTATTGCATTTTAACTAAACAGTTGTTCTGCAGCTCCTTGTCTTAGTTTGTTTATGTTGTCTGATGAAAGATTTGATGTTAAATCACTGAATGAATGTTTGAGGAAAAGTGATGTCAGCTGGATGACATCATGGATAAACCGAACATGAACTGTGACTGCTCCAAGAAAACCTGCTTAGTCCTGTCATCAGGATGTTTTCTTCATACAAAAACCATAAATATGATGGAACTCCTGTGCACGGCTCCTGAAATCCTTCTATATAACATTTCACATCAGGGTTTTCCGAGGCAGATATGTGTGAAGTAACAAAAGCCCTCAGGCTAACTCGTGTGATTACTGCACCGTATAAGCCTGCCAGACGGTCGTAAACTTGTATTGATAGTAAATGATACCCTGGCATTTTGTTTCACCTAAAAAGTGGAAACAATAAAGTCTTTGTGTGGTTTTATTCCACTTAAAGAAGTTTTTTCCCCCAAAACTGTCAATACTAGTTTTTTAAACTTGAGTTGGTTCCAGGTGTTTGTCTAAAACAACACATTTTAACAAATTTCCCACGTGTGGGACTAATAAAGGTTATCTTATCTTATCTTATCTTTAAGCTGTTTTCATTGTGTTTTCAGTCTGTTTTGCTCTTTTGAGTGACACACAGACACACTAGTCCTCAGTTATTTTAAATCTCTCTTATTTGTGTTATGTATCAATCACCTCTCTGTAGTACGCTTGTTTCTCTCGATTACCCACCGTCCTTTGTGTATTTCAGGCCGGTCAGCTACCCAGAGAACCACTACAGCCTGTCTCCTGCAGGAGGCGACAGGCCCTACAGAAACCCCTCAGCCAGCTTCTCCTCTCCTCCCTCCGGCCTGGTCAGTCTCACCACGATGGGACCACCTGGAATCTCACCGGGCCCCTTTGTGCGCTACAAACCTTCACCCGACAGGTGTGTGTGGGTGTGTGGTGTTTTACTCTGCAAGCTCTCCACTGTCACTCGTTTGATCTTGATCAAACATGTCTGGTTTTACTCGTAAATGCTTTGTGTGCTGAAGGTGGAATATATTGGTTCAAATCGCAGGCTGAATAGCGCGGCACGACCAGGTCTGCAGTTAGACGTGTATGAACACACAGTCTCCCAGAGGAAGGATCTGTTGTGTGGGTGGCTCTTCCTCACACTGTGGAGGTTGATAACATCTCACCCAACCAGAAAAACTTGTTTTATTCAACCGCCACAGGGATGCAAAGCAGAAGCTGGAAATGTTCTCTGTTAGTCAGAAACGTTATATTTTTACAGCTGGGGAGTTTTATTCCAGAGTGTGTCCTTTCTGTCGTGATGTCTGAGTAGCTGTACATCTTATTTTATTTGAAAAAGGGTTTTGACCTTCCACCAATTATAACATCAGGACTGATTAAAAGAGCAGAGCAACACAAAATGCAATTTTGGTCAGAAACAGCAGGAGGATTCACAGACTTCTGTTTAGTAAGGTAGAACAGACTCGTCACCTTAAACATATGCAGCTCCAGGGACCGGGAAAATCCCTGCGAATGTGTTCACTAATGTTTCTCCTGTGGTTCATATAGATTTGGAACAGGACAGCGCCCCCTGCTGCCGTATGATCCTCACCTCGGTGTGGACCTCCTCTCCAGTGGAGAATCTTCGTCAGGCTTTACCAGTCAGGAGAGTACCATGGAGCGCAGCAAAACAGGTACAGCACCACCTTCAGAAGTAAATGTTGAACTCACTTGTATGTGTCTACTCTTATGTAACATATAATGTAAAATCTCATAAGGAGCAAAAAATGAGTTTTTTATTGGTTTGGTTTTTAAAAACAGTTAAACATCACCCTACATATTTTCATTGCTGACGTCTAAACAGAGACTTGTAAAAGTCTCACATTATTGTTTAAATGTCCTAAAAAATAGGTCTCTATCTGCTGATAAACAAGCCTTTCTGAAGCCCTAAGTAGTATGTTATTCTATCAGATTTCCCAAACATCCAATCATATGGTTGATATGCTGATAGTGCTTTTAACTCCTGCTGTCAATAGTAGTCGTATAAGATATCTATTAGCTGACCCCTGAGCAATGCGATCTTGGACTCTTTTGCAAGATTTTGGCGAAATATCTTCTTGAGGGCATCAGAGACATTATTATGTGTCTGAATTTGGACAAATCCAGAGTATGTGCAAATGAGTCCTAGCTTGTGTACCACATTATAACTTTCAGTTATAATTTATTTATTCAGTTCCATGAATTTTAACTTGTTGCTGAATGTGCTTCACTGCATATTTCCAGTGGTATTTCTGTGCGTACTTCAGCATCCCATTTCCTTTTTGTATGTAATGTAGTGGGTTTTGTTTTTTTTTACAGTTTTTACAGAATTTCTCACTTCCATTTATTCTATAGATATGTACTCTTCTTATGTGTTGTTTTCATGCTGCTTTAAAGAGTGCAGTTGTTGCTCAGACTAGAGGCTGCTGAGTGTGGTTTTGGTGTGTGGGGGGAGGTCAGTGTTTAAATGTGCTATAAGTATTTAATCCTCTTTGACAGCCGTGGACGTTCAGTGTGATTTGTTATAATCCTGAGAGTGTCTGTCTATGTGTGTGTTTGGATGCAGAGCCTCTCTGGCATGTCCCAGCGTCTCGAGGACCAGGTGGTGGAGGGGGGCAGAGGAGAATGCCCAGACAGGATGTCCCGGGGAAAGACTCTCCAAACAGACACTCGAAGGTCAGACTCAACATCAACACTGCGTCTCTCTTCTTTCCACCTTTCGCCTTTTCGCTGAGCTCCTCTGACTCTGTGTCCTCCGCAGGGTGAGACTCAGTACTCCAGCCACTCCAGCAGCAACACCCTGTCCAGTAACGCCTCGAGCAGCCACAGCGACGAGCGCTGGTTCGACGGAGGCGCACCTGGAGAGCGAGGAGGCGTGGGTTGCCTCGGTGAGCCGGCCGATCCTGACCCCGACCTCCTTAACAAGGGCGGATCCAACGATAGCGGCATCGACGCCTCGACCCACTACGGAAACGGTCGCCACAGTAACATGTCCAACAGCCAGTCCCACAAGGCCATGCACAGCTCTGCGACCTACAGTGGCATCCCGGAGCTGTCGGTGGGAAGGAGCGGCGGCAGCGGGGGGGAGGCTAAGAGACGAGAGTCTTCGCCCATTATACCAGCTGCGGCCAATCAGAACAAAGGGTACAGGACGAGGACGTTCCCTCCTCCTGGCTCCAGCGCTGATAAAATGGATGCTTTCAAGCCCAGGTAAGTGACAAACTCCTGATGAGATGCATCGCCTGCTGATCCTTTTCCTGTAAGAATGCCAGGCCCCATGGACAGTGAATAGATAAGATAAGATAAGATAACCTTTATTAGTCCCACACGTGGGAAATTTGTTTTGTCACAGAATAGAGTGAATGTTACAGTTTTAGGCTCAGATTCATGTGCTTATTAATCACTTTAGAGTGTTTTTATCAGTCTTTAGTTTATGTAGCATCATCACATGACTGAAAATGTTCAATACTAAACTAAATGTAGAGAAAAAGTAGGATTATGGCCGTCTAATCCTTGTCAAACATAAAGATCATCATGTGATCTCTTGCTCTCGTGGTTTTATAACTGTCAGGGCTGTGATATAAATCCACGCAGGGATTCAGCACACAAACCTCCACCCGCTTCGGTCACTCCGTGCTGGATTAAAGCAATCTGTGCTGAAACTCTGAGTCCCAGCAGCTCTTGTTCTGTACTCTGTGCATGCGATGTGTCACATGATGATCGAGACACGTAACCCCAAGTCCTAAAAAGCCAGAACATTGTTTAAGATGTGGATAAAAAAAGAATTCAATGATTTGGAAAGCTCATAAACCCATACTATATTCACATTAGAGCGTAGAAAACATCTGATATTTAAACTGACACATTTTACTATTTCATAAAAAAAATCACCCCTGTCTGAGCACAGGATGTGTTTCAGTTCAATTGATGCAGTCAAAATACAAATGATTTTTAAATGTTTGTCCTCATTCAAACAACAAACATGTTTCCTGTCTGTTTTCTGTAACCTTCAGGGCCTACACACCGCAGGGTTACAAAACTCCAGTGGAGAAACCACGGCCTGTCCGAGCCTCTACCGCAACGCCCACTTCAGCTAAGCTAAGCTCCACCCCTCTGTCCAGCTCCGCCCCCAAGTCATCATATGGCAAGAGCACACCAAGCGGTTGGCATGCAGAAGACTCCAACCCCTCTCCTTCAAACTCGACTACAGCATCGAGCTCCAACAGCAGCAACAGCAAGAAGTAAGAGCGACAGCCTCAGCGGATCTGCTCTGATGCTTGGTTCTTCTTCCGGGATAGAAATAATTTTTAGGCACCTCCTTTTATACCAAAATAATCATATAAATGACCTCGTACTCAAAAGGATGGTGGACATAAATGTGTGATTAACAGTGCAAATTATGTTTTAAAATTTCATATTTTTAAAGCGCTGATCAATGAAATTGAAGGCATTTGGCTTTTTGTGTCTTTATCCGTGGAGTCAAACTTGGGCCCGCACAGTGGCCATGAACTTTGTAACATCTGCCTCGTTTTCACTTTGTTACTTAAAATCACATCCACAAAACAAAGTGATCGGAACAACTTTCCAAGTCCGTATATCCATCCACCCGGGGAGCGCGTGATCGCTCCTAAACAAAGTGAAATCCTTCAACACGTGTTTGTTTTTACTCGAAACCATCCAAAGAGTTCTGACTCTCCTGTGAGTGGCAGTGGACCAACAAACACTGGAGGATACTGTAGGCAGAATAAAGTGGAACATAGTTTCTTACCGTGGAAAGAGGCAGGAAGCAGTGTTCAATAAAGGAAGACTGTATGTTTGTGTTTTGTTCTCATATCTTGTGTCTCCAGGCAGGTGGACACAAATTCAAAGAACGTGTTTGGACAACCTCGTCTGCGAGCGTCACTGAGGGACCTGCGCTCGCCACGACGGACGTACAAGAGCAGCATCGAGGACGACCTGAAGAAACTGATCATCATGGACAACCCGGGGGAGACGCCGCAGAGAGACCCTGTGAGCATTGTGCTGGTGGATGATATCCGTTTTCCTCTCATGAGCACACAGCTCTGACCTCTGACCTTTCTCCCTGCAGTCTCCCAGACGCCCCCTGCAGCGCACCTTTTCCGACGAGTCGCTGTGCAGCGGACGCAGGGACGCCGGCTTCGCCAGCTCTGAGAACCAGACGACTCCCAGCGACGTGCTGTTCACCTGCACGCTGCCCACACGCAAACACGCCGGCTCCTCCAACCACTCCAACCACATGCAGAGCAAGAAGGGTGAGTGCCTCGATTCTCCTCCCAGTGACTTGCAGCGACTAAAGCAAACCTGCTGTGATTGTGTTCAGATCATTAATCATGACTCTGCTGCCCCTCAGTGCCGCTCTCTGCATCCGAGCTCTCTCTGACCGAAGTGAGAGACAAGCTCCCCCCTCTGAGGAGGCTCGACCCCGGCATGATGCCCCTCCCTGACACAGCCAGCGGACTCGAGTGGTCCAGCCTGGTCAACGCTGCTAAGGCGTACGAAGGTGAGGGTGGATATTTCAGTATTAAATGTAACATAACCTGATTTGTGAGTGATGAGGTAACCACCATCTCTACAAGAGTCTCCCGGAAATATCGACCCCGACCTCACCCGTGCTGAGGATGGAGTCATGTCAGATCTTTGAACATTCGTCTGGCTGTTAGGAACCCTGAGCAGTCTACGTCCTCTCAGTGCTGATGTGTTTGTAGCAGCACAGCTTTCTATGTTAACTGTTATGTTTTCTGCTTTTCTTTACATGCAAAGCTGAAGTAGTGCTTTACTTAAAAAAAACAACAAAAAAAACTTCCTTATCACTCGCTAAGCTACTGCTAACTTCACTCCACTAAACCCCATAAACCCTGTTTTTTCACAGATGTTTAACTTTATTGTAACATCTGGCAGAGCAGCCACACCGATCGTTTTATTGGACCTGGAAAAAATTTTGGACTGTTAATCATTCAGTGGAGCCTCGGTGCTTAGACTCGTATATATATTTTTATATTTTTTTTGCACCCAGAGGATCGTTTTATGTGGCTGCTGGGATTTGGTTGCTTTTTACCTTCTTTTACCACTTTTTTTTTCCCAGGAAAGGTTTTTAGAGCACTCCTTTTCTTTTTGGGGATGTGCTTTACGTGGAAAAGGCTTTTTAAAAGCACGATCATGTGTTTATTTTGCAGCACAAAGAGCGGGTTCCCTGTTCTCGCTGACTGACCCGCAGCTCGGAGGTCCAGACACGAGACCGGCCGCTAGTCCAGTCCAGTTTCAGACTCCTCAGACGCCACGGACCACGCCCACACTCAGCAGGTAGGTCAGCCCCTCGGTTACAGAGATCCAGAACAACATGTTGTAAAGAAGCAGAGAGCGCCTGTAAATATTCAGGTTTTCATAAGTCACTACTGCCACCTGGTGGTAGTTTATCAGCATCTTCTTTTCAGCGTTTTCACCAGAATTAAAAGTTTGTTAACTCTGTGGCACCAGAGAGGCTGTTTGTCCTGCCAGTGAGCAGCACACTTTTATAAAAAAAAAAAAAAAGGTTTTTACTGAAGATGACGAGCTTTCGGATCCTCATAATAAAACCAGTAAAACCTGTCTGTTTACCTGCGGCGTGCACATCACAGCGGTGTTTTGTGTGTGTAATCACTGGATCCACGGTAATGAATGCCAGGTGTGTTTGTGTGTGTTACAGCGATGAGGTGCCCAACGATCTGTCCGGTCGGCTCTACCACCTGGAAGTGATGCTGAAGCAGCTGAACAATGACCTGGAGAAAGTGAGAGCCTTTTGTTTTTCTCTCTAAAGCAGGAACCCTCTGAGGTTAAAGAACCAAATAATCGATAATAAGTGACTGTGGAGTCATGTCTTCTTAAAGACTTGATTTACATGTGTTGCTGATGTTGATTTATGTTTAAAAGCTGCATCACTTTCATTATGAGGCTCACATGTATTTGTGGCTCCATGCAGATGTTATTTGGTCTTTGATAACTGAACATTGCCTTTATTTCTCCTCCTCTCTATTACAGGAGAAGCAAGATAAGGTCGTCTTACTCGCTGAGATGGCCAACCTGAGAGAGAACAACCAGCGGCTGCAGGTGGAGAGCCAGACTGCCAGCGAGCAGCTGCGCAAGTTCAGCGTGCTTCTGACCAATCTCAACAAGCCGGGCAGCGACCACGAGGCTCACTCCTTAGCCGATTCACAGAGGGAGTGACCGACAGCCAAGGAAGAGAGTGAGGTTCAGGCCAGAGGGAGGGGCTTTCAGTTCCCATGATTCCTTGCACTCACAGGGGCGGCAGATGTCACACTCAGCTTCCACTGGGCTGCCTTAAACCAGAGAGAAAAAGATGATCTGGATTTTTTTAAACCCTTCCAGTAGAGAACCTCCCTCTCTACACGCTCCCTGCTCTGAGCCTGTTTATTTTTCTAACTGACGTCTGGATATTTGTCACACGGTGTAAATACATCTGCTACTATGCCGGAGGAGCGAGCAGGAGTGGAGATCCTGACTGTTTTAGAGAACACTACATCACCTGGAGAGGCCTAATACTGTTCCTGCAGCCAATCAGCCAAAAAAATAAATAAATAAGACTGCATCTCCCAGAATGCACTAGAAGAGAGGAAGCTCTACAGACGTGGTACTGTAGATAGATACCTGTGTGGTACAATTCTCATATATCAGTTATATCGACAATGTACTGATATTGTATAAGAGACGTACTAAAGGTGTGTGTGTGTGTGTGTGTGTGTGTGTGTGTGTGTGTGTGTGTGTGTGTGTGTGTGTGTGTGTGTGTGTGTGTGTGTGTGTGTGTGGACAGCGGAGTGATGAACAAACCTGTTTACTGTAATCTGAACCCTGTGGGCCTCGTTTTCCTGCCCTCCGTTTACACGGGTGACCCGCGGCGGCCCACGGATGTGAATCAAGCCATCAGTGTGCCGAGAGCAAACGGTCGCAGAGCTCGCCAGCGTGGCGGCGTCGTATCTCCCACACAGAGCAGCGTCCTCAGCAGTGCCCGATCATCTCAGACCTGAATGAAATGATGGTTGCTTTAACCTTAAGCGGGTCCTTTGTTTGGTTTTAGTTGCAGAATTTTGAGAGTTACACTTACCTGCTTTCTGGTGAAGAGCTTATTCTGAAGTGATGTGGTTGGCGTAGCCCCACATGAGCCCAGTTTTGACCATATTGTTTATGTTTTGGGGAATAAAGCATGGCGAATAAACTTTCATTTTTACCTTTTTTATTGGACGTACCAACTGCTGTAGCTGGATTACTGTAAAACTGGAGAAATGTTTAAAAATCAGCCAACTTCTCGCTCCTGGCAGTTCTCAGAAGAGCTGGTAGTTATGAGGTGATTCGATGGCTCACACACGTCATGTTATTTTTGCTTTTGTGAAATCAAATTGCTTCCATCACATCGCTGTAACCTCTAGCCGACGTCCTTTAACAAACCTTGTGTTGTTTATGATTTCGTGTGTCGGGCAGCAGAGCGAGCCGGTTGTTGTTTTTGTGTTTTAAGACGTCACAAACTGAACTGGAGTGCATAAAGCATGTGCAACAGCCTCACCAAGAAAGTAAATAAGTGTATTTTCTCAAAGTGTTCTCAAGTCTTCATGTATTTGTGATCCAGTGAAGCTCCGTCTCCGGCTGAGCGCGCTCACAGGAAACATGTACTGTACCTGAAAGCCCGTCACATCAGGACAGATGTGCTTGTTTGAGAGGACTTTTCTTGTGTTTTATACTGCGACAGTGCTCTCAATGATACTGTGTACTGTATTTTTCATACAGAAACATATTTTTGAATGCTGGCAGTGAATAGACAGTACACCCCAACCCCCTCGCCCTGCTAAAACTGTACTGCACTCTCATCTCTCTGATAAAACAGGAGGTTTCTCTTTAACTGGATCTGTTTAAAGTTTCCACTCAGGTTCCTCAGGATGCTGTTAACAACACTCGACCGTTGGGGGGGGGGGGGTTGATGATGACAGACGTCACCCTGCTGTCTGCACCGTTGTCCCTTTAAATGTTTTTGGGCAGCAGGATGTTTCAAATTGCTGGAAGAGCCAAATAAAACCTTTTTTTTTTTTTTTGTCACTGACCCCGGAGGATAACTAACGCCTTCTTCACCCCACCCCCGCTCCTCTCTCTCTCTCTGCAGCACCCGCTTTAAACCCACCGCCTCCTTCTCTGGGTTGTTGTCATCCCAGTTTTTCCTTTGTCATTTTTTGTCTTTAAGCAGCTTCAGTCGGGTTCCTGTTAGCAGGATGTCCTCCATCCACACAGCTCTGCAGGTGTAGCTGTGATTTTAGTGTCTTCAAGTCTTAATCTTTAGTTTGCTGATGTAAAAGGGGCAAGGTTGTTTTTGTTTGTTTTTTACATATATATATAAATCTTGTTATGTATAATTTTAAGCTATTTAAAGCATACACAAGGACCCCTATTGAACAAATCCAATAATGCATTATTATAATAATAATAATGATAATTACTGGTAATATTGTGCGACCAGTTATTCTTTGTTTTTTGTTGTTAATATTTTTATAATTTATTTTTGACATGTTGGTCACTGTTGCAGACAATAGTGAAGATGAGAGGGTACTGTGTTTTCTCTTCAATTCCTCCTTCCTTTACTTTTTCCTCAAGCCTCATTGTTCCTCTTTCCATCGATGTTTCCTGCATTCAGCAGGAATAACTGAAGCAAGGGTTTGGTTTTCTTTGGGTTGTAATAACGTGTACATTTTAAAAGTGTAAATTATGTTTTCATTGTTTTATAAAAAAAAATATATTAAAAATAAGTCAAAACATTTGCTGGTTTCTGGTCTTTGAGTTTTTGAGCTGCGGTTCAAAAATAACCTTTTAGTTTCAGATTTTAGAAAACGACTGCAGGGTTGTAAGGAGTTAGTAAATTCTGTGTATGTAAAGAAAATGTTTTTCACTTAAACATGAAGCAGATTTTTGCTGCATTAACAGTACATTTGAAAAAAAATTTTGCTGTCTGTCCCCGTTTTCATTTTTAGGTTCCTGGTTAAATGAATTAATCAGTACATTTTTCATTAATAAACTGGTAAAAAACAGTCTCTCCCATCGGTGTCCGACATAAAGAACCTGAGTAAATTATTATTATTTTTTTAATTCTGTATTTAAATTTCATTTGAGGAGAAAAATAAAAAATAAAACCGAACCTACCAGACCCTGTTTGAAAAGTAATCACCCCTCTTTATCATAAACACTTGATTGCAGTTCTGTTAAGTGTGGCACAATTTTGTCACAGCAGTGAATACAACTAAGAAAAACAAACAAACACATTCAGTCCATTTTGTTTATAGCAGACAAAGCGTCAATGAAACAGATTTTACACAATCAACACAAGTTGTTAGAAAAAGTCTCAAATGTATTTTACAGTAAGTGCTTTCTGTCTTTGAGTCGACAGGAAGTTTACTTTATACAATACTGATTTTTTAACTCTGAACTGTAGTGGAAGAAGCTTTAAGTCAAGGAAGAAGATCCAGGGCTTCAGCAGGTCGGAAACGTTTACGAGCCGCACATCAGGCACTCGTCCTTGTTCTCCAGAGAGCACACCATGGCCGCCGTGTTGCGCTCTTTGATCTCCTGCTCCGAGGACGTGGCCGGCTGTGCCTCCTTCAGCTTCTCCTTGTTCAGGGTGAACTGGATGGGGTTGGCGGCAGGCTTGGTCCTCAGATAGTACATCCCAGTCTTCAGACCCTGCGGTGGGAGAAAGACGGAGTTATTTTAAACCCCAACATGTCTTCACGGTGAGGTTTCACTCCTCCTCGTGCAGCTCGACACTCACCTGCTTCCAGCCGTAGAAGTGCATGCTGGTCAGCTTGCCGTAGTTCGGCTCTGCTATGTGGATGTTCAGGGACTGGCTCTGGTCAATGTAGGCCCCACGGTCGGCGGCCATCTTGACTACAGTTTTTTGTGAGATCTCCCATACGGTTTTGTAGAGCTGCTTCAGATCATCTGGGATCTCATTGATGTTCTGTCAAAATTAAAAAAATAATAATTAAAACTAAAGTTTCAGGTTCAAACACAAAGGAGTAAAAACAAGAAGAAAAAAAAACCCCACCTGAGCTTAAAACATCTTAAACTTCTCAGCTGATGGTATTTGGGACACAGACCAGAATTTAGGGCTAATGTGATGCTTAAAACCATTTTCCATTCAATTTTATTTAAGTAGCACCAAATCACAACAACACTCATGTCACAGTGCTTTATTTTGTAAGCTAACGACAACAATTGAGAGAAAACGCCAACAGATGACCTAGCAAGCACTGCGTGACAGTGGGGAGGAAAAACTCCCCTTTAACAGGAAGAAACAATTTGCTGTGGAAACGAAATAGTTACAAAAATAATTGGACCATTTCAGAATGTTAGACTGAGATGACGGATTTCCTTCTTTGTGTTTTCACAGATTGCTTTGGATCCTCTAAATATTTGACTGTTCAGTGATTTACTTTGTGGCACCTAATCGAAATTAGTTTTTTAATTGATGAACTAGAAGACTAATTATTCAAGATGAAAGAGGATGAAAAACAGCAAAGAGATAGAGTATTGCCTAATTTCATTATGCTTTTTTTCAAGAGTCTTGAAGCTTTAAATGTATATATTTAAAAGCAGTTAAGTGGCATTTTATCTTTTCCTGTAAAGGAAATGTTTGGGAATCAATATTTTAGTCTACAGAATGAAGTTCACACCTAAGAAGCTGGAACCTAGAGATGTCTGTCATCTTTAATGGTTTTCCTCCCTGCTGATGATTACCTGGATGGAGCCATTGTTAGCGATCAGCTGGTTCTTCATCTCCTCATTCCACAGGCCCCTCTCTGTCAGGTCTTTGAGCAGGTGGGGGTTGACGATCTGAAACTCCCCCGAGAGCACCCGGCGGGTGTAGATGTTGCTTGTGTAGGCCTCGATGGACTCGTTGTTGCCCAGGATCTGGGCGGTGGAGGCCGTGGGCATTGGGGACAGCAGCAGGCTGTTCCTCACGCCATGTTTGGCGATCTTCTCCTTCAGCAGCTTCCAGTCCCACAGGTCCGTTGGCGTCTTCTCCCACATGTCGTACTGGAGAATGCCCTTACTCACCGGCGAGCCTTCGTACGTCTCATAGGTGCCGAGCTCGGCGGCCAGCTCGCAGCTCGCTTCCAAAGCGGCATAATACATAGTCTCAAAGATCTGGATGTTGAGCAGTTGAGCCTCGGGGCTTTCAAAGGGATAACGCATAAGGATGAAAGCATCAGCCAATCCCTGGACCCCGATTCCTATCGGCCTGTGGCGCATGTTCGACCTCCTGGCTTCTTCCACCGGGTAGTAGTTGATGTCGATAACCTTGTTCAAGTTCCTGACAATTACTTTGGTCACGGATGCCAATTTTTTAAAGTCATAAGTCCGCTCAGGGGTGACGTACATGTTGAGAGCGACAGAGGCCAGATTGCAAACCGCCACCTCGTCCTTGCTAGTGTACTCGACGATTTCCGTGCAGAGGTTGCTGCACTTGATGGTGCCCAGATTCTGCTGGTTGCTCTTCCTGTTGCAGGCATCTTTGTAGACCATGTACGGCGTCCCGGTTTCTGTCTGCGACTCGATGATTGCATACCATAGCTGCTGAGCCTTCACCACACGCTTCACCCTCCCCTCCTTCTCATATCTGGTGTAGAGTTCTTCAAACTCCTCCCCCCAGCACTCATCCAGCCCGGGGCAGTCGGCCGGACACATCAGGGACCAGTCTTCGTTGTTCTCCACCCGCTTCATGAAGAGGTCAGGGATCCACAGGGCGTAGAACAGGTCCCTGGCTCGCTGCTCCTCCTTTCCCGTGTTCTTCTTCAGCTCCAGGAAGTCAAACACATCGAAGTGCCAGGGCTCCAGGTACATGGCGAAGGCGCCGGGTCTTTTGTTGCCCCCCTGATCAACATAACGCGCTGTGTTGTTGTAAACCCTCAACATTGGGACGAGCCCGTTGGAACAGCCGTTGGTGCCGGCGATGTAGCTCCCCGTGGATCTAATGCAGCTGACTGCCACGCCAATCCCTCCAGCTGATTTGGAGATGAGGGCGCAATGCTTCAGCGTGTCGTAGATCCCCTCGATGCTGTCATCCTTCATGGCGAGCAGGAAGCAGCTGGACAGCTGCGGCCTGTTGGTTCCAGCATTGAAGAGGGTCGGGGAGGCGTGGGTGAACCACTTCTCTGACAGCAGGTTGTAGGTCTCGATGACTGCTTCGATATCCGTCCCGTGGATTCCCACAGCCACCCTCATGAGCATGTGCTGCGGACGCTCAGCTACTTTGCCATTGATCTTTAGCAGGTAGGAGCGCTCCAGAGTCTTGAAGCCAAAGAAGTTGTAGGAGAAATCTCTGTCATAGATTATGGCCGAGTTAAGGCGGTCTTTGTTTGCAAGAACAATGTCAAGTGTGTCTTTCGAAATCATGGAGGAGTGGCGTTTGTTCAGGGGGTTGATGTAGTTGTACAGGTCCTCCATGACGTCGCTGAACACCTTCTTCGTCTCTTTGTGCAAGTTAGAGACGGCGATGCGTGCTGCGAGGATGGCGTAGTCGGGGTACTTGGTTGTGAGAGTGGCAGCGATCTCCGCCGCCAGCGTGTCGAGCTCCACAGTGGTGACGCCGCTGTACAAACCCTGGATGACCTTCATCGTGATCTGGGCTGGGTCCACAAACTCCATGTTGAGTCCGTAGCAAAGCTTCTGGATGCGAGATGTGATTTTGTCGAACATGACGCGCTCTTGGCGTCCATCTGAAAAATAGAGAAACGCGTTTTTACTTCAGTGTAAATTAGCGGGCAAAGCTCAGGAGGTAGTAGCTTCACTTTCGCTAGAGCAGAGCATGAAATATGAAGTGTTGAAGGAAACAATTGTACGTGCCTATGAACTGGTACCTGAGGCCTACAGGCAGAAATTTAGGAACCACAAGAGTCCAGCAGTCAAACATATGTGGAGTTTGCACTAGGGCTGAACGATTATGGAAAATAATCTAATTGCGATTTTTTGCCCCAATATTGCGATTGCGATGCGATATGCGATTATTTTTTAAGGTCTTTGTCTTCTGTATTATTAAACAAAGACAAGCAATACATCATATAGTATGGCCAATACTATATTACATTAATTTTAAACTGTTCTTTCCTGGAAGACAGACCTCTGTTATGATGACATGAGGTGATGCATGAATTGATGACTGACATTTTTATTTAACTTCTTCAATCACAACAGTATATTTGAACATACACAATAGTTTATTTTTAGCTCACAAACATCTGAGCATAAAGTGCTGACAAGGAACCCTGGTGTAAACATTAAAATGAAAGTCAGTACAATGTGCAGATTGCAGAAATATACATAAAAAAAATCAGTGGCTTTACCACACTCAGTTTTTCGACATCTGTGAACTACTAGACAGTCATTCAATTAAAAAATAATATTAAATAAATAAAACTAATAAATAAAAAATACACACATCTTACTGATCTCTGCAGTCAGTAACATTACACATAAAGTGCAAACATAATAGCAATTGTATAAACACACACACAAACACGCCTTTAAAGTTTAAAGGCGTGAAATTGGACGGTCTAGTTCTGATTAGCGTCACCGCTGTCTCGGTGGAGTTTAATAAACTCGGCCGTCTGCTTCTTGCTATCTAAAATATAACCAGACACTGGTGTAAATTCTCGACTGTCTCATACTTCTGTTTAATAAGTTTTCTGTTTGACGTTTAGTCAGCTGTGTGAAAACCAAGGAGGAACCCACCCGGGGGATTAATAAAGTTTTATTTTATCTAATCTAATAACTTTAATCTCAGCCAAACCGATTTACTCACGAACAAACAAAACACTGAAAAAAGCCCAACAATAACATTTTTAGGTTGTCTAAGTGACTTATATATTACGTTTAACCCGAGCAGCGAAACTCCGCGGTGATCTGAAAATGATGTGCCGGGAGTTGTGCCGTTCTCGGCCGCATCAGTAACCCTCGAGCTCCCGGCTAGCTGTCGAGCTGGTGGGTAGCAGACGCCTCTGAAAACGTCGAAGCACTTTTGCAAATATGGGATATCTTGATAAACCGAGCAGATATTTGATGTTTACACAACTACTTTCTCGCCTGAAAATATGTTAAAAGTTTATTTTGTGACCCAGAAAGATTAGTATGAGTAATTTTAAAACTTAGTAGCGGCCGCCATTGCTGGAAACTGGAGTTTGGCTGGGCCGCGCTATGAATTCTGGGATATGGTAGTAATTTGGACAGCCTTCGGCGCGTCGCTGTGACGTAATCGGTCTACAAATGCGGCCTCAGGAGGATGCAGCCCATGAATTTGGACATGTCCAGAGTATAATCGCAGCCTTTGCGGTTAGAAAATTGCACTTGATCATGTCGCGATATTATCGCAAATGCGATATATCGTTCAGCCCTAGTTTGCACATGAAAAAGGGGCTCTTTTTGATAAGTGGTGTGCTGCTAACAGAGTTGGTGATGATTATGAGTCTCTGAGCGAGTTAATGCTACTGGAGGATTTAAAAAAAATTCACTACCTGAGAGAGTCATAATGTTCTTAAATGAACATACATGGCAAGTACGGCAGTATTGAACAACATCAGATTTCAGTCCTGGCCAGAAGAAATGTTTCAGAATTCTGCTGTAGGTCTTGTTAACCCCCAAATGTCCTGACCATGGATGGTCATGTGCTAAGGACAATACCTGGGTACGATAGGCAGTAGGTACAACCACCAAATTCAGGATTGGTTGTATTTTGTCAGCAGGTGGAACTTTGGCCTGAACCTTAGATCCAGAGATAAATGTGATCCCGTCACCAAAGGGATCTGACCTCATAAAGGAATCAACCAAGTCTGGGCCCTCATAACTACACAAGCTGGAAAAATGGCAGGCTGGTCTTGGGCTGAGTCAGAGTCCACAGCACCAATCACAGGACAGTTTATTTAAAAGGCAGAAAACTAAACCTGCTTGTTTCAGATAACAAGGGGCTACACTGAGGCTCAAAAAGGCATGAAGATGACAATCATATCTTTAGATGAAGCTCAACCCAAAAGTAAAGTTTCTTCCTATGATGCATTTAGTCTCTATTAATCGTTTTTCTTTGTGTTTTGTCATTAATCTTTTTTCTACACTCTTCTCTTGTTTAGTTGTTATTTTTTCCTCCCTCTGCTCCTTTTCCCTTCCATCTCCCCTCATCCTCCAACCAGTCGATGGCTGCCCCTCCCTGAACCCTCCTAACAGGAAAAGAACCGATTTCTCTTCTTGATGATTGGGAGTTCTTTCTCCCAATCATCGCCAAGACCTGCTCAACACTGTAAGGTTTGAACATTACAGTTCAGATCAAACTCTGAACACACTGTCAAAACTACCTTCAAAGAGGAGGTGTTGTAAGGGTTTATAGATCTTCTTTATGACGTTACACTGCGAGGCTATAAAAACTTTTGGCGCCTCTTTTAAGACAAAGACTAAGTCCATATTGTCAAACTACAACCGACCCCACCACCACCACTTAAACACGTTTAACCTCCACGTCAGGGGGACGGTGCAGCACTAACCAGCTCCTCACTAGTCCAGGTTAACCAGCCTGTCGCTAAATGATGTAACCCCACAGCAGACAGAATCACCGGTAACTCCACACGAAGCTAACCGAGGCCTGCTACAACATCGCAGCGCTCACCTCTTTTGATCACATGCATGTTGGCGGGCTCAGGCGTCTCTGTCTCAGGGACGGGGGTGTGAGCAGCTCTCCAGGTACAGTCGAAGCTGTTCGCGGGATCACAGCGAGCTGCTGGACACTAACTCGCCGACTGCTTGCTGTAGAAGCGCGCGAAAGAGCCCCAGAAAACCCGCTCACCTCCTATTTGTACGGAATGCGTCACCACGGAAGTGAAGAGATGGACAGGCATCTCGGCCAATCAACATCGCGGGACTTCAAATCTGGCGGGACAGAGAAGTGTGTCATAACAGTGGGTCAAAACACACAAAAAAGCAACTTTTACAGTCAAAGTAAACTATCCTGTTAACAGGAAAATGTCACATGTATGTGTACATGAGGTGTATTTGTCTGAAAAGGTTAAAAATTCCCGAGTTAGTACAGAAAAAATGGTGTGTTTGGGGTTTATTGTGCGTTTTCAGTTTGTATATATGTCTGTTTTGTTTTCAGAGGCAGGATTTTGGATCGTAAGAACACATATTATAGTGGTAATTTACAAAGAACCAAAGTATAAATAATAACTGCATGTCAAAGTATTATATTTGTGAATTACACGTTTCTGATGCATCAGTTTAAAAGGTTTGATTTAAACTTAAATCCTTAAAGAGTCAGAAGACTTAAAAATCCGGAGAAACAGTAATAAATAAAACATGTTTGCTTTGTCACAGCAAAGCACTGAAGTTTAATGTGCTGCAGAAGCAGTAGAAAATATACACTCAATGGCCACTTCATTGGGCACACCTACACCTGCACTAAGGCAGATAGAGTGAGGCTTCAGAGTGTAGTCAAGGCAGCACAGAAGATCATCGGCTGCCTTCTCCTCTCTCTGATGGACATTTATTCCTCCCACTGCCTCAACAGAGCAACAAACATCATCAAAGACAGCTCCCACCCTGGTTTCAACTTGTTCAACCTGCTTCCTCAGGGAAGCGCTACAGGTGCAATAGCACAAAGACCCACAGACTCAAGAACAGTTTCTTCCCAAAAGCCATAACCACCCTGAACTCACACATGCACTGATAAACACAGTTCACCCCCCATTCCAAGGATTTCCCTCTATAAACCATCACTGTGCAATAACCCAAACTGTATATACACAACACTATTTATTTACATATTGACTGATTTATTTATTTAATTTTATCAGATTGTATATTTGCACATTTTATATATTTTTTCTATAAATACTGTCCATTTGTATATAGTGTTGCAATAACTGTGCAGCACTATATACATGTTTGCACTGAGTAGGAGATGCTCTGTATCTCATTGTATGTCTGTATTGTGACAATAAAGGCATTGTATTCAATTCTATTCAACGGCTTATTGCAAATATCTAATTAGTCAATCACATGCCACCAACTCACTGCATTTAGGCATGTAGTCATGATCAATACAACCTGCTGAAATTCAAATTGATGCAGAAGAGCATCTCTGCATGTGCAAGATGAACTACAGCAGCAGATGACTGTAGGTCTGTCTACACTAGCAGATGAATGTGCCACCCCCCAACAAAAGGAGGGTGCCACTCCTGTCAGCTAAAAACAGGAAGCTGAAGCTTAGTGATACATATAATCCCTGAGATATTTTAATATAAGAAAAAGAACTGCAATCCTAACTGTATGTCTCAGTTTTACACGTTACATGTTAAAGAAATGCTGCTGTAGCAAATGAAAGAAATCTGACTCTTTAGGCTTAAACGGTAAGTAGTGAGTGTGTAAAATGACAGAAATCTATTACTTATTTACTTTGGTGGTAATGGCCACGGGGAATGTCTGTAAAACCTATGAAAATACAAATAAAAGTCCCAAATTAATGTTCTCCTTCAAATTTTCCAACACTTTCCAGGAAGCCGAATTGAAGTGTTTGGGTTAAGGGCAATCTGAAGGCAAGAACAAGAAGATGTACCTAACAAAGTGTTGTGTTGTTTACTGTAGTTCCTTTTGCGCTCCATAGGTGGCGATTACGTCTTTACCCCCCTACAGGCACCACAGAAGAAGAAGCAGTGCAGTTTTCAGTGGAGATGTCCCGTAAAGAGAAGGGGTTAAAATTAAACATTTTTAAAAGGAATAACGCGGCAGTGGAGTTATGATAAGCTTGCTTCGTTACTTCATTTTTGTAGTGTTTCTCTGATGTAGCTGTAAGTGGATTAAAACGAGTTTTACGACAGAAAGTGAGGCGTTACAGGCGGCAGTTTGTGTCTCTGTTGTAATTTATGATGGATTAAAAGCTCCACTGAACATCTCCAACATGTCCGGCGTGTCTTCGAGCTGCGGGGCCGCTGCGTCTAGGAGCTGCGACCCCCGGAGTCCGCCGAGCTGCAGCTAATGATGGGCTGCCGCTGTGCTGCAGGAGGGCAGCGTGCTGTGTCGGATGTCCCCCTCGGCTTTGCTTCTCAACAGCCTCCACTTCCTGTGTGACTCTCTCTCCTGCGCTGTTCTGCAAAGCCGGTTGTGACACGTAGCTGTAAGGACCGCCAGGAGCGGCTCTGCGCGTTCAGTCATGTCCAGGTCCGGCCGGAGGTTCAAGCCGCTCCAGCAGAGCAGCGGGGGCGGCGGCTCGCTGCCCGGCTGTGACCGGGTCCGGATGCCCCGGGCCCGGGTGCTGCTGTTCTGCCTCCTCGGTGTTCTGGTGCTGGCGGTGGTCCTGGGAGTGTACCTGTCCAACGACACCGTCACCGGACATGTGAGCCGCGTGCCAGCGGTGGATCTGAGCAGAGACAGGGTAAGAGCTGCGACAGGAAACAAACTGAAGCTGTGCACACAGCAGGACTGATTTAATCCCCACAGACGGTCATTATGACACCTCACTGCAACCAGACCTGTTCAGTCACAGCTGTGCTACGGGTTACTTCAGACCAGTACTCCAGGATAACTTAGCTTTTATAAGAATAACTCAAATACAGCATCGCAGTCATTCCAAATCTAAATGATCAGGATCTTAATACGAAAAATCTGGCTGATAACAGCGGCTACTGTGGAGTGAGGCAATGCAAAGTTTGAATCTGGGTTTGCAGCAGTGGAGCTGAATCATATAGTGCTGCAGAGCATCTGTAATCACGCAGATGAGCCCATAGTCATTTTTACATAACTCGGATCATGCTGAAGTAATTACTGAGCTTAAATTGAATCATTGTCTGCTTATAATAACTTTAAAGTGTATCTGTGAGCAAGCTGATGTTGGCATACATGCAAAACAAATAAAGAGCCAAAGTCATTTTATATATGAGCTAAATTTTTGTTTTTGTTTTTTTTTTTTTTTCTTTTTTTTTTATTACCAAAAATAGATTATTTTACTTTTATTTTAAATGAGCCAGGTAAAACATTAAAGCAGCAGGAGCCACTGTAACTATTAGAAACACAATCACACAGATAGATGCAGAAGTGAACACAGCACCAGATTATATGTTAAAAACAACAACAACAACAACATCAAAAACCCAACTAACTTTCAGTCAAACTTGACACCTGAAATTCACTCAGAGCTCTGAAACAGTTTCAGTTTAACCTAAAAATGAATCTTTTTGAATAGAATTACAGAGGCACTGTTCATTTTTAATGGGCAAAAGACTCGAGCTGTGAAAACATAATAATAATTTAACTTGCAAGGCCAAACCGATGTGAAGTCAGGCGTATAGTCTGCAGGTGTGATTCATGACGAGTCAGCAGTTTGGTGGGATACTGACACTCTCAGTGCAGTGGCTGATATCAACATAAAAACAGCCAGCTGTAACATGTAGCATGTCAGGTGTGACATGCTTAATGATGATTTTCAGGACGTCTTTATTCATCAGTGAGTGCGTGTCCCGTGTAGTACATTGATACGTCTTATATTGCTTGACTTGTGACCATTGCAAGACAATGCTGATTCTGTGTAGCAGTGTATCACGTAGCACGTTTGTGAATCTAAGCCCTTTGAGAGGAGTCATGTGGCCAAGAGTAGCATTTTCTCTATCCTGTAATATTGACTGAAAATGAAAACTACTATTATGTAGAGGCCTACTGCTGTTTCTTCTCCCTGCTGCTGCTGCAGTCCTGACTGGGAGGCTCTCATATGAACAAATTTCACTGATCTCACTCTCACTCTTTCTGATTCATATTAAAGTCAATTTATTTCACTTAGAAGTTCTTGCACGGATCTGCCCTTCGCCAACGATCAGCAATGCTACAATTTTATATCCCACGCTCAGTTGACGGGCAGCAGTTCCAAGCACCACTTTGAGAAGTCGACATCTGTTGTGATTAAACGTGCTACATAAATAAACTGACGACCTGTCTATTTAGACACTCGGCTCCATTAATAATGAGCGCCGCAGCAGCGCAGGTGTGCCACTGATCATGTTTCACTCTGCAGCTTTTACCTATCCTCATTTTACTTTACTCCTTAGTCATGGCAGTTTAGTTTGCGTTGCCCCAAATCAGAAATAAATTACAGATTCCTGCAAATAAAAAGGTGAACAGAGCTGCTCATAGCTTCTGATCAGCAGCCCAAACCCAAAGATGTTTAATTTACTTTCATATAACACAAACAAAATCATCTTACCTTCATGTTTATGATTTGGGATTTGAATGAAGCACAAAAAGAGCTGCAAGTTTTACAAACGTCACATATGCTCTTATGTTGTTAAGCACATACAGCTGTGGCCAGAAGTTTATTCTGACTCATCACGGGCATGACTGTCATGGTAATTTTCAGCTTTTAATAATTTCTTTGAATTGTTTTTTTAGCCGTGTTGAATGATTGTACAGCATACAACTTTTAATTAATTAAAAAACAAGAGTTGTGTGCACGAGCTCAAATATATACACACCCCATTGATATTTGGTTAAATGTACCATAGCAAGTTGCACCTCAATCGGACCATCACAACACTTCTGGTTGGATTTTGGTAGATTATATTTAAATTGTTTGGTTTCCTGGCTCAGATCACTGTCAGCTACCATGCCTCCATGGTTGACAGTAGGGCTGTTCGATATAACGAATATATATCAGATGACGATATCAAAACGTCTATGTTTCATTTTACGCTATCGTTTGTTTCGTGGTGTCGCAAAAATAAACTGCTTACGGCAATATTTTTTCATCGTTTTGATGGTCACTGTAGTGGCTATATTAATTTCTTAAAGTTCTCTCTTTCTCTTATATTTAATATAACCACACTACAGACGGACAAGCGCCTGTTTTTATGCGTTGTGGTTAGCAACAACGACGGTAACAGCATCGCGTGTCCGCTTGTTTATGTTCCACATAAACCTTTCACAATAAAGCTCAGGATCCTGTTGAGACTTTTCAAAATAAACTGAATCACGTGAAAGAGCAGATTATTTACGGATGAGAAGTAAAAGAGAGCCGTCAGGTGCTAAAAAATAAACCTTAGACTCAAACGTTAGAACAGGCTTTTCCCCGCAGCACGCTGTGTAATAAATACTCACAAAGAAAACGGCAGCTGTTACAACTTATGTCTAAAAATGTATAGTTTCATGCATCTGTTAAAAGACTCGACTCCAGCTTCATGACGCGCAGCTGGAAACACTTCCCGCAAGACAAGCTGCCCGAGAGTCACAGAATTTACAGAAAATGTTACATTTTTGTGATTTATATCGTTATCGGACGATAGAATTCTTATATCGGGATATGAGATTTTGGTCATATCGCACAGCCCTAGTTGACAGTTGCCACAGTGTTCTTAGGTTTGAAACCCTTTACCCAAATGTACCCTGGCAATTCTCAGTCCATGGCAATATCAAACTAAGTTCATTGTGGACAGTGACACTGTGGCTCTCTTCCACAGCATGTCTTTTATCCTGTCTTCCTTCTCCCACCCCAACCGGTTGCGGCAGATGGCCCCGCCCTTCCATGAGCCTGGTTCTGCTGGAGGTTTCTTCCTGTTAAAAGGGAGTTTTTCCTTCCCACTGTCGGCAAAGTGCTTGCTCATAGGGGGTCATATGATTGTTGGGTTTTTCTCTGTATGTATTATTCTAGGGTCTAACTTACAATATAAAGCACCTTTAGGTGACTGTTGTTATGAGTTGGCGCTATATAAAATCAATTGAATTGAATTGACACTGGCGTTCCAGCAGTTTACACTTATTCCTGAACATCTGAGGATGACAGTTTGAGTCTTCTTCCAGATTTTGGAAAAGTGGTGTGACATGAATAAACTGTTGATCTTGGACTCTGCAGTTGTTCAGAAATGGCTCCAAGAAACCTTCCCAGCTTATGTAAATCTACAGTTCTTTTGACTTTCCCATTATTCTGAATATTGGTCAGTACAACGATGAGTGCTGTCAAAAGCAATCTACCAGATGTAGTCAATCACAATCACTGAAGAAGTACACTGTGCATGTAAACATTTGACCACAACTGTATTTTTGGGGCCCTCCTAAGAGGTTTTGGCTTTCCACCGAAGAAAACCCATGAGGACTGTGCTAAAAACATTTTTTTTTTTTTTTTTTTTAGTAGGGGTTAATTTTTCTTTGGCTTAAATACAGTTTTCTGTAAAACATTGCCAAAAACAACAGGAAACTGCACAGACTTGTCCTTAGTAAGGTAATGCAGACTGTTTGCCTGAACTGTGTGTGGGCTAGTTTTGCTTTGGGGCATTGAACCTTCGATAGTCAAAGGAAAAAAAACATGTTGACAAAATAGTTAAATGGAGAAAAGGAGGTGTAATATAAACACTGGAGGAACTGAATGATCCTTTAAACCCATCAGAAAGGACGTGAACCTCTGGACCACGAACATGTGGAACGTCCCATGCTCGTGTTTACAGACTGTTCTTTTTTCCCTCTCCTCCAGCTGTCCCACAAACCCAGTAAGTGCTCTCCAGCTCAGATCCGCCGTCTGGCCTCTCAGGTGGACGGCACTCGCCTGTGGGAGGCTCACCTGCGGCCCATCCTGATAGAGCGCCTCCCAGGCACGCAGGGCAGCCTGTCTGTACAGCAGGTGGGTGTAAATATATATAGCTTCCTCACTTTTACACATTCCCCCCTCATCATTAACTCCCTGCTCCACTTCAGCACATCACCTCCACCCTGTCCTCGCTGTCTGCTGGCTGGTCCATAGACCTGGACTCGTTCCAGTCCCCTACGCCTCGAGGCCAGGTCACTTTCACCAACGTCGTGGCCACTCTGGACCCTTCGGCACCTCGACGGCTGCTCCTGGCCTGCCACTATGACTCCAAGGTGCTGCCTCCAGACCCGCGAGCCCCGGAGAAGGTGTTCCTGGGGGCCAGCGATTCTGCAGTGCCCTGCGCTATGATCCTGGAGCTCGCCACCTCTCTGGATGCTCAGCTTAGGTCATTCAAACAGCAGGTGGGTTTTGTGTTGGCTGAATTTAAGCAACAGACAAAGCAGATGCTGACAGATGTGGTTCCCGCTCACGATGAAAAGTAAAGGGCTGAGATGCTGACGAGAGTCTTTCTTATTGTGTTGTTTCATCCCTCTGCTTCTGAGGCCGCAGTACTGGGGAGAAAATGCTGACTCGAGCACTATCTCTCCAGAGGGCTGTGATTTATGTAGTTACCGTAGAAACACACACTGCAACAGCACTGCAGAAAGAGAAACTCAAGCCCTGCTTTTTTTCCCCCTCACAAATTTGATTACCTCTGCTTTCTATGTTTTTCCTCTCAGAAACTTCCCGTAACTCTCCAGCTTGTGTTTTTCGACGGCGAGGAGTCATTTGAAGAATGGACCGCCACCGACTCACTGTACGGCTCGCGCCACCTGGCCGAGCGCATGGCCAACACGCCCCACCCGGCAGCCTCCTCGCACGCCAGCATGCTTCAGGCACTGGTGAGGAAGCTGCAAGCAGAAATATGTTTCCTCTGTGGTCACACTTACTTCCTGAACCAGACGCGCTCCACGCTGTCCTTCAGTTTGCACAGCTTGACTCCAGCCACGCTTTGGTCAGTCAAATCTGAAAAAGTTTCCACCTCAGACTCAGCTTCATACTTACATCTACAGGCTCTTAAGGAGAATAATGAGCCTTTTTAAGTCAGTAAATATTCATAATATGAAGGTAAAATGTGCATAAACTCATTTAAAAAACATTTTTGCACACAAAGGTCATGAGAAAGGATTATGAGAAGGTCAGGTGAGAGTGTCATGGAGTGACCCTTTGACTTACATTAACATTTAAATTACTCTGATTAAGACAAATGCCAGCTCCCGTCTCTCTAACTTCATCTCTGCAGGATCTCTTCGTGCTGCTCGACCTACTCGGTGGTCCCGATCCGCTGATTGCGAATCACTTCGATAACACTGCACGCTGGTTTGACCGCCTGATTGCTGCAGGTAAGCGTCCGCCGTAACTCCTCCACCAATGCTTGAATCCCTCCTGAACACTTGTAGACCCGATCTCTGCCTCCTCCTCCACCTTCAGAAAAGCGGCTCCATCGACAGGGTCTCCTGACGTCTCACCCCTCAGAGCAGACCTACTTCAGGAAGGATGTGTATCTCGGACCCGTGCAGGACGACCACATCCCCTTCCTTCACAAGGGTAGGTGGGAACCAGGAGTGTAGCCTGTATACCCACCCCCTGACCCCTGCAGCTGGAGGTCATCCCTCAGAGTTATTATAGTCGAAGCAAGCCACAAGACACTTCGATTAGGACTGCAGCAGCGATGCTTTCCATGAACAAAGACACTGGCAGTCCTGTACCGGTGTATTTGAATGTTTCTTTGCCTCGCTCGTGTAATTACAGTCAATCCGCAAGGGTTAAAATTTAAGAAGTTCAAAACAGGTATTGAACCTTTTAAGCTCAGTACTGTAGCACATGTCTGCCTCCAGGGATTTATCTCCTTAAAGAAGAGAAGTCACTTTCTTTAACCCATGCTCAGTCATCATACCTGCCTTCGTGTCTCTGTACAGGCGTCCCCGTGCTGCATGTCATCGCCACTCCCTTCCCACAGTTCTGGCACACACTGGAGGACACGGAGGAGAACATGCACCGCCCGACGGTGGAGAACCTGACGAAGGTCATGGCTGTGTTTGTGGCGGAGTACCTGGGCCTCTGAGCGCTGAACATAGATAGCAACGGTCCGAACAGGACTGGCGATAAACAGCGACGTGAGGAAGAGGAGAGCCTGGTGAAATTAAATAAACTGGAATCTGAACTTTACCAAAGACGTGTATCTGCTGGGCAGTCCTCGGGTTCACGTGGACAACGAATTGGACACAGCTGAGCAAAGTGTGTGAAGTGGATGGTTAAAACTTTATTACTAATACACATGCTGGGGAGCATCATACCTGAGAAGCAGCTGGGAAATGTGTCTGTGACTCTATATTAATGTTTTTGTTCTGTTCCTGTGAAAGAAAAAAAGCCTTATTAGCCTTATTGATGATTTAGCCTGTTAATAAGAGATGGAGATGCTCTTCGTCTTCTTGAGAGGGACCTGTTGTGCTCGTTTTCAGCTCCGAGATTTTTCTCTCAGACTCTGCTCAAGTAGTTTTGCATGATTTACTGATCACATGCAGCCTGAAACAAGCCTCTCCTTTTAAACTGAGCTCATTTTGATTGGCTGCCCATCATAAATAATAGAATATCTGCTCTCAGTGACATCATTCAGAGCCAAGTGTAGAAAAAAAACTGTGAAAAAGCGCATTTAGAGCACTCTCAAGCTTGAGCTTTGGCCATATGTAATAGGAGCATCCACAACTGTAGCCGTTTATGTATACATATGAAAGGAAACCAGCAAAAGCACGACGGGTCCCCCTTTAAGAACAACCTGTGACGAGCGCTGCTGCTGAGGACGCTTTTCGTAGTTTATCTGTGAGTACCTTCTCCTGACTTTACCTTCACATCAGTGAAGATCCTCATGGCCTTGGCTGTTATGAAGTGCCAGCAAGATGAAAATCATGAAGATGTTACTATGGTAAAAGATCACACCGCAGTGATTGTGAAATTATTTTATTCAGGTTCTCTTACAGTTTCAAGACATTTCAGGAAGTCGTAAACACTGAAAACGCTGTCTCCTGGTTCAGTGTGTAACCTTTGGGTATGATACATGTGGGTGCAGTTTACCAGCATGTACCCTTTAATAAAAATAATTCCCTGATCGTTATAAATGTTTTGATTTCATCTGTGAATGCAGTGTGGAGATGCACCTTTATGCCACACCTGTGATCCAGTCTGTTGGCTTTAATCTCCAGACGTCTGATGTCTGTCTTGTGTGATATTCTGTAAACGTTTAAGTCTCTGTAGGGGATCTGCTAGGTCTTGTTTTGGTAATAAACTTTCAATGACAACAGAAATTATGATGATCTATCAACCACTGGACAGCTTAAACATCTTGATGCCCTCCACATGTGTGGTGCAGTGGAGGAGGCAGTGGATGGAAAAGGGGTGGAGGTGGTTCGCTGCAGCACTGGGGACTGCCTGGAGGTGAAAGGTCGTTGTCAGAGGATGGGTAGGCTTGTTCTGAAGGTCCTCGAGAGCCTGTCTGAAAACTGAAGGATCATGAGATTTAGAAAAAAGTACAGATTAATGTCTTACTGTAGCCACAAGGTGGTGCTATTATGCAAAATTCAACGCGTGCGCCACAGTGATAAATTCTATTTACGGCATGCCAGATTAAAGTCTCCTTAAAGCGTTTTGTAGAAAGTACAACCCAGTTAAATGCTTCGCTTCACATAGATGTTTTTTTTTCTAGTTTTAACAGGGGAAAAAATCGTTCAGCCATTCGCTTGTTTTTCCCCCACAACGTTGACTCGAACTTTCAGAATTATCAGTGAACCCTATCACTATGTGCATGAAATGCATATTAACTAAAATACCAGTTTCTTTAAACTGATATGTACTGCTTATGTAATTTAGTTTGGTGATAGAAAAAAAAGCTACTGGAAAAAAGGAGGAACTATTTTATGCCCGACTATAAGGTAAGAGAATCGAGTTAGCTTATGGTGGCAATGTTTTAAAATCACTCGGCGATTTTTTAAAAATCGGTTTCTTAACGAAAAGTATAAAATCAATGATTTCTGTAAAGACCCTATTCTATTCAATTTTAAGTTAAAGGTATGAGTAGGTGATTTTTTTTTAGTCATTAATTTAAATTATTACAGAAATCACAAATCCCGATTTTTATTGCTTAATGCTAAACGCCAACGGTTTGTTTATTCGGTGTATCCATTCGCTTTCTGTGGGCCACTGATGGCGCCTTCCATTAGCAGTCGCAATCCGGTTGTTCAGTCTGACGTCACTAGCCGTGTCTGGGTCTAAACTCCGCTGCAGGTCCATATATCAAACGATCACTATGGCATTACTGAGAGTTGAAAAACTGTCTAAAGTATTTCATCTTTAATAAAATGATCAGCCTTCTCCTCTACCAGGTGTAACAATTGAGTTTAACATCCAGGCATCCATGAAAACGGAATTTATGACATTTAACGGAGTTAGAAGTTAGCAGGGAGTTAGCTCGCTAGCTTCTATCTAAATACAATATAGCATGTCCTGACTGCGGGGTTTTGGAAACAAATTCAAACGTACAGCTCTGCTATCACTTCCAGCATAAATGAAGACAGAAAACTAAACAGCAGTGACGTTTGTAGGGTTACTGAAGTTGGGCTAGCTGGTATATAATGATGTGCTACGTGACCGCTAGCGACACAGCTATGTTAGCATAATATAAACAAGCTAACTTTTTTTCCACTCGATAAAAGTTAATGTGAGTGTTCTCGGTGGTCAGGAACAAATGTAATCGCATGGCAGGATGCTGTAAAAGGACCAAACTTCAGCCAGGAGAACAACTGAGATAATCCATCCACAATACGAGGTTAGTCATTCATATACTGCTGCATGGGCTGGGCTGTAGTTACATCGTAAGGTTTTAAAAACTGAGCTTAAATAAATGATTAGCGGTAATAAAAGCCGAGGGAGGTCAACAGTGGTCGCTGACTGTTTTAGGAGCTTTTTGAGATCAAATAGAAGAAAATACATAACATTAAACATGTTAACAACACAAAAGCCATATTAAACGCAGACTACTTTAGACCCGGAAGTAGGATTCGTCGCGTCATCACTGAACAACCGGATAGCTAGGTTTCATTTGACGTAGACGTGACGTCGACGTAAAGCGCGAAATTTGACTGGCGGTCGGAAGTGAAAAAGATAAGCGCAAAATCACAGACAGACAGTACGCAAAATGCCTATGTCCTGTTGTGTTTACGGATGCTCCAGTAGGTCGACCAGAGAAACTGATAAACGGTATTTTAGGGTACCAAAAATAGCCCAACGAAGAGGAGAAAAATGGAAAATTCTAACCGAAAAACGTAGGAAAAAATGGATTTTAAATTTACGTTTACAGTCGGGAGGAGCAGAGTCTGCCAATGCCCGTGTCTGCAGCGACCACTTCGTCAGAGGTAATGTTATGTTTGCAAACGAACTTATTAGCATTAGGTTGTCGTTAAATTCTCGTTTACTTAGTGCTTTTAAGTTAGTAGTCTAATATTGACTTGATTGGGACTATAGGCTGCCCAAGTGCTTTGGATGACGAAGAGTCGGAGGACTGGGCTCCGACGGTCAATCTCGGCTACGAACGAAAACCCAGATCGGAATCAGTTCTCAAACGAGAGAAAAGAATGAAGCTTAAGGCAGAACAGCATCGATGTGCAGAGGCGATTTTGGATATGCAACAGACGGCTGAGAGCCCGGATTTGAGCCTAGTGACAGTGGAGAACAGGCTACTAACCCTGCCATACAATTGCAATGAGCTGCAATCACTTCTCCATCCTCCTTTGCAATTACCCAAGTCTTCAGAGGTGTCTCGTTAGACCGCTGAGAATGGTTTACCTTGAAACAAACAACTGTCACTCTAACGAAGTCCTAAGGATGTGGCATGTTTGTTGACGTTAAAGCCGCTACCGCTAACTGTTAGCGTGTTTAAGATAAAGCAATATAAGAACAAACACTCACCCTTGCAAACACCAAACTAAAGTTGCACAATAGCTGCTCTCCTGACTCTCCACAGTGTCCTCCATGTTTACTTCCGCCCTCCACTCAAAAATCGCGCTGCCTCCGCACGTCATCAGAACCACGTGACCGCAACCCAACTATTTCCCTGTTCCCAGTCAGACGTTTCACCTGCAACATACACTCAAGTCTAACCTCCAATTTGACAAATCGGAGAAGCCCCAAAGCCCAAACTACGATTTAGCAATCCAGGATGGCAGCAGTGCGCTTAAACATAAGTAAAACTGCGTTTTCTTTCCTGTTTTTCGTACGTCGCTCCCAGCTCCGACTTTCGAGGTAACTAGACGCGTTCATCACTTTTTATTATTAGTATTAGTTTACATGGGGGTTCTTTGAATGATAAGAGGACAGCAGTTCAGCTTACAGCGACCTGGTGCCCTTCACTGACCCGGTAAACTCCGCTATGCGGTCCCTCTGCCGGCGGTTCTTGAACCAGTTGCTGACCTGGATGGCGGTGAGGCCGGTGGCTGCTGCTAGCTCCCGCTTTTCTCGGGTGGAGGGATACGGCTTACGGCGGTACCACTCCCTGAGGATACTCCGAGATTTTTCCTGTTTGCAGTTAAATAAAATAAATAGTGAAATCTGGACATTATTATCAGAAGATATGTGAGCGATCCAGAAACTGTAATAGCATCTCTTATTAGCTGACGGGCCATGTGCATCTCTGTGTCAGGTCTTTTTCCTATTTCTTACATACATGACTTTTAGATACCTTCCTTCTACTGAGATTTGTTTTTGTCTTCACATTTTCAGTTTCCTCATTTTTTAAAGCACACATTGCACACCCCTGCTGAGCTAAACCTTTCGACTAATTGCAAAAAACCCCCAAACCTTTTATGCCTGTCAAACTATTATCTTTGGCATTTCTCATAGACTGAACTAGATTGAAGTGCCTAAAGATACCCCTTGTAGACTGCACTGGTCCATCCTTGAGTTAGGTCAGTGTTAACTGGTTCCAAATAACTAACCATCCATTCTCTTCCACTTATCCTTGTCAGGGTAGCAGGAGGGCTGGAGCCTATCCCAGCTATCACAGAACAAGAGGCAGTTCACCCTGGACAATTTGCCTAACCCCACTAACTGCATGTCTTTGGACTATGGGAGGAAATCGGAGTACCCAGAGAGATGTTCAATCTCTTCTTGCTGTCAGGCAACAGTGCTAACCAGCACGCCACCGTGCCGCTTTCTGAATAACTAACGAACACATTTTTTTTAAAAACAAAACCCATTCCTCTGAAAATATTTTTAATCCTTGTAGCTGACCTAAGTGAAACAGCAGCCAGTGTCCAAAGAAAGACTTTGAAAAAGCTTCAGAAAACCTAGAGAACTATTAGTCAAGACCACTTTAAAAATTACAAGTTCTACTCCTTAGAAGCAAAATATAAAGAAATTAGGGTGGCTCGAGATTTGCATAGCACTGTATTTTAAGCCGAAATACAATGGCATAGATGCAGCATGCTCCATAGAAATGCTTAAATTAAGTATGTGAGTAAAATACCAAGTTACATCCCACTGGTCCTATAATGCTCTGAACCAATAGTTTAAGATTAATAATACTCTTTACTCACAAAAGCAGGGTGGGACAGTTTATATTTACATATAATTAGATTCATTACTATAAAAATACTTGAAAGATAATGTTTTATGCAAAGCACAAAAATATAAATTATATATTTATGCTATAGAGGTCACATACTGTATTAAAGATGCAGTATTCCTCAGATGTGATAGTACACGACTTGTACATAGTAGTATTAGTAGCCCACAAGTACACTATGCTCCACTTCAATCAGTGCCAGTACACTACTTGATTAAATGCAGCTCACACTTCAGTTACTTAAAAACATGCAGTTTTAGTGTTTGCCTACCTTGAAGCAGTAACTGGTCTCCTCTCCGTCCCAGATGGTGTTTGGTAGAGGAAATTTTCTCCTCACGCGGTACTTCCCCACAGCTCCCAGGGGTCGGCCCCTCTGCCTCTCCGCTTCTATGTAGTGGGCTTGCAGCCAGAGCTGCTGCAGGAGCGGGTGGCTGCGTGCAGAGAAGGGGAAGCCCTCCAGCAGGGTGTAGAGGTCTGAGAAGCGCCCTTGGTGAAAGGCCACCGCGGCTTTGGCTTTTAGCACGCTCTCAAGCTCCCCGGGGCACGAGGAGGAGGAAGCAGGAGGAAGAGTGCGGAGGAAGCTGGCGAGACGATCTATGCAGCCGCTCTGCAGCAGGACCTCGCACACGCAGGTGACCTGCTCTGCTGTGAAGATCATAGCTGCATGGACGGGTCCTGAGGCGCGAGGTGAAAATATCTTCTCAGGAGAGCGCCAAAGCCTTCCCTCTATGCCCTTGTGTGTGTGGATGAACAAAAACTAAGTAAACTGCATGTGTGTGTAGCATTACTCATCATACCGCGGCACAGGTAACCTGAGACCATCAGGGCTATCATAACACACCATGCATCCCCTCCTTCTCTTGTACAAACACATGCATGCACAAGCTCACACACATTTTGGTCTGACTTGCACGCAGAGTCAGAGCACGATGGTTTCTCAGTAAAAGAATACATTTGAATAAAATTTTCTTGCCAAATTAGAAGCAAAGGTTGTCACCCCCCCTCACTCGCAATAATCTACAGTTCCAAAGTGTGGCGCATGAGGACATCCACAATAATCACAGTCTTTTCTGTAAATGTAGTTTATTACAGTATCATGTAATATAAAAAATAGAATGCATTTGAGTACAAAAATGAGAAGACGAGGCACAAATGATCCCTTTGAAAACTCAGAAACAAAAACAAAGCAAAAACACACGACATCTTTGGTTAAGTCTGGAGTCATGAATGTTACACGTCAGGCTGGAGAGTGAAAACCAATCCAGGAACATGTGTGCGTAAGCCATGCAGGCTTTAATGTCAACATACTTTGGTAAGAAATGGCTAATATGAACAAACACAATGAAAACATTTTCCTTTACCCCCCCCCAAACAAATTTAAACACTCAGCTAAATTCAGGTTGATTTGTCCAAGCTAATGTCCTGGAAGCTGAGCTTGGAAAACCTCACGTTACAGCGTGAATTGATAATGAACATTTCCTATCCACAGCTTCTCCTCGAGGACTGTTTTAAAAACTACTAACTGATTGATGCATGCCTTAAATAGATTAAATGAGACCAACAAACACACACACATTAATGTAACTATACGTGTTTTTCTGATTTTTTTTGTACCATAATTGGCCAAAGGTTTGACCGCTTACCTGTGTTATGACAACAGAAAGGTCACACAGCTTTGATCGAGCTGTACTCAAAAATTTAACAATATCTCAAAAACACGAACCACAACTTCCTGATTAATCTTCTTGGCTCCTTATCTTTCTGTGTCACTCTTACTAAGAGACTGTGAAATGAGTCCGACCGCTGTCATAACACCGTGGCAGCGCAGCGTAAACAATATGTGAATGAAATGTGCAAAATATACAACAACAACAAAATAAAAAACACAACTGAGCTATGACCACACAACCAAAAAAAGAAAAGACACGTTTGTGTATCACTGAACAAACTCATTCATAAACGTAGACACAAAAGAATCCATATGAAGTGAATCCAGGTATTTGGTTGAGTACATAGCAAATATATATATAGCACGTTTTAGTCAGAACATCAATAACATCAAACGTGTGAGCTTTAAAATAAGGCACTTATAAGTATTAACATGCTGAGATGTTAACAGGAAACATCGCAACATGTTTTAGTGTAATGCTCTGCTGTGCTTCCTTTTAAAAGCTCAGCACAGCTTCTTTTTATCTCCCAAGAGTACTGGCTTTAAAAAAAATTACACTCAGCCACTGTGCGACATAGTGTCTTATGAAGAACTAAACATGCATTGCATAGAGTATAAACCCTTTTATTTCCTCCTGTTCTATATATAGGTTTGTTTGTTTTTTTAAACAAAGGTCAGGCAGTGCTGAATCCTGGAAACTGCAGACAGTTCAATGATAAAAACAACACTACTAACGTGTGGTAATAAAATACTGTCATATAGCCCTTTCAGCTATGATCTAATGTTTGTGTAGATTATAATATTCGCTATATTCCTGGTCAAACTCGTTGCAACTGGGCAACAGATTCAGCCATGCTTGCCCTTAATCACCGACTGTGTTCATAGACTTAACTGACAGAACTGGTGATGTCGATGTTCGGTGGTCAGATGTTCGGAGGGTGACATCCTGCAGGGTGGGATGAGAATCCGAACCTCTAAGTTAAAAACAAAAGTCTCCACTGTGGGTTTAGGGTGAGTTTGTGTTGTTGCTACAAGTAGCTACTCCCTTATTCACTAGGGATTGGGAAGATTTTTTATGCTGGATGCTCTTCCTGACGCAACCCCGAAAGGGATTTGGGTCTCCACCCAGAATCGAGGATCGTTTATTTGTTAGGTGAACCTGTTACACATGTAGGAGTTAAATTATCCTGACGAAAGTGTGGAAGAGGACTGGTGGATGGTGAAAATATGGTGGACTGGTGTGGCGCGAGCAGTTAGGCAGATGATCCAGTTGTTTTGAAGAGAGGTGAGTCCGACTGTTCTGTACACTCCTACTCTACACTGTGAGGAATTAAATATTAGGGATACTTGGGGTGGTAACTGGAAGAATAAGACCATGAGATGCAAGTCAGATTCTTCAAAGTTGGAGACAAAGTGAGAAGGAGCTCAGAGGAGAGCCGCTGCCCTTCTGCTTTAAAAAGAACCAGCTGAAGTGGTTCAGGGATCCGACCAGGACGACTCCACGATTGATCACTGGAAACAGTGTGCTGTTGTTGCTGGCTTGGGAATGTCTTGGTTTCCTCCTGGAAGAACTGAAGTTGATAGCTGCTTAGGCTACCTTCTACTATGACCTGGTCCAGGATGAGTGGGAGATGATGGATGAAGGGATATTGCTGGAGTGTTGGCAGAATATATTCAGGCTGAATTCAGGACAGGGAGGGAACCATTTAAAGATTTTTCCCTTTTGAACAGTGTATCACTGTTGTGGATCTATATCAGAAACCCAGACGTAGTAGAGCTGAGTTAGTCCACAAAACCACAAGAAGGATCCATGACCCCTGACCCCATGACTCACAAGTCTTGGTCTAACATCAAGACTTGTGAGTCAAGCAGATTAATCCTTAAATCATCTGTGCGGATCTGATCTTTTTATTAAAAAAAAAAAAAAAAAAAAAGTAAGGCACATACTGATTTTAGTAAAAAATAAAATAAAAAAATCTTAATCCAAACTGAGAGGAGTAATTGAACCAGCAGGTGAATAATCCCATTCATAATAAAGAGAGCAGGAAAATTTCCAGCTAGCACCACAATGGCATCTGGTCTACTGAGTGAGAATTGCTGCTGTAGGTTATAAAAAAATATGGTGATCTTATATGATGCATGATGTGGGATAAAAATGTTTCAAGTCATCCAAACAAGACAAACAGATCTGTGGTGTTGAACCAGTTTTAAAAACTATAAGCCCAGCTCGTCATCCACAGGGACAGACTGAAGCTGAGTAAGGATTTTTGATTCTCCATCGATTTCCTCTGGATTCCCAAGTGGCGAGCTGGCTTCCACATCCTGCTCTGGAGAGGGGCTGCCCAGGAGCAGCGACTCCCCACCAGGTAGACCCAACAAGGCTGGGTCCACAGGTAGGTCCCCCTTGGTGCGGACGTCAAACAGAGTTAAACTGGCTGAAGTGGAGAGGGGCACTGGGCTCCACACTGGCTGGGGCATTTGGCTATTTGGTGTCACTCCAGTGTACATGGGGCTGAGCGTGAGCATGCTTTCTGGAGTCAGAGCATTCTGCGTTGTCGGGGTGGCCGTTGGGTCCAGCGGGTGAGGGGAGGGGATTGCGTGCACTTGGCTGGTTTGGATGGGAGTCTCTTGAGCACAGTATGGTGGAGATGAGCTGATGAAGTTCAGGGGAGATGATGCGGCGAGGCTGCTGGGCGTTGGTGTTGAAGGCTGTGAGACTACGGGAAAGGTAGAAGGGTTAAGAATGGGGATCACTCCGTTTGTAGAGATGGTGGAAGCGTCAGGGACTGGTTTCAGGGGCAAACTGGTGAGCTGAATGCCTGCTGGGATGGTCAGAATCAGCTTGCCTTGCTGGACACTCAGGTAGGGGCTACCACCGAGGAGAAGGTTACCTATGAATATGAATGATAAATGATAAACTGGCAACAATCTAAACAATATAACCAGATTCAGCTGATATAAAAAGCAATGGGGCTATATCTTATAAGTGCATGCAGCAATCCAAGTTATAGATCAATACTTTTAATGAGTGTTTTACAGAATGGCATATATATATATAATATCATACAGAAACAGAACATGTTTCTGAAAGCATTATTTTCTTTTATGTTTGGTTTTGTAGTGCTATCAATGGAAAAAAAAAACAAACACTGTACTGATAAATATTCCTCAAATTTTCCCAGGTACATACTAACTTGCGGGTAGATGCTTATATTAAACATGTCCAGTGTTGCACATAATGAGGTCAGAGGATCTGAGCAGAACCACAGGCTTCAGATAACTTTTCATAGTGTTGGCTTTGGATGATGTTATTTAGAATCGATATTCCCTCATGCGGTCATCTCAGGCACACGGCAACCTGCTGTTCAAACTTTTATTTATGAATGGATGCCAATCAGAATCAAATAGATTCAACTTTTCCCCCTATAGAGACGACATTTGAGGACCTCCCCAGTACACCCAATGATAAGCTTTGATACCTCAGTATATAATAAAGACGTAGTTTGATGACAATTTGAATAGTTTCTGGGTTTTTCCAAGGGTAGGTGGGTAGCAAAATATTAATCATAACCAATTCTGATTAAGCAAAAAATGTCAATGTCTGCTCGTCTTTGACTTGTGTGACATGTTGTTGATTATTTGCAAGACAAAACCCCCAAAAAACATGTCTGTCATTGTTTTTTCTTTCTGCACCACATAAACAATCAATGATGATCTATTAATCAATAATTAAAAAGATTTTTCTGAGTCCTAAAACATTCAAATGTCTTTGCGCACTCTTTCTGACTAACAGTAACTTCAAAAATTTCACCTTTTCTGACTGTAAATACAATCAGTTCATGTGAATATGAAAAAGAAGTCATGTCTGAGAAGCTGGAAGCAGTAACAAATACACACACATAGATATATGTACCGTAATTGTCGGGCTATAAGCCGCTACTTTTTGCACAAGCTTTGAACCCTGCGGCTTTTAGTCAGGTGCGGCTTTTCTATAGATTGTCCATGATTTTTGTGATATCGTAAGACGATTTGTTTTGTTTGTTCCGCTGTTGTACGGCACTACGTTGCCTGGCAGAAGGATCGGGGTTCAAGAGTGGTATGTTGGTCACATGTCCATCCGCCAGGCAACATAGTGCCGTACAAGTAGCGCGAAAAACAAACTTCAAAGTAGCGCTATGCGTTCAGCGGGAGTCGTGGATGACGAGCGGCGATAAACTTGCGAAAAGCAAGTTGTGCTCAACTCTACCGGTGGATTCTGACAGCGTGGAAAAGTGTGCAAACATCCACGATCACCAACGGATTTCGAAGGGCTGGACTGCTGCATGATGAAGAGGAGGACACCGCCACGGCCCTTCAGAGGGTGTTCGACTGACAATGACAATGAGGATTATCTTTGGTTTTGAAAGTGACAACGAAGGAAAGAAGCTGAGAGTGGATGACGAAGCCATCCTGAGCCTGTTCGTTTCCGACACTGGAGAAGAGGACTTTGGTGGTTTTAGTGCGCAGGAAGATGGTGGTGAATGACTGACTTTTCTTCTTGTTAAAGCCGTGTCACTGCACCTGAGCCTAAAAGGTAGTCTGAATCTATTTTTCTGGTGTGCTGTAGGTTACTGTTATGTACTACATTTGTTACTCATTTATGAAGCACAGCACATGTGCAAATATGTACCCATAACTTGATTTTCAAAATATTAATAAAAGGGGTGTGTCTCCAAACAGCCATCTCTTTCCTGACAATTCGCTTTGTGCATATTCTCTTACATATGATAAGTCAATATTGAAACACCTGCGGCTTTTGGTCAGGTGCGGCTAATGTATGTACAAAACAGGATTTTCCCCTGATTTTAGCTTGTGCGGCTAATATTCAGGTGCGCTTTGTAGTCCGGGAAATACGGTATATATAATTATTAATCAATAATCAGTTAATTTTCTCTTAGTTCTGGGTGCTACATTTTTTAAATATTTAATGAATTGAGAATACCTGGAGGGGTAGAGGGTAGCTGAATGATGCCGGAGTTTAGGAGCTGCACCGTAGGGGCCGTGCTGGCTGGAGGAGCTACGCTCTGAATGGGCCTCAGCTGGTTTAACCTGAGAGGAGCCTGTGGGACCCCTCCAGCTGCAGGAGCTGAAGTGAGGATCTGTAATGGTAGACGGGCAGAAGGGATGGAGATAGAAGGACTTGCAGGTACCACCTGTGGGAAAGAGATGGTGGAGGAAGTTTGGATGGAGGAGACTGGTACCAGCTGGGGCACAGAGAGTGGGACGAGCTGTGCCGGTGTGCCACCTTTGGCCTGGGGGACTGGGACGACTTGTGTTGGGGAAGAGATGGAAATAACCTGCGGTGTCTGGATTTTGCTGGGTGTACAGTTTGTGGTCTGCTCCCCCAGTTGTTGCATCACGTGCTGGGGGAGCTGACTGTTGTTGAGCGGTGAGATGGAAACTATGGTTGTGGCACCTTCAGACATAGCTGCCGAGGCTTCCTGTTGCTGCTGTGCCAGTCTGTTTCCTGTGTTCAGAGTCTGGGGGCTTTGAAATTGAGGCGCTGGTGAGGTGAGGGGGGATACTGGGACCAGCTGAGGGCACTGGGATACCTGGGCTCCCGAAGAGTGCTGAACCAGGTGAGATACTGGTATACCCTGGATGGAAGGCACAACCTGGGGCAGAGAGAAAACCTGAGGGGTGCAGTTGCTGGTTGAAATCACAGAGCTAGGAGGGTTGAGGCTGGTAGAGGGAGCAGTAGCAGAGATGCTATACTCCCCTTGCTCCCCTGCAGAACTGGAGACAAGCATGCCTGCAGATGACAGAGATGCTGGGAGGGGGAGGGAGTCCTGGCGTTGGTGGTTTTGTGTTAAAACTAGTGAAGAGAGGCTGGTTGGTGAGGAAGAGGAAGAAGAGGATGATACCGTCTGGCTGCTGCCCTCTGATTCGGAAACACCGATGAAGCCCATTGCACTGTCACTCTCGGTCTTGGTTTGCAGGGGAAGAGAAATGATGGGGTTCGAGACAGGCGTGACGTTAGTGTTAAGAACAACTGCTGGAACGCCGCTCGGCTTGGCCTCCATTTCTGAAACTTCCTGCTCCACCCCAGAAACAGCTTGCTGTGGCTGCTGCACACCAACCCCAGATTTGGTTATTACTTGAGCCCCGTTCAGTATTAAAGGAGAGCTGGTTCCAACAGGACTCAGTGTGACGGTCTGGCAATCACCTAAATTTATCCCATTAATTATAACACCAGCACCACTGCTGGAGATCAGGGAGTTGCCATTGAGCAGAGAGGCGGTGAGGAAGCCGCTGGACCCGTTGAGGATGAGCTGGCCTCCAGTGCTGGACGGGACCGCAGAGACAGAGATGATGGAAGCTGTGGAGCCGGCAGCCTCGTCTAGTTTGTCGGGAGTGTCATCCATCGCACTCGCCTCATCCTCAGTGCTGTGGTTCCCATCGGACTCACTGAAATGGTCAAATATAAAGGACAGAAGCACACACAGACAAATGAGTTTTTAATGTTACAAGAAATGAACGAAAATACACAATTAGATCAACTCACAAATAAAACAAAACCTTAAGACTGAAAAATGTTTGATTCAAAAAGTAGCTACTTGTAAGACTGCAGCTAATAATTATATATTCATTATTTTTATAAAATTCATCCCACGATTTTCAGTCTAACCAAAAAGAGGAAAAAGCCTCAACTCTTTTACAACAGAATTTAAAGTCAGTGAATATGTGTCTGTTTGGAAAGAGCTCAAATTATTAATCAATAATCAGACTTGCTGTTGGTTAATTTTCTGTTAAACTAACTAGGTAAATAATTAACTAAGCAGCCAGATAAAGAGGCAAACACTCCTCTCCAGCACCAGAGGCAAGGAGTGTGATTCCCCCTGAATTTTGAATCCACGGTCCACCACCCAAGAGGAGAGGTGTGCACATCAGGATAACCCACAATATCCAGAATCTAATTCACTGCTGCCCCATAATGGACTGGTTCTCATAGCACTCTTCTACTTAAGCGCTGTTTTTTTTAAAGTTGTTTCTATCCAACTTCACACACATTCATACTGCGATGGATGCATCTGAGAGCAACTTGGGGTTAATATCTTGCCCAAGGATATTTGGCATGCAGACGGGAGTAGACGAGGAGTGAACCACCAACCTTCCGATTAGCAGGTGACCTGCTACAACAATAGAGAGAAAACCCCAAGAATCAGACAATCCTCTATGAGCACTTGGTGACAGTGGGAAGGAAAAACTCCCTTTTAACAGGAAGAAACCTCCGGCAGAATCAGGCTCAGGGAGTGACGGCCATCTGCCACAACTGATTGTGGTGAGAGAAGACAGGACAGAAGACCCACTATGGAAACAGCCAAAGATTAAAAATAACCAGTAATTAAATGCAGAGTGAAGAAGAAACGCTCAGTGCAGCCCAAGATTATTGCAGTGCAACTAAGGGAGGATTCACAATCACCTGAGCCAGCCCTAACTATATGCTTCATCAACAAGGAAAGTTTCAAGCCTACTTTTAAAAATAGAAGAGGGGCCTCCACATCAGCACCGGGGTAGGAGTGTAAAAGAAGTCGAAACAGGAAAGAGAGAAATCCCAAAGTCTTCTTCAGAAAGTTTCATCTGTCTCAGCTGCTGGAGCATCTCCCTCTCTGTAATGTGGGAGTTTCTGAGCTCCTGCACCAGTACGTCACTGAACACAGTTCAGAGGTGCCCGACAAGCAGAAACGACACCAGGACGTGGCAGTTGTGATGTCACTTTTGGCGCGTGCTGCAATTTGTTGTGGTGCCAATGGCGAGTATAAACCGGCTATTAAGGGACTTAGGATGAATCTCATCCATCCGCCAGGCCGCTAGAGACTAATCAACTATTCATTACAACTATAAATAGATAAATAGATGTATTTGTCCCCACGGGGAAGTCACCTGACATTTGCAGACACCTCAAATAAAACAATCCCATCAACATAAGACAAGCACACGTTAAACACTCTTTCACTCTTCCTGTATCGTAGGGATGACTTTGGCCACACGAACTGAGCAGGCTGTGTGTTGCTCATGTTCAGACGTTTGATGGCTCGAGGAATAAAAGATAGAGTCGACCCATTTGTGAACAAGACGGGACAATGACACCATGCAGATGGTAAAAAAAATCTAATTTAAGCTCTGTGTATATAATATTACAGGATTCAAATCTATTAGACTGAGCAAGCAACCTTCATCGTACCAAGTAACACTCTCTTTTCTTCTAACTGCACTCTGCTGTTTCCATTACCATCATGTGAAACTTTAAATGTGATATAAATGCATTATTTAAGATTCAATATTACTAGAATACTAAAAAAAAACAAAAAAACAAAGCAAACCACTTTCCAAAAGCACATCCAATCAGCAATATACTGTCACTCTTAAATATGTTAAATATTTCTAATTCAAAACTAGGATGCCTGCAAGTTTTAAAGTTTGCCTCAGCAGGATGTTTGATTTTAAAGGGAGAGTAGCCTCCACTTTAAGGTGCAGAAATCATTTTGTATCCGTCCGGAAATCCTAACATAATCAAAGCGTTCTTCTAATGCCGACGTTCTCCAACAGTTTCTGGCATGCCTCCTTTAGAAGAAGCTACTTTCAGCTGATCCCTTATTAACAAAGGGTCGCCACAGCAGGTAGCTGCACGTTTGATTTGACTGCACTGTACAGCGACTTTGTCGTTTCAACTGAAGGAATGCAGGTTAAATATTTGCTAACAGGCTCATTTACACTAATGTTTACTGGTGATCTTTGTTCCTGTGAATTAAGGCAAAAATACTTATTGGTGCTGTTTTAGAGACTTTATAATACAGTAGTCAGTTACGGACTCTAAAAACCTTTATAAATGCAACATCAGGATTATTACAAAAAGTGGGGCTCAAAGTTGCTGTATGATCACCTACCTACCTACTGACATTAATCCTAATTTTTAAGTTTTAGTCTTTGTCACTTTGGTCAAGTTTGTCAGCACAACATGCATCAGGAGGTTCTGAGGCTTTGTTTTTTTAAGACTGACATTAATCAGACACGATGAGTTGCGTGTCCCAGTTTTAAAACAGAATCTAACCGAATCTTTTCTAAAGAAACTAAACTAAAATGAGCAAAAACTCTGTGGAAATGTAACTGAAACTAAGATGAATTGATAATAAAACTTCTAAATAAGCTGGAATATGTTCTTATCACTTGGATACATTTGGTGATATGTGGTTAATGTGTGAAAATAAAGCATCCTGGTGGCCCCAGTCTGCCAGACCGTGGGGTTTGATACAGCACAGCAAACTTATCTTTCTTATCTTTTCACAAACTTCCCCTCCCACTGCTTGCAGAAATCTTCATTTTAAAACTGTGATTTCAGCCTCCCCCCACACTCCCACCTTTGCCTTAGTTTACGCTCTTTTCCTCCCCTAACCTTTGTCACCCTGTGGCTCTGCAGGATGCGGTGCAGGGTTTCAGGAAACTTGAGCCACAGTGGGCGCCTAGATCTCACATTTCATAACAAAGCAACATGCTCTTGGTGTCAGACATGTGTGGCCTCACTGCTGTCAGAAGTCACCTCCTGTTTGTCTTCCTACTTCGTGCCATTTCTGAGTTTTGCCACACTGATTTGTGCACTCCTGCAGGCAGCCCTCTGTAGGTCTGCGCGCTTTTTAATTGGTAAGCTTTTATGTGCTGCTTTCAGTGACTTTTCTGATAAGCCCTCGCTATAAAAGACAAAGTAAAGAAAAAAAGTTTCGTTCAGATAAACACAGGACAGCTAAAAAACAGCAGCTGCTGCCGCTCAGGCTGTGACTCCTTGCTTGCTACCAAACTTAGAGCGCAAACAGAGATAAAGGCGACAGCTGGATTGTGTTTCCAGTGTTGCGGGTCTTGCCTTTTGCTGTGGGTCCCGGACGGGGTCCTGTCCCTCTGCCTGCGGTTCTTGAACCAGTTGCTGACCTGCGTGAGGGATAGCCCGGTGATTTTGGCCAGGTTTTTCTTCTCGTCCGGAGTGGGATACCTGTTGCTCTTGTAGCACTCTTTCAGGGCATTGCGGGACTTCTCTTTGAAGCAGTACACGGTCTCTTCTCCGTCCCAGATGGTTTTGGGTAGGGGGAACTTCTTTCTGAGCCGGTACTTGTCCACTGCGCCCAGGCTACGGCCCCGGGACCTCTCCGCCTCCTTGTAGCGGGCTTTGAGGTACAGGTCCTGCAGGAACCCGTGGTTAGACGGGTGGAAGTTGTGGCTTTCCAGGATGGCGTACAGCTCCTTGAATTCCTCCCGGTGGAAAGCCACCAGTGCCTGGGCCTTTAGCAGGGTCTCGTTGCCACGTAGCAGCTCGGACGAAGGAGGTATAGTGGAGAGAAATCTCCACAGGCGATCCACATTGCCCGCCTGCAGAAGGGCCTCGCACAGACATGAGACCTGGTCAGTGGAAAAACTCAGCGCCGACTTTTGGAAACTTTGGAGCAGTTGTTCCGAAATTTGGAGCGGATCTTTCTCTTCTTTGGTCTCCGACCCCGCTGGCTCCCCTGTGCTGTTCTCAGATTGTTCTGTGGACTCCAAAGACAAGGAAGCCATTTTCACTTTAACTTTTTTTTCCACCCGTAGTTCCTCCTCCTCCTCCTCCTCGCTCCCTCCCTCTGCAGCGCCGTCCTCTCTCCCATCCTCCAAACCGCGAGCGTGCTCGATGAACAACGGCGGCCACGCCCCTTTGTTTTTCAAGCCGCACAGACATCGGAGGGAAAGCAAGAGCGGTTGCTTCTGATTATCAAATAATCCGATGCAAAGACTGATACGGAGCATTTACATAATTTATTTTTTAATGAAGCAAAGGTAATTAGAAAGCTTTGCTTTTGGATATCTGACATTTTTAAGACATCCCGGTAAATTTCTAGGAGGTAAATTAGGCTTTTATTTTGGAGAAGAAATCTCACATAGAGCTTTTATTTTGGAAACCCCCCCAAAAAACACATCCCCCATAGCTTGAGTATTTAATTTGGAAAAATGAAACTTTAAAGCAGGGGCGAAACTGGGACTGTTGAAGGGGGCCACACGAATAAGCAACCCTCCACAACAGTCCCAGTTTCTCGTGTGGCCCCTTTGGATTCTGAATTGCAGGCCTCTCCTTGTAAATATATACAATGTCAAACTGTAAGTGAGAATTTAAACACTCACAAATGTATATGTAAAATGTTTAATACTACATTTTTTTTCTTACTGCCTTGTAATAGTAAATACTTTATAAATGTACTTTGAGTCCCGAAGTTCTCATTTAGTCAAGTCAAGTCAAGTGGCTTTATTGTCATTTCAACCATGTGTACAGTACACAGTAAAACGAGACAACGGTCCTCCAAGACCACAGTGCTACATATAGCATATAACAGACAATCAACACAGGACTACATAAAGTGCAATGCGCAAAAATTGCAACAAAACAAAACAAAGACAGTACCACACCAGACAGAACAGAACGATGCAGACACAACACTGCAATAGAAATGTGCAAAAGACTGAATATTGTGCAAAAAGTCACTTGGTGTATGAAGGTGTGTGTGTGTGTGTGTGTGTGTGTGTGTGTGTGTGTGTGTGTGTGTGTGTGTGTGTGTGTGTGTGTGTGTGCGCGCGCGTGCTACATAATAGTTTAACATTTATGTTGTTCAGCACCTATTCAATGGTTTAGTATTTTGGAGTTAAGAATGCCATATTTTCATGTATAACCTCCAATAATGTCCAAAAAAAAATACAAACAAACAAACAAAACACTAAACTGTCCCTTTCTTATCATTTTGAATTACATTCAATATTATTGCTGAAGCTACACTGTAAACAATATTTATTATCATAGTTGAAGTGCAACAAATAATAGCTATGTAGGCTGCTGTAAAATAAAAATATATAATAATAATATCTGTGTAAATGAACCTGCTATAATCTGCTAAATATATGTGATTATTCTGATTAATAACAGATTACCTGTTAGAAGTCATTCTTGGCCAGCCTTTAGTGATGCTTTTATTCAAGGGCAATGCTGGTTGCATGTGTTTTATGTGTGTTGTGCATCGTGTATGGCCATGTTTCCCTGTTTGTTCAGGCTGAACATGTTGTCATCACTTTTCTGTGTGCCTGAGGTGGTTGCCTAATGCAAATACTCTCAGTATAAACGCATGCGTGTAGGCACACACAAACGTGTTTAAGTGCAACTGTAACAGGGTCATAAATCACATTGTTATAATTACCCAAAATGTGTTCTAAACCCCCAAACCGTTCCTTTTATACCTGACTTTTAGGACCTCCAAGCCTGTAGTTATGTTCATTGTCAGTTAGAGCCCCTCCTCATTCTTTTCTTCTTCTTCTTTGGTGCAATCCTATAAATACAGTGTACCCCTTTGCCTCTCCCCTTTTCTACAATTCCCCTGTGGGAGAGGTGGGTGTCATTTCTTTCCAACACTTTAAAACACACATGGTCTCTTGTGTTCTGGGGGCCTCTGGATGTCTGGAGTTTTGATCTCCTCCATACCTGCTTCATGCCCTGGAGGACGGGGCTGTGGCCCCCCCACACCCTCTAGCAGATCATTACATAAAGGAACCTTTTAAAAAAACAAGCGCGTTCATGCTCACAGGTGTACACACGGGTGATCACACCCACAAACTACACCCTTTTTGGCTCCTACCTCAAAGCACACTGTGTTCTGTTGATCTTATGTGCTGCACAATAATGTTTAATATTTAGTATTTACTGTCATATTCCCATATATCATTGTGATGTTGTTTATTCTATTACTCTTGTTCTCTTCTGCTTGTTTTCTTTTTTCTTTCTCAGCAGGTGACCCAGGTGATCGATATATGCATTTTTTATTTCTTTTTTTTTTTTTCCTGCTCATTCTGTTGGTTTTTGTTTTTTGCCCTTCTCCCCCGTCCCTCTTCTCAGCTGTTTCTCTTTCCCTCTTTCTTTCTCCCCTTCTTTCCCCCAGTCAAGTCTGTCCCGTATTCAGTAAGTGAAAATAAAATAAACAATAAAAGGTGAATCAAATGGACCATTACGGCAAGGCTGGGATGGTCAATTTGGTAAAGTAAATCCGTTGGGCATCTTTCTTTGCCTTTAGACAACAATTCTGATGGCAAAAGAGCTAAACGGGACAGGCAAAAAAAAGAAAAAAAAAAAGAATTCGACACTTTAAATCAGGTCCAGATTGTTAGAGGCTTCACCTGAGCATTATGTATAAAAATGGCTATAATTCCTAAACAGTTAATTCAATACTTTTATTTAATCCCCTTCATTGAAGCCGAAATTCATCATTCACAACTTTATAAGCATTATTATTACAAAAGTAAAATAAGAATAATAATAATTTAAAAAAAAAGAGACAAAAAAAAAACAAAACACACATATAATGCATATTTAGCCACCTGGATGTTTCTGATTGCGATTTTAGTTCAATTATTGTCATTATTAAGCCTGTTTTTGTTAGATGTTATAAGTGTGTAGTATGTGTGTATCATAAATGTGTTTTAGGCGCCATAAATGCTAGCATGAATATATACTCCTTGCTAGCTTGGACGTTGTGGTGGGTTGAGCTAACTCTCTTCCCCACTGTTTGTATTCTTTTACCTTTTTTATCAGGTATGTCGGATTTCATGTTGTTGTTTTTGTTTTATCTTATGTCAAATATGTTACGTGTAAATGCATACTTTATGTTTAATGTAAAAATAAATGCCGCGCCCTTTTCTACCTGCGTGCGGTAGTACCTCCTGCCACGAGTTCCCAGAATCCTTTGCGGTTTTACCCCTGAATGGCGTCACATTTTCAATCTCCATCTTCAATCCCCTGTGGGAGAGGAGCTGGAGTGGGCAAATTATTTACTTGGAGGTCTTTCTTTCTTTTACCTTTTTTATCCGACACAACGCAGAATCACACCGGTTACACTACATGTTTCATGTGTTCTCTCAGTACAAACGCATGCGTGTAGGCACACACAAACATGTTTCATGTGTTCTGAGTTTTTACAAAAGATATCTTATTAAACTGACAGAACAAAGACCCATTTAGACTGCTACGCTGTATGTGACACACTATTTCAGTTATTGAAGCTGAAAGGTTGCGTATTTACAGGTCTTGTACCCAAGCTCAAAGATGTGTCAAACAGAGAAAGAAGCCCAGCGTATTTTATAATATGACTTGCAAATGAGCTATGAATGAGACCATGCTGCATCTCCATTAACAACCACAGGCATGTAAATCCTCACTGTGGTGCTGTAGGCTTGTGTCATCCCCCCCCCCCCTTATGTTTTCTTGAGGTTCTCAGCTTTTTTGACACTTCTGTTTTCTGTCTGTGCTTTAATTTACTCACCACATATCTGGGTTTTATCAGGGGAGATTTCTTTGTTAGTCGACCAAGTATGAAATAGCAATAGGGTAAAAATTGTATAATAGAGCGTAGTGCTTATAATCAAACTCTACGAATACTCTGTCTTAAAAATATATTTTAAAACAAATCCATAATAAAGAGAAAGTTTCCAGCTTAGTCTTCTACATAGTTTATTTTGGACTTCAGCGCCACTATGTGGTTATTTCTACGGTCGCATTTACTCCTGACGAATGATTGGCCACCATTTGTGCCAATCTAGCGGTCAATAGGCGGGTCTTGAGGGTCTGTTTCTTCGTATCGTAAAGCTATTGGTTAAAATTTCTCCTTCCTACGTTGTGATTGGCCGTGTTCCAGTTTGGAGGCGGGTGGAACCTTCCAGAGTTGGGCGTAGCAGGAATTGAGGTTATAATTTTCTGGCAAACCCACAGATCTAGGCTACATGCACCATTTTCACTGCTATTATAATCAAGTAGTCATGAATACTTCCGGTTAATTGTAGATACAAAGATCAAAGGCCTTTTCAGCACCATCGAGGAAAATATACATAATCTGTAAGTAACTATGGCAACCTTGCCGTCTGTCTCAGGGTCCCGAGTGAGTCCAACGTGACTCTGCTAGCCGCCCAGTGGCTAACGTAGCTAGCTACTCTAAACTACACAGCTAAAAAAAATGGTTATTTAAAATTATACGATCACAGCTAATATGACGAATAAACACGAGAGACCAAGCATATATGTAAAATTTAACTTCAGACAGGATTAATATCAGAGAAGGGCTTAAGTAGCTACTATCGGTGGAAAAGGAGCAGTTTTTTGGAAGTCTTTGTGGTTGTTTGACTATTGACTTAAATTTGTTTGCAGCTATGAGATGGCGTATGAGCTTCAGTCCCGTTGGCTGAATGGGTCACGTTATTTTTTATTCCTGTTTTCAGTGTTTGATTAATACCCGAGTCCAAGGAGACAGGAAAATGGACAGCGGAGTGACAGTAATAACCAATCCCACGGTGAATGTGCGCTTAACAAGCACCCTCTCCTCCTTCGAGGTGCAGCGCAGGTTCAACAGAGGGATCAGTATAGCAGAACTGAAGGTGAGACAGCATACAGCGCACCACTAAAACCCTCAAGGATGGGTCTGTTGTTGGGTTTTCTCTTTGTTAACATATCTGTTGATATTGAAATGACACATTCAATTGATAACGTCACCTCTTTTGTGTTACATGAACTATTTGCAACGTTGCATTCAGGGAAAGTTGGAGATGATTATGGGTGCACCGGCCTCCTGCATGGACCTGGAGTTATTCAGCATATCTGACAAGTTCCTGCAAAAAATGAATGAGAATGAAGCTCTGCTAGGATCGTATCCTGTGGATGACGACTGCAGAATACACGTATGTCCCAGCTCTGTTGGGAGCTTCTTGTAATACTGTGGCTCAGATCACTGTGATGTTGGAGTAAATACAGGTTGAGACAGGTTTTTAGTTTATTTCACTTGAATTGAACGTGCTATCTGTCAAAGTTACTTTCACAGAGAGAGACATAATGACATATGCTGGCTGAATGATCAGCTTTAAATGTTTACTCTGAGAGGATTTATATAAAATTTTAGAACAATAATGTGTTCACTACACAACTTCTAACCTCAGTCAGAATTATACCACTTTGTTTTTAAGCATGTATATGAGGTCACGTAATGGATTAGTGTCTGATTCTTTAATGGAGATTCAGCTGTGGTAGTGTGTGGGGAGCTCTGGACTGTCTATCTATTGTTAATGGGTCAGTGTCAAAAGTACAACTAGTCTGTAGGCCAGTCTCGATTGTGCTGCTGCTGGTCTGTTAGCCAGCCACAGAGAAGAGTGTTGCAACATACACAAAGTAGAAGGGAAACCAAGTTTTTAAAAACAATGAAAAGTATCCAATCCAGATACTCTTTGCATGCATCTCCTGTCCCCGATGAACTCCAATATTAGTTCCTTCCCTATTCATGCCCATTTGTCAACAAGTCACCATTGAACTGATGTGCAGTGTCATCCACGTCAAGCACTGTGCAGTTGGGAGTTTGGGGGAACTGCACGGGAGCATGTTTGCAAACTTCTCTCTGTGGACTCTTGTAGGGAAATACCTCAGAAAGGAGATTCAACTGCAGTACAATAAATTAAGCATAATCCAGTCATCTGAAACTCATGTACTGATGTATCAAAAAAATTAGAATATCATGGAAAAGTTAATTGCTTCTGTAAATTATTTCAAAAATTAAACATCTATTATCATTACATGTAAAGAGAAACGTTTTGCTGCATTTATTTTATTTTATTATTATAAGTTTGTTGATAATGGCTTGTAGCTTGTTGCAATCAGAAATCTCATATTGGAATATTTAATTTTGAGTAGTTGATGCAAGAACTTGGGAGAGCTTCACAAGGACCAAGACTCTAGCCAGTGCACTAAGCAACGTGTTTAATGTGGACATCATTTAAAAGCCATTCGTATATACTTGGGTTATCTTTGTCTAATATAATTTGTTGATAAACGTGTAAATGTAACAAATATGCAACAAATTAAGAAAGCACTGCAAGGGTGGGATTTTTCTATATTTTTTATTTTAGACAAAAATCCTTTAATTCCTACGACTAGACTAAACTGGTTTACATTTCAGCATAGTAACACTGGCATTACATGATTCTGGTTTAACAACACAGTTGAATATATTGGGATAGAGCATCCCTCTCTGGCATTGAATGGGGTTTTTAGTTAAGTGTCTGAATCCCAAATCTATTCACTCTGCATGCATCCAGAAACTTTGATGTCCAAAAATAAGAACTCTGCTGTGCAGATAGTGTTTTAATGATTGAAAAGGTAATAATCCTTTCCATTTAAATACACTAGCACTCACTTAAATTGTCCAGTAAGTGTAAAACTGATTTATTGTTAAACAACAATAATGTTACAATTACCACACTAACAACAGTAAACAAAAGATCATATCTAAGTTGCTAAAAGCTAAAGTTCTGGTGGCTTTTATAGGCTGTTACTAAGTCACAACAGCGTGACTTAATAATTGCTTGTCTTTCACGTTGTTTCTCTTACAGGTTGTTGATAGAAGTGGCGGGCAGATGGGCGAGTTCACTGATGTTTCCAAAGTGGAGAAATTTGAGCTCCCAGATGATGCTTATGATAAGAGAACAGGTACAGTATTTTTTATTTAAATAAATAAAAAAAATAAGTCAGCTGAATGGGAAGTATGTCCATGATCGTTAGTTGCATTCTGCACTTGTTCTGTTTATGTTTTTTAAGCTAACTATTGATAGCTGGTTCCAATGTGGATGACTTACTTCATGAGAATGAAGATGAATAGACTTCAGTCTGTTTTGAAGAGCTTTGCATTTATCACAAACTGTGTCTTTCCTTCAGACACAGCCAGGTCATTTATGAAGAAGCAACGTGTGGGTCGCTACAATGAGGAAGAAATGGCCAAGAAGAAGGCGGAGAATGCTGCACGGGAAGAGGAGCAGAAGGCTGCTGCCGATGCCATTGCTGTTGGCAGCCGCTGCAAAGTGCAGGTCCCCGGTCAGCCCACGAAGCTTGGCACAGTCATGTATGTTGGTAAGTGTGGATAAAGCTGAGCTGGTTTACTTTGTGTAGGACATTAGTGTAAACCCTGTGCTGCTGAGGATTTTCTGTCCTGCAGAGCAGACTTTGCTGTCATTTATCTAAGGCCCATTCCCAAATCTGTGATGTCAGTGGAGGACAAACTTTTTTTTTAGTACGCTAAATATCACGTTTGGATTCTGCGTGTTTTGTCCATCCATCCATCCATCCATCCATCCATCCATCCATCCATCCATCCATCCATCCGATTCCGCTTATACTTTTCAGGGTCGTGGGGGGCTCTGGAGCCTATCCCAGCTGTCTTATGGCGAGAGGCAGGGTACATGCTGGACAGGTCGCCAGTCTGTCGCAGGGCTAACACATTGACTCCCACATTCACACCTATGGGCAATTTATTGTTTCCAATTAACCTAACCCTACTGTTTTGTTTAATCTATTTTATTAGCAGGTTTTAAGTCTGCCTAGAAAATCTAATTACATTTCCTGTGAGGTGAACATGTTCCAGTTTAGTTTGAAAGCAGCTTTACCTGAGTACTAATGCCAAGTGTCACCCTCCAAAAACATAGCAAATAAAAGTGATTCAGTTTAGGTAGTTTGTTAACTTCAATAAGGTCCCCAAAGAGGTTATGTTGTTGTTAGCATTTCCATGCGTGCCATTCTTTCTGTCTGTACGATGGCTTAAAAAGTTTTGAATGAATTCTTCTAAAACTTCGTAGTGGTGTAGAGGGGGGTCATGTTAACAGTCCATTAAAACTGACATCTGCCAAGGTCTTCAAGGTTAACTTAATGATCATCAACTTTGTTGGTTGATAATTGACAAGAAGGCTTATAACTATGACAAGTCTGGTGTGTATTGTCAAACTATAGCAAGTACCGTATGCAGACTTAAAATAGTATGTCATGTTTGACAAAATGTGTTATTTTTACTGCACTACAAACTTCTAGGAAAATAAAATACTAGTTCCTTAAAAGTAAATACTTCCCAGAGAGTGAGCTGCTTTGGTGGGGGTTTGCACTTCTTTTTTCATATAATATCATTATTGTGAAGTCAAAGTCTTCCTAATATGCCCTGCTAGAGCTCAATAAGTGTTGCATTTCTTGCAGGAACAACAGATTTCAAGCCGGGCTACTGGGTGGGTGTGAAGTACGATGAACCACTGGGCAAACACAATGGAACGTAAGAGGGCCTTTTTCTGGCTTTGTTTTTAAATAATTCAAAGTTTCAGTGACGCTGGTCCTGATTTCTGACTCTGCCTTGTTTATTGTATCTCTGTAGTGTCGAAGGGAAGCAGTACTTTGAGTGCGAGAGCAAATACGGTGCGTTTGTGAAGCCCCTGAGTGTGACTGTGGGGGATTTCCCTGAGGAGGACTACGGTTTAGACGAGATGTAGGTGTAGGGTAATTTCCAATAAACGAATTTCAAAAAAGGAGAGTCTATGGCTGACGCGTGTTCCTGGTTTCCAAAAGAAATGCTTCCAGTTGCATTATGATTTGAAGACTGTTTATTTATTACAAACTGAAGATGTAACAATGAACTCCTTCCTAAAAAAGCATGAAAGTTCCAAAAAATAGCAGTTATCCAGAACTAGCTGTGCACACGGTCAGAAAACCGTGAGACTCCTAACCTCTCTGTCCATGCTCCTCCCCTTCCCTCTCACACAGGGTTTCATGCTACTATTGCACTTACATACTTAAAGTGAGAGGTACCCCCTTTTAGGTTCCAATCCCAAAACAGTGACTTAAAATTACTTTATGCAAACACATATATTTTCACATTTATTAATCCTGAAAAGATGACTTATGTAATGAATCTATGAATTATAAAACAAACATGAACTCAATCGTAAATAAAAATATAAAGCAGACGTCTGGCGCGTACAGTAGGACTAGTTTTCTGCCCCAACCTCGCACCTTTATCCGCTCACCAAGATGGCGCGTCATTTTAGTGTGGCAAATTAGAATTGTTTTGCCTGTGCTTCTCTGGAAGGCATGATCCTAAAGCACTCTCTCAGTAACTTGACAGACTTTTGGGTTCTCGTACCAACAGGCATTTCATAAGGTTGGGGATTTTTTTCTTTTTTGCAGCAAAATGAAGGTTTCTGTTGTTTGTTCCTTACTACAAACACTTCTGTTCAATTCATAGCGCTTCCTGTAATTGTACTTTATTTTTGTTCTCATGTTTAGTAAATGTCATTGTGTACAAAGATTATTGTATATAGCTGTTTATAGTTATCTGTAGTCTTTGCATTTCTTTTTTGGTTTAAAGACTGAGTTGCTGGTAGGAAAAAATCACCCAGCCACACTTTGACACTAAGATAAAAAGCGGCATTGTGTTACTAACTTTGTATAAGTGAGTTAAACCCGAGGTGCTTTTTCTTCCTGTCATTTAAGATTCTTGCTCGCTGGCAAATTTAATGTCTGACTCACAAGGATTTTGGCAGAAGAGGAAGAAACAGTAGATCCCATCTCACCAGATATATTTCCTACTCTTTTTCGTCGTACTTTGCAGTTAAAAATTTCCTCATAGACAAACCGTGCCTGAAATTTTTGTGCCAAAGTGTGCAAGGGTTGATATTCTTCTTTTTTCTTTAAAAGTTAAATTCGTTATTTTTGTTTGGACGTAGGATGTGCAACAGTCCAGATTTTAGCTTTCAGAGCAAAGATAAAATGTAATTTCCATTAATTTTTCTGTGACACGATTGTTCTTGTTAAACATTAAATTTGTGCGCTTGAATGTATCATGCATGTTTTTGAACCACTGGACTAAAAGAGCTTTCGCATTTAAAATTTGATGAGGCTCAATTTTACTATTTTCTTCACTGAGCAATTTGAATTTACTTAAAGCTCCAGTCACACATGCCTACAGACCGACCAGCGACCCACTGGCAACCCAAAAATATGACTTCGAGCAACCGCTAAATCACTGAAATTCAACTTTTCATTGGTTGGTGATGGAGAATGCATTTTTTTTCTCTAGTGACCAGTGATTGCTCACTGATTGCTCAGCCTGAGCTCTACTGTATATAAACTGGATGTTTAAAAAAAATCTAAGCGTGAATCTAAAAACTATGAGTTTATTCCAGTTATTAGGTGAAACTTGTTACTCAAGTCTGAAACCTGAGATGGATTTTATATTGCATCAAAAAAAACACCCCCCCCCCCCCCCCCCCCAAACATATTTTCAAGTCTTTAATTGCTGCAGTTTAATGTAAACACAGCATGTAAAATTTCACAGAGAACATAAGAATCAGAATACTTTATTAGTCCCAGAGGAAATTATTTAAATGTTAATAAGATTCACACTTGAGTAAACTCTGAAATAAACCTGGTTATGATTACCGCCTGTAGCACCCTTACCAATTGTTTTTGTGAAGTATACAAAGTACCTTCAGATGCATTTTGATCGTACATACTCGAAGGCCATCAAGTTAAAACACAAGGTAAAGCACAAAAAAAAAAAACTGTCCTCATTGTGCTCACAACACTCACTCTTGGACTGTGTTTCAAATGGCCTTATTTATGCTTTGTTTTATGTTACTGATCAAAACCTCTTCATGTCTTTGTCCTCTGTTGCTTATAGAACAAATGTAAAAGTCTTTTTAAGGAAATGTCACACATGGAAGATTGTCCAGGTGTTTTCTCTCTTCCTTAAAATCTGTGTCTATCTGAGGTACTGGTGTTATGTGCCAAAGCGTAATGATTAGAAATGAGAAGTGTTTACCAGTACACTTATAGCTTATTAAAGTGAGTGAATCTATTTGATTTGCAGTAATATTCATTTCTTATCATATGTCAATCTGGTTTCCATTTTGTTTTACAGCTTCTCCAGGCAATAGAAACTCACTCGACTCACATCAGTTCCTTCTTCAGCCCCTGGTACTATATTTTCTCAATTGTGTCTCTCATCAGGACCTCTGGCCACTTATTTTTGCCTTTCAGTGTATGCGGTCTCAGCTTTTATCCTCCATCCTGGTGTAGTACACAGTCTGCAACTTATCAGCTGTCCTGCCTCTATAAATCTGGGGCTTAGACCCTGTTCTTATGTTGCCATCATCAGAGCCTCTGTGCTGTCCTTTAGGCTTTTTCAAGCCATTAGTGGGATTTCTTGATGTGAGCCACTTCTATATGTCAATAGAACATCCCATACAGGGGTTCGTCCTTCAGTGATTGTTCCTGCTCTGTGTTTCTTCCTGGATCATGGCTCGACACTCACTAACCTCACTCCTCACCCTCCCTCTTTCTGCTGCTCATAGAGCCTCAGGGTGCAGGACTTCAGATGGAGATCTTAGTGCATTGCAAGGAGTTATTGTGTTTTGACATCCATGGTATCTATCTCCTCCTGTAGCCAGCTGGATAGTGTAGTGACAACAATGCTCTCTTTGGAACAGTAGGTCAGGGTTTCAAATCCCAGCTCTGGTAAGGGTCTTTGGGCTAAACTCCCATGCAATCCAAACTCACTTTAGAGTATGAGCGACAGATACATAACTAAAGACATACTGACTTGGAAATCCCCTAGCTTAACAGTATGACAAGTGGACTGAGAAGCTATAATAAGACATACATGGACAAGGACTGACAGCATGTAATTAATGGCTATGACCCAATTAGAGAGGTTATATGCAACACCTGTGAGAACTATGGATGGATGAATAGAAAGATAACACCAATGATGAGAAGCAAGCTTTTATTTTGGTGTACTTTTTGCTGATTAGCAATTCAAAATTTAAACTCCTTTTCTAAAAAATGTTTATTTTCTCAGTTTGGAGTTATTTTTTCAGAAGTCCAAATTTTGCGATAATAACCCGAAATTTAGCCTTGTGGATAGTATGTCTTTATCCTCCCCACTTTCGGAAATAAACTTCTATTTAATGCTGCAATAACCATAAAAAAATCTACTAAGTCATTCATTAGGTGATAAAATAATCTTTTTATTATTAATTAACTATTTATTTATTTTTTTTTTTCATTTTATTGTTACATGATCGAACATTCCTGACGAAGTGTGTCACGGGGTTTCGCCGGCCCCGCCCAAAAAACAGAAAAAAAGATCACCTGACTTTATTCATCGCATTTTCGATCACTTCTCTGAAGACGTAACTACAGTCTTCTCGCGAGAGTACGCGCAGTTTCCCAGCCAGCAGTGTGGTGCGCTTGTAGAGACGAAGAAAGATGGCGACGCAGGAGAGCGGAGTAACCAAAGCTACCGTGAGCAACGGCGAGGTAAAAATGAATGACACTGTTACTGGGTTTTTCACTTTTAACGCGCGAGGCAGAGGAAGTTGGTTGGTTTGTGTGAAGCTCGCGTGTGGGGGTGCGCTGACATTTAAACGTGATCACAGTCGATACACGAGCCACAGTGACGTTGTCAGTGCCGGGTGGTTTTAAAACGACCCCCCCTCCTGGCGCTAACGATGTGTAGAGAAATCCCGACGGTAAGCGGCGAGAAGGCCGATGTTGAAGTTGAAATCTCACTTGAAATCACACGGTAACCTCCAACGGACTCGGTAATTAACCGACTGCCGGTGTGCTGAAGTGAGCCGAGTGAGTGCTGGCGTGTGTCAGTTAGCTTATCACAAGGCCTGAACCTCAACAACGCAGCTTGTCTTGCTTAACAAGGCCAGTCTCAAGCCCCTCTCGCACATTTCTCACCTCATGCTAAAACCTTCCAGCTACTGTCTACTTAGATATTTCAAGAAAACTTTTGACTCGAGGTGCATTTTCGAAATCCCCTAAAGGAAAAAAAAATGCATATAAACATCCTATTCACCTGAGAGCTTTTTAACACGGATAGAGTGGATGAATCAGGTGTAGCCGTCGTCAAATGTAGCCAACCATGAAAAATGCTCCTAAAATTGTCTTGTTAGCACTGGAGCCTTAATGAGGGCAGTAGCTAGCAGTTATTTTCCAAAGTCGAAAATGCTTATCACAAGCTGCTAGAGGTCATTGTGAATCATCGCTCTCTTTTTAGATGGCTAAACATTACTCTTCCGTTTGCTCAATCCTCAAAAATGTGTAGTGACACAAATACTGAATACAGGAGCATGACTGTAAAGATTGTAAATGCGTATCCATTCTCTATTGAAGACTGACACAGTCAATGATTGGCTTTTTATGATTCAATCTAAAGTATTGATAGCAACTAATGTATTGTTTATCGAGTACAGTTGCATAGCAGAGATTTTACCCATTTGAAATCGGAAATGTACTGGTTCTTATATAGCTATATTTCTTATATTCTACTCTCCTTGATGAATGCATTGTCAGTAACTCAGGGTTCAGTATCTTGCCCAAAGATACGTTTGAACGCAGAGTGGAGCCAGGGATCAAACCATCAGCTCCAGATGACCTGCTCCAAGCAGTCACAGGGTGAGAGGCAGATCGACAATGTATTGTAAGGCTAACACAGAGAGACATAGAACCACACATGTCTATGGCAAAGAATCACCAATTAATTTAACTGCAGGCAATGCAAACTCAACACAGAGAGACCCCAGGTGGCCAAGGTGCATCTTCCTGTTACGCCACTGTGCTAACCACTGTACTACCATGCCGCCTGATTCCAAATAAAAATGACTGTGTATCTGTATTGTCATCTTTTGCTACATGTTTTCTGTCAAAGAGAGAGAAAAAAAAAGCTTTCTTCTGTGCTTGAAATTCTGTGAATACACACATGTCAGAAACTAGGGTGAGGGTAACGCATACACAAAGTGTTTCTTCTGTAATAAAATTGCTCTGTCAGGATAAATGTGCTGTTGTTTTTAGAGTGAGCCCTAACGGGTCTCTTGAGGGCCACTACTAGGTGAATCTGTTGATTGAATTGCTTGTAATGGGGTGGGGGTGGGGGGTTACTGATGAGTTAATAACACTGATTATCTTGTCAGTGAGTGAACAATGAGCTCCTAAAATAAGTTTGTTGAAAGAAGGAATAAAAAGTGTGAGGATCTGAGTGACTTTGATGTGGGCAGATGTCTGGGAGTATCTCTGTAGGGTGCTAGCTGTATGCAGTTGGTAGTACATAGAAAAAGTGATGAGAGGAATGTCAACCAGTGACCCGATGGAGAACTGTCCACTGGTCCAATACAGAGAAGATTTCTGTATGCCAGCTTGTTGTTTAGCTCCAGGCTTGTCAGCTCAGTAGCCCCTTAGATAGTTGACCATGGGTTTGGACCATAAAAATCTGGAAGGTGGTTTGAGGAAGTATCATTATATTTATACGATGTGGAGGACTGGGTACGGTTACAGCAATTAACTGGGGAAGAGGTAGAAGCAGGATATACTGTTTGGGGGTTGGAGGAGGGAAGAGAAGAGTGAAGTGTCAGAGTGATGCTCCCGGTTTGACTCTCTGGTAACCTTGGATCCTGGTATTCGTGTGTGCTGCTTTGACAAGTACTACATACCTAAACATTAGGGACCTTGGGTAGCAGTGATTGAATGAAATCTATCACAGGCCAAGGTGGTCAAAAGAAAAACAAAACCTTTGAGCACATCCTGTTGTACCAGCCCAGATTTCAGTGCAGGGAGAGTTTTGATATATATATACACACACACACACACACACACACACACACACGTCATTTTTCACCCTGTCCTCCTTTACATGCAGCTGCATTGAGAGTTCTAGTTAGGGTTGCAAAGGGGCGGAAAATTTCCGGTAAATTTCCATGGTAAGTTAAGCTTGGGAATTTTGGAAATATTCCATATTGGAAACTGTCCATGGAAATAATGGGAATTATGGAAATTAATGGGAATTTAGGAGAACTAACTGGGAATATATTATTTCCAAGCATAAATATAAACAAATCATAAGAAAACCTCCATGCAAAATGTTTTCAACAGATATTTAAACAGATTTATTTGTAAGTACAGTAGAATAGAACACGTTTCAATAACTTGTTTCATGGATGAATAAAAACAGAAATGTTGAGTTCAATATTACCATCCCCTAACCCCGCTCATTCAAAAATGCCCCCTGTCCAAAAATCTCCACAAAGTCCCATTCAAAAGGTTAAATGAAAAATGCCACTTATCCTCCAAAACGTCCCATTAAACATTCAAATCTTCCTTCAAGCAATCCTCTTTTCTCATTTTTGCTCAGTCAATAGACTCTTCCTGGACCTCATCATCATCCAACAACATGTCCACTTCCTCAGCATCCAACTCTGAGTCTTCCTCTTCAGTGTCACTTTCCAGCTTTGTTGAGGATGGCTCTGTGTCAGGCTCAAAGAGCCGTAGGTTTGCCCGAATGCCGACCAGCTTTTCCACTCTCACATTTGTGAGCCTGTTGCGAACCTTTGTGTGGGTGTTCCCAAACAGTGACCAGTTGCGCTCGGAGGCGGCTGATGATGGTGGGATTTGGAGGAGGATGGAGGCTACAGGTGCAAGGGCCTCAGATTCACATAGTCCCTTCCACCAGGTGGCTGCAGATATGTGCTGGCATGACTGCCATATTCCATCCCCTTTCCAAAGGCCTTGCTTTGTTCGATACTTTGCCAAACTGCCTAGAACTTTGCCTTTATCGAGACCCAGGTGGTCAGACATGGCTGTAATGACCGCATAGGCACCGTTGATCTCTTCCCCGGAAAGTATGCCCTTGTCATATTTGGGGTCCAGCATGTATGCTGCTGCATGCACTGGCTTCATGCAGAACTCCCTCCGCTGTTCCAATGACTTGACCACAGCCGTTTCCTCTGCTTTCAGTAGTAGGGAAGTGGGCAGAATTGTCTGGATTTCTTCTTTGAGTTCTGCAAAAAGGCACTGGACATCTGACAAGATGGCACCATCCCCCTCTATCTTCGCTATTGCTGCTGCAATAGGTTTGAGGATTTTCTGACTGCTAGATACTCTTTCCCAGAACACATCATCCAAGATGACCTTCTTGATGTCACTGTCGATGCCTACAGACTGGGATATGGCCATCTCTTGCAGAGACTCCTTTCCCTCCAGAAGGCTGTCAAACATGATAACAACACCACCCCATCGCGTTATGCTGGGAAGCTTCAGTGTAGTACTCTTGTTCTTTTCCTTTTGCTTTGACAGAAATGTAGCGGAAGTTACTTGTTTGCCTTTAACATATTTCAGAACTTGCTTCACTCTCTTATTCAGAGTGTCCATTGTTTTTAGTGCCATTATGTCTTTTAGGAGAAGGTTTAGTGTATGGGCTGCACAGCCAATAGTAGTTATATGAGGGTAGGTCTCCTCCACATGTGCCCAGGCAACCTTCATGTTGGCTGCATTGTCAGTGACCAGTGCAAAAACCTTATCTGGTCCAAGGTCATTGATGATCACTTTTAGCTCATCTGCAATGTATTGGCCTGTGTGTCTGTTTTCCTTTGTGTCTACACTCTTGTAGAACACAGGCTGAGGAGTGGTGATTATGTAGTTAATAATTCCTTGTCCCCTGATATTGGACCATCCATCAGAGATGACTGAAATACAGTCAGCTTGGTCAATGGTCTGTTTCACCTTGGCTTGAACTCGACTGAACTCTTCATCCAGTAGATGAGTAGACAATGCATGTCTGGTTGGGGGAATGTATGCTGGTCGGAGAACATTCAAAAATCTCTTCCAGTACACATTGGATGTCAGCATCAGGGGTGAGCCAGTTGCATAGATTGCACGAGCGAAACACTCATCTGCGTTTTTCTGGCTAGTGTCATCCATAAAATCAAAGAATCCTCTGATGCCAGAGGGACCAGGAGCTGATGAGTGGGTATCTGACTCTGATACAGCTGAAACAGATTCATTTTCCCCTTGAGTGGAACTCCTGGCTGCTGCATGTGTTGGGCCTTGAGGAATTTTTTTGCACTTTGCAATGTGCTGCTGCATTTTTGTGGCATTCTTCACGTACGTCTTATCACAATACATACACATATATACAGATTTCCCTTGTACATTAGCTGGTGTAAAATGTCTCCACACATCAGATAGCGCACGTGGCATTTTTCTGTAAAATAAAACAAGAGCTTGTAAAAGTGCTAATGCAATGCAAGAGATCGTAATAATACAATTGCAATATGATAATAAACAGATATAAATAGTAAGGCTAGCTAAACAACTGGAATGATCTTCAAAACAAAACAACCAAATGAGGAAGCTAGCATCTTCTTTATGTTATACTAGCTATGGCTTATTTAGCATCTAACAGATGCTAGCATTTTATTTAGCATCTAACAGATGCTAGCATTTTATTTAGCATCTAACAGATGCTAGCATTTTATTTAGCATCTAACAGATGCTAGCATTTTATTTAGCATCTAACAGATGCTAGCATTTTATTTAGCATCTTATCAGATTGCTATCTACCAGATTAATACATTTTATGTGATATTCACAATTTAAACATTTAATGAATATATTTTCCCATAATATCATCAAAACTTACCTCACTTGTTAAGTCCACAGGCTCAAATGTGTGCCTTTAATACTCTTTGTCCTTCAGGCTCAAAAGTGTGGTCCATGTGTACATGTGATGGAGGCATGCACAGTGCCAGTAGGTGGTCTCAATAGCCATGCAGCAAGCTTGTGCTCTGTACATGTGATTAAGGAATGGCATGGATATTCAAGTGTATTTGAATTGCATTTGTTTGTTTTTGTCAATATTATGCTAAAATATACTTTCCTCAACTATATTTAAGTTCCCTAAGAAGAGCCAACCTTCAATTTTGAAAATTCCCACTTTATTCCCATAAATTCCCGTTAATTCCCGTTTATTCCCATAAATTCCCGTTAATTCCCGTTAATTCCCATGGAAAGATTCCATCTTTGAAAATTCCGGGAATTTTGCAACCCTAGTTCTAGTATGCAGCTACTATATTCAAGTTCAACACTTATATATCAACCCCACGTCCTTTATCTGCTGACTGTATCATAGAATAAATGAGGGAAACGGCCTCATCTGGCGCAGCTGCTTATCAGCCAACTGTCCAGTTACATTGAGGGTCTGAGCCTCTGGGGAACTATCTATAAAAATTTCTGTATTACCAAAATAGTTATCATGGTATCTTTGTGAAACCCCTTGAATTAAGGCACTAAAGTCTGCCATGTTGATTGTTTGATATCAAAACCACTGTGGTGGTGTACAGAGTGTGTTATTGTCCTGATATTGATATACTGCATTGTTTGAGCTGGCATGTAGGAGATAATGTCACCATGTTAGAGACACATTACCAGAGCCTGTGAACAATTGACTTATGTGAGTGCTTAATGTTAGACTCTGTGATAAATTAAGGATCTGCTGTGAACCAAGAATAGGTGGTTAATTGTTAATCTTTGTTTCAGAGGGTGTAAATTGTAAATGATTATCCTAAGCTGGAAGAGAGAGGCTCAACAATAAAAACAGGTTATCAGGGGATCTATCTGTGTAATGGTTATTATGTTGATCCCATCAAGACTCTAAGATCCTTGTCTGTTTAGCGAATTGCTTCTATTTTAACGCAGCAGGAAAAGTACTGGGCACTGAGGGTGAAAGGACCTATTTTGAGCCAATCCGTGTCCTTGAAACGGTCTGATTATGATGTTGTTAGGTCAGTGTTTTAACAAAAACTTAAAAAAATTTCAAAACTGATGGTAATCTGTTTAAACATAAAACATTTTTTTTGCCTCAAGTCATGTTTTGTTTCTGCTGGCTGACTGCTGGTTGGTGACAACAGGGGAGATTAGATGTTTAGATAGTGAATGAGTCTCATGACTTGGCATGTGTTTGTCTATTGTGTCACTTGAATAGAGGGTGGCCTTGCCACAGGGGTGGTGGGGGTTACATGGACATGGAGAAACTTGGAAAAAAAATGAATTAAAGGGCAAACGTATGACAGATTTCACTGAAACCAGGGGAAGTTGCATAATCATGCTGACACTGTTATTAAAGGTTTTGAAACAAGGGGTTCCCAAAATGGGTTGTCTTCATTCAAAATCAGGTGTGCCATAGGATTTTGTAAATGGTGGTTCATTAAATATAAAAATGTGAATGTTTTAAGACTCTACTACTTTATTAAAAGAGAGAAATTTAGAGAGGTGTTTGTTTTTTCCATATAGGTAATACTGATCTGACCCACTTGAGATCAGATTGGGCTGTGTGTGGCTCATAAGCTAAAATGAGTTTGACTCTCCTGCTCTGTTAGGTCAACAGGTCACAATAGGTAAATAGGGATTTGCCAATATTATTATTATTATTATTTTAAGTGATGTTTATTCTGTAGCAGAGGTTTTGTTTGTTATGTAGCTTCTTTTAGCTGCTCTGTTATTCACACGGGGTCATCACAGGTAGTATCTCCACATGTTTGATTTAGATTTTTTTTTTTTTTTTTTTTTTTTTTAATGCCCAGGGCCTTTCCTAACCCAAGCCCAAAGAGAATCTTCTCCTCTCAGTATCAAACTGGGGATCCTCTGCTTAAACAGCTGCTTTTTAGGTCTTTCGTGTTTGTTACTTGCTATTAAGATTTAAGTGCATCAGTGAGCGACAAATCCGCTGTTCTTATTTAAAAAGTTAAAATGCAAAGGTCGAGGTGTAGTTAACTCTTAAGGCCATGTAATAAAAGACCCAGAAGAACTGCGGTTTGTCACCGTAACTGCACCTTTTAGTCTTTACAGCTGCACTACATCGTACTGTATGTTCTTTGTTTTGGCTGCAGATTGAGGAAGAATTCTTGAATAAATCATATCACCACTTTAGGCTTTCAGGAAAGTACATTGGGTCTCTGGATATTTTTACTGTCAATAAAGCTCTTTATTTTTAACATCCTTTCTTACGTTGTGCCGTTGCTGCGTCATCTTTGTGACTATCTTTGACCCTGTCTGTATGTTTCATTTCAGGTAAGCAGCAATGGGACTGCTGCAACAACAGATGGCCAGACTGTGCAGACAGCTGGAAATGCACAGGACCCTCAACAGCAACAGCAGCAACAGCAAGCTCCTAATGCATGGCAGGTCATTAAAGGAGTTCTCTTCAGGTGACTTATTGCATTTTTTTTCTCTTCTGTTTACCAGCACACAGATAATCATTCGCTCTGTGGGCTGGCTGTGAGTTTAATGACCAACCAAATGTGTTATGCCACAGTGGTGTCAGAGTGAATGTAAATGGTAAGGTAATAATAAAGGTGTGAGCTGCTGCTGGAGTATACTGTAAAGTTTGCGGTCTACATTGTTTAGTTTCATTGTGGGGGGTTTTTTTTGTGCAGCATAAATAATTAAGAGGAAACTAGTGATGGATCATTGTGTCTTTCCAAATACTGTCTCACACACAGTGGGACTGAAACAATAATTCAAACCAGGAATTGAACTTTATTCAAGGCCACTAAAAAATAGATTATAGTCTGTTGTGGATATGGTCACGGACAGATGGAGACGTGACATCCGAGCAGTCATTCCTGTTATCCGTCTTTGATGTCCGCTTAAAGTCTGTCACATGGGGAGCATGTGTATCCAAAAAAACAGGCGTGCATGGGGACGTCCACACAGAATGTTGAGCTGACGAAATTTGTCATTGGTACACAAGCGAACCTATAGCGGACACATAAAGTATAGTCCATGCCTAATGCCAGACTCGCATGTTAAAATCTTTCTGTGTGTGTCACCTCTTCTGCCACTATGAGCGCAGGGCACTCCACAAGCTGTTTAGTTACCTGCTACCACTGATGTTGCTGCTGTAGCTAGGTGAGGTGGAGTAACACAAACTAGGCTGTCCATACTGCTTTGGTTGGCACTGCCAGTTTTATTTCTTTCCCTAGAAATTACTACCTCCTTTGCCGTTACTTCACGCACATTGTGAAAGATGCATGATTGATTGAGGAGCAATGTGTTGACTTCCTTAACAATTTTATGCCAGTATAAGTGACTAATCTCTCACAGTGACCTTTGTAACAGTCAGAAATTTTGCAGCAGGCTTTTCAGTAAGTTTCCTCCTGACTGCATGATTTATTTATTTTTTTATTTATGACTTTTTGGTCCAAGTTCGTAAATAAGGTAAAATCCATGTATGCATGATCACAAAAACTTAGTACGTGTTATGAAGTGTGCAGGACCTTTTTTTTTTTTTTCTTTCTTTCTTCTATAGTCAAATTAATAGTTGACTTACTCTGAGTGTGAGAGCTTTGTAGGAATATCAGTTCAGTTTGATTTATATAAATCCAATTCACAACAACAGTTGCCTCAAGGTGCTTTTTATGGTGGGTACCTGTGCTGTAACGGCTAGCTGTCTGATGGCCATTATCCAGCTATGGAGGAGCTCAGCTTTGATTTCAGTATCATTGTACACTCTTTGAAGAGTTTAGCAGTTTTACATTTTTTGAAATGTTCCTGTATAATAAAAATGTACGGTACATTAGGGTAAGTGCTCATTTAAAAAAAAAAAGCTGGACCAGAGTAGTACTTTTTTGGCACCTTGTTTGAATAACAGGCTTTGGCTGCTTTTCCTACCTTTGGCAACTGCTCAAGCAGAAGAAGAGGCCCATTTATAAGATTAAGAAGATTATATTGCAATAATCAGTTAAAACCCTTCAGTTAAAATCTTTGGCACTGAATATTTGAACACATTTCAGGATCATGATTTGGAAACACGAGTGTTATGATGGTATATACGTTTTCTTAATTTATGTTGCTGTTTCCTGTGGTTGTAAGATCGCAAGTGCAATAAAAACAACCCATTTGCTCTACTTCAGTAAAAATAATTATTTCACTTTTCTCTGTAAGTGCATTTTAGTATATGGTGGGTCAAGGAAAAAATGAAAATGGTCACATCTGTCACATATAGTAAACTGACCCTCCACTGTATGGTGTGTTGTATATGTCACTAGTACATGGACTCTTAAAGGAGTTTTTATGGGCAGCTGTGTGCCACTCCCCTGCTGGCCTGCTCTCAAACTTAGTTTCAACAAAGAAATTTGTAATTGTATTTATTTGTGGCTTGATTGGGGCATTTTCTATCAGGGGAAGCACACAGTGTCCTCTCACACGCCTTGATATAGATTTAATTACTTAACACTGCAAAATCCATGGAGGCAGCTGTCCTTGGGTGTGGTTGGCGATCATGATGGATGTGTTCTACTGTGCAAGAAGCAATCACAGTAGTCAGATGAACTGGTCATGGGGGTCAAACGTGTTCGGGTATGATCTGTGTGAGCAGAGTGTAAGGGAGGTTTGGCATACTGGGTCCAGTCAATAATCGACACACTTCCCCCTCAGCCACACAGACTAAGTAACATGGAGTAAGGACAGAGAGCGTTTTCACATTAGAGATCTGCATTAAAATATCAGACACAAAATCCATTATTTCTGTTAGTTAGAACAACACAAAAGGAAAGAGGTGCTGTGAATATTCACTTAAAATCACAAACACACAAAGTTAGGGTGGATACAAATGAAAAATTATTTGTTGAAATATTCTGCAGCATTTTCTTCTTTTGTCTTTGTAGATTATTCTAGTTTGACTCATCACCCTTGTGTGAGGCAGGAAAACAGTTTCTTTGAAATGTAATGCAGTTAGACTGGTTAAACTTTAATCTGATTAGCTTCCTTGCCGTTTAACTCGCCTGCAGCAGCTCTTTTTATTTAGAGATGGTTGAAATAAATAACCTTGTCTAAGAATTTGAACAGTTTTTAAAGTGTTAGTGACTCGATTCATTTCCCACTTCTCTTTTCCTCTTTTATGTTTTTGTTTCTCACTTATTTTCTTTTAATTCCTTGTTAGTTAAACCTTGTTTTCCTCTGACTGTGATTGCATTTGTTTCACCAGAATCTTCATAATCTGGGCGATCAGTAGCTGGTTCCGCCGAGGGCCATCCACTCCTGACCCCAGCACACCAGCCGGTGCCCCCAGGGTACCCAGCAGGAACCTCTTCCCCAAAGACACTCTCATGGTATTACACTGTCCCCTTTTCCTTTCCTTTATCTACCTCGTCAGCTGCATAATTGTTTATTTACCACACAGCAAACCAGTTTTCTGACTGTTTCTAACTGTTTCAAAATGATAAACACCTTTATTATCTCTCTTTCTGCAGGATCTGTACGTGTACGTGTCCCAGGAGGAAGTCTTCTCTGACTTCAACAACACAGATGCCCTGTTCTGGTTCCACAGGGATCTGGTCTATGGAGACTGGACCACAGGGGAAGATGGTGATGGCTGCTACCAGCACTATAAGGAAATGGATATCCCAGAAGTAAGGATTACTATGGATGAATTGGGGGAGGGTGACAGACAGTAGTTGGACGGTGAGAAAGAACAGTTGTTAGTTTAGGAAATGTGACGGATGTTGATGAAGGACGGGAAAGTCCAGTTTATAGTGAAGTTTGCATATTTGAAAGCTGTTTATTTTTGTCTGATTTTCTTTTTCTTCCACTTTCTGTCTGATTGTAGAAAATACAGCAGAACGGCTCACTTTACATACACCTCTACTTCACTAAAAGTGGATTCCACCCAGACCCCAAACGAAAGGGGCAGTATCGCAGACTGGCAACAGTTCACGCAACCAGAAGTAAGCACCTGTGAAAAGCACACTCGCTTTAACATATTATCCTGTTGTTGTAATGTTTGTTTAAAGTGCTAAACTTTGCTTTTGAACTCTTTCAGTGCTGAATAAATATAAGCGAAGAAAGTTTCTGAAGACCAAGAATCTGCTCACAGGAGAGACGGAAGCAGACCCCGAGATGATCAAGGTTAAGATTATTATTTATCCTAAAAAGGAACTGAGTTCAGCGCAGAGAGCTTCATTACTTTAATTCCTAATGCATACTTCACATATTGCAAGTATGTGAAGTAATTTCTAGGGTTTTTTCAATTTCCAGTTAATGTATTTGAGGTAGTTGCCTTCACATTTTGCAGCAGAGGAAAAATAGACGAAGATCAAAGACTTTGGAAACTGAGAACCATTTATTGGCTCTCTCACAGTCTGTAAATGATTGCCCTTTACCGACGTCTGAACAGAGGAACTTTGAAAACTCACAGTCAATGATTTTACCTTTCCTTATGTATATCTTTATTTGGTTGGTTGATCAAGTCACTTTTATTTTTAAAGCGCATTTAAAAAATAATGTAAACCAACCCAGAGTCCTTTTCTTTTGAGTGCTTTGCTGTTGGACAGGGCTTATTGTGAGTAGATGTAGATAAGTTGCAGTGCAGTTGAGCCCAAAGTGACTTTGCCTTTGTTTGTACTAGTAAGAAGTGTAGCAGCTGTGTGATGATCAGTTTGCAGTTACCAGATTAATATATTTATGTTTGCACTGACACATTGGGTGTTTCCTCACAGCGAGCAGAGAGCCACGGTCCAGTGGAGATTATCTCACATTGGCACCCCAACCTCACTATCAATATGGTGGATGACCACACAGCCTGGGTGAAGGGCTCTGTTCCACCTCCTCTAGACCAGTGTAAGTATCGGAAGTATAATGTGACAGTTATTTATCCGTAGTTTATTTAAAGCTCTGGTTTATCTGACATTACTGCTCTTCTACCCTACCTTATATTAGATGTTAAGTTTGATGCAGTCAGTGGCGACTACTATCCCATTGTATACTTCAATGACTACTGGAACCTTCAGAAGGACTACTATCCCATCAACGAGACCCTAAAAAGCCTCCCGCTCCGCCTCAGTTATTGCCCGCTGTCCTTGTGGCGCTGGCAGCTGTATGCAGCCCAGAACGCTCGCTCACCCTGGAATTTCCTTCCTGAGGACACCTACGAGCAATCCGATGAAGACCAAGACTCAGTCAAGGTAAGGAGTCAAAGGTTACTGAGACGAAACTAAAGTTTTCCTCCTGCAAGTTGGGCTTTAATATTGGTGCTCATTTAGATGCTGTGATCTTATTTCACATATATTTAAAAGAAAGTCTACTTGAGTTGGTATGTGCCAGATGGAGAGGATTTCAAATGCTTTCTAGCAGATTACCTTTTACTTGAAAACAAAATGCAAGACGCGTGATGAGTGGAAACTGGCACTTCATACTTGAGTGACCTCTGCTCTTCGGGTGTAATGTGGGACTTTGTTATCTTGGTGTCCAAATACAGGCTACTCTAATTTTCAGTTGACACTGTATTAAAGCAAAATACTCGTAGTCCCAATCCCAAATACTTGGACAGGTGCACTTTAGTTATTTACAAAGCTGTCATGTACGCTGTTTCTAGGGTGATTAACTTCTGTAGCAACTGAACATATAGAAGATTCATTGTTTTATAAGCAAGCTGAGTTTAACAATAAAGTCTTTGTGAAGGTGGCCCTCCTGGAAACCAATCCATACCTGCTGGGACTCACCATCGTTGTCTCCATTGTGCACAGCATCTTTGAGTTTCTCGCCTTCAAGAACGGTAAGGTCGCAGCAGTCTGTACTCAGGACTTCACATAACAGGAGGAGAATAGTTTGAACAGTGTGCGCCTACCCGAGTTTGACCTCAGCTCCGTCTTCTCCTCAGATATCCAGTTTTGGAACAGCAGACAGTCTCTAGAAGGTCTATCTGTGCGCTCCATCATATTTGGAGTATTTCAGTCTCTAGTGGTGCTGCTGTACATTCTGGACAACGAAACCAACTTTGTGGTGCAGGTCAGCGTCTTCATTGGCCTTCTCATTGACCTGTGGAAAATCACCAAGGTCATGGATGTCAAAGTAAGTTGAAAAACATTAGTTTTTTCTTGCAGGATGAGCAGCATTTGATTAAACTCTCTAACAGGCTCTTCCTTACCTTTTGCAGATGCTAAACTGTTTATTCATCGAGTGTCGTTTCCACCAGATTCTTAACTGTTGTTGTTTTTCTCTAGTTGGACAGAGAGAACAAATTCGTAGGAGTGTTCCCAAGATTGGTATTCAAAGATAAGTCGACTTATGTGGAGTCTTCAACCAAAATCTACGATGATGTAAGTGAAACCAACACCAGTCACATTCAGAATGGTGGATGTAACAAATGCATTCACATGATTGTCTTCAGAACGGATGAAACATGATTAAATTGGTCTGTTTAAATGTTTATCTGAAGGAAGCTTCTCTAAATATGTATCTCTCTGTAAGTTGCTTGGATATTTCTGATAAAAAGGATGAGTGACATCTTCTTTTCTTCATTATCTCATGAACAGATGGCCTTCAAGTACTTGTCATGGCTGCTCTACCCTCTGTTTGGCTGCTATGCGGTCTACAGTTTATTGTACGTAGAGCACAAAGGCTGGTACTCATGGGTACTCAGCATGCTCTATGGCTTCTTGTTAACCTTTGGTAAGTTAATCTGAAGCAGTTTTATACTCTGAGGTCTTAAAACTTAATCCACAGGCTGAAGGAACGTAAACTGTGCTGGATTTACTAACTATGAAATAAATGAAGAATACTGAAGTGTTCCTTAAAAGTTTGGTTTTTAGATATAATATTTTAAAGGTTATCTTAAAAGGATGATATGAATAGAAATACAGAGCTACAGAGACAACGTTCTGAGATAAAGTTCATAAAAACCAAAACCATTTCCTGAGTTTTTAGCATAAACATTTTAGAGATCCCTGGCATTAAAGTATTAGATGAATTGTGTGCTCTTCCTGGAACTGTTTGTTTCCTCTTTTCTTTCTGTGGGGTTGATTTTTACTCTGTCATCCAGCAGGTTTTTTCAGTTTTTTTATGTTAATCTATTTTAAAGCCCAGAGAGGAGGCTGATTTATTTTGGTCTCTCTCGATTGCCTCGCCTCTGAGCTGCCGGACTCGCAGCTAATATTTTCATGCTTGCATCATGGTTACGCATTCAATTCCCAGTAGCCTTAGCTAATGTGCTGTGTATTAATAAACTTCACCTGGTACACTCACTCGCGATGGTTCTTGCTGGTTAAATTACTGCCTGTGATATAGGAATTCTTAGTGTAATCTAATCTCCTTTTTCTGTCTTTTTTTTTTTTTAAAGGTTTTATTACAATGACGCCACAGCTTTTCATCAACTATAAAATGAAGTCTGTAGCTCACCTCCCATGGAGGATGCTCACCTACAAGGCTCTCAATACCTTTATTGATGACCTTTTTGCCTTCGTAATCAAGATGCCAATGATGTACAGGATAGGATGCCTCAGAGATGGTGAGTTTTCTTTCAGATATTCATTAATGTTTTTTTTGTTTTTTAAGAACTATACCAGGATCAAAGAAAGCTAATCGCCTAAAACATCATTTTGCTTCCTCAGCCAGTGCAGCTTTGACTTTGTAGCATTAAGATGAGTGTTTTGTTGGAGGTGGTTTAAGATTTGCCTCATTCTCTAGAACGGTTTCCAGTTGACGTGGGTGGTTTTGTGCTTAAACAAAACCACGATCGTGGCTCAAGAGTTGGGAGTTCGCCTTGTAATCGGAAGGTTGCCGGTTCGAGCCCCGGCTTGGACAGTCTCGGTCGTTGTGTCCTTGGGCAAGACACTTCACCCGTTGCCTACTGGTGGTGGTCAGAGGGCCCGGTGGCGCCAGTGTCCGGCAGCCTCGCCTCTGTCAGTGCGCCCCAGGGTGGCTGTGGCTACATTGTAGCTTGCCATCACCAGTGTGTGAATGTGTGTGTGAATGGATATGTAAAGCGCTTTGGGGTCCTTAGGGACTAGTAAAGCGCTATATAAATACAGGCCATTTACCATTTAAACAAAATGCCGTCCTGATTTCTTTTATCGTGAGCGTATTGATCAAAAAGAAAATGTAGAATCACTGTCTCATACTGGAGGATTGTTTCTTTTCTTTTTTTAAATGTTTTTTTAACTGTCATTCTTGGATCTTTGACAGCTGTTGGTTTTCATAATCCTCTAACTCCACCTAGTGTTAACTCACCAGATCTCAGTTTTGAACTTGGTGTGATCATTAATCATCATCCACAAAGGTCACCGTGCCGCCTCTCATGAAATATTTCTTTGACACAAGAAAAGCCTAAATTGTAGTTCTTCTCCTGCTGTACAGTTCATGTTAGTTCATACAGTTTGGTAATGAAGCACTGAGCCCTGCTGTGCAAACTGAAACCTACACACTTTGCAGTTAGGAAGCCTTTAAATAAAATCCCCTGCTTCACAAATTAAACAGCTACCACCTACAGTGTGTGGCCAGCCAGTCAATTAGATGTTAGGTGGGCGACACTAATGTGAATTTTCGTTTGCTGTCTGTGCTAACTTGCTAAGTTGGACACGAAAAAGTGGTTTAGAGCAGCGCTCACATCAGCAAGAAGTCAAGTCAGTAACAACCAAACTGGGAGTAATGATTTGGTTGATATTCGCTGCACTGAGGACACTGATGTTGCTGCTAAGCAGATGATGGAGACCTGTCACATCTCTTTGAAACAACAAAGATGTCAATCATCAGCTCGTGCAGCCAGCTCTTAAACATTTTGTCATTTGATTTGTGAAATAATTGGAAAGTGAAAATTAGTGGGGTTAATTTGTGATTCTAAATGTCCCTGGGTGTGTATGTGAGTGTGAATGGTTGTCTGTTTAAGTGTGTTAGCCCTGTGACAGACCGGACATCTGTCCAGGGTGTACCCTGCCTCTGGGAGAGGCTCCAGCTCCCACACAACCCTGATAAGGATAAGAGGAAGAAAACGGATGGAGCGGAAAGATGTATCAAGTATATTCTACACTGAGTGTTGGTGAATTCATATATTCACTTAAACTAGGAGGACAGGTGTGGTTTATACTAAGCCCACTGTGTAACTTTGCTATATACTAGATGTACCTATTGAACGTTGCATTTGGACTTTCCAACAAGGGGAATTCTGTATGCAAGAAGGCTTAGTTATCTCTATATCAATTACAACAAAATGAAACTAAACGTTCTCGCTTGTGAGAAGAATAGAAAACTAAGCAGTAATCGGCCACAAGGGACGCTTGTACTTAAGATTTCTCAGTTTAAAATAACAGGCTGTGGTAATACTGGTGTATACATGGGCAGGATGTTGTGCAACTGTTGCTTTAAAAGCATGTAGTAACCAAATCAGGTGACAAGCAAATCTTGTATTTAAAACAAAGACAGATACGTTTGCACTGCATTGTGAGCATATTTGTTTCTGACTGGACCTCTACTGTACGTGAATACGTTCTCATCTCTCTGCTTGCAGTGCAGTTTTTGCCATCATAGCGTGTTCAGCTTTGATGGGAGATGATGTCAGTGCTTCACTTGTTTTTGATGCTTCTTAAGTAACATATTGGTCTCAATTCAGTTTTATTTATTTAGCTCTTAAAAAAAGTCTGATTGGGGCTGGTTTCTCACTGGACCAAACTGTGTCCTCTCCTGCAGATGTGGTGTTCTTCATCTACCTTTACCAGCGCTGGATCTATCGAGTCGATCCCAACAGGGTCAACGAGTTCGGTACCAGCGGAGTAGACCACGCCCAGAACAACACAGCAGCCCCTGCCCCAGATGCCGCCTCCGCTGCAATCACAGACAAACCAGAAGGGGAGAAGAAGAATGATTAAGCGAGATCCCACCCTCATCTTCCTCCCTGGCTCTCACTGCTGGAGTGAAGAGGACTTGTGGAAAGTGGGGCATGGAGTGGAGTTGTTGTTTAGCTATCATGGATGCCGCTACCAAAACAGAAAAAAGAAAAAAAAATATGCAGTTCAGCTGTTCCTTCTGGTTTCTTTGTGGATGCACAGAGAGTCATATTCAGTGTAGACTTGGTAAATTATTTCTGCTCCCCACCCACCCCTGCCCTCCGTTTTGCAGTTCAAGTGAAGTAAAACAAAACGTGATGTACTGTATTCTGTATGATTTTTTTTTTTTTTTTTTTCACTTCAGAGGGTAACAGTGTCTGGAAGTAGATGTTGGGAGGGGAACAGGTCGCAGTTGTGCTACTTTTTATTATTTTTATACAGAGGAAAAAGAGGCCAGGTGCAGCTTTTGTTCTTTGTGTAGATTCCTTTTCATTCCATGTGAGCACTCTGTTTCGGCTTGGTCGGAAACGGGTGAGTAGTGCTGGAAACTGGAAAGATCCTGAGCCGCAATGGAGGTTGGTGAAGAAGCGAGGTGGCGACTGGATGACCGTGCAGGACGTTACCCACGAGATAATGACTACTACCCTGAATTTTAAACAAATGGTTAATGTTCTAAACTTGAACATATAAAAAATAACAGCCTTGTTGGTATTAATATAAATATATTAATATTGTCAATGACTTAATTTTTGTTTTTCAGTCACTGATGCATTCTTTTGTATTTTCCTCAAACTGTACAGCCTCATGTTAATATTACCAATGTCAAACTGTTTAGCAATAGGTAATTTGCAAGTCTCATTTTTATTACCCCTCCCCTTCCCCTTCCTCAGCTGGTCATCTGACTTTTTGGATGGTTTCATCTTCACGCTCCAAAATCACTTTTGACGGACACAGCAGAGTCGAGCAGAGTCAGGCTTGTGCTGGAAGAGTTACAGTGTCTCTTTTTTTCTTTTTGAGTGCTGTAAATCCTGAAAGGATGAGGGGTTCCATGTTGGTACATATATTTTCAAGGATTCATGTTTATAGTAAAACTAAGTGTGATTTAAAATGTCTATGCAAAGTTGTTTTTGTTTTTGACACCTTTTTAAAATATTTGTTTTAGGACAACATTTTTGCATGACACTTCATTTTGCATATTAATTTCTATTGATGTTACAGAAAATACAAATTGTGCTAACACGGCATCTACACTACTGAACTCTTTCATCTTTGTGTTATGAGTTGAGGTCCAATATTCAGCCAGTAACAGCCATCATAACATCCAGAACTCAAGGTCGTAGATTGGAGTTGAGCACAAACAAGCCAACAAAATACAGCGGCTTGCAAAAGTATTCGGGCCCCTTGAACTTTCCCACATTTTGTCACATTACAGCCACAAACATGAATCAATTTTATTGGAATTCCATGTGAAAGACCAATACAAAGTGGTGTACACGTGAGAAGTGGAATGAAAATCATACATGATACCAAACATTTTTTACAAATACATAACTGCAAAGTGGGGTGTGCGTAATTATTCAGCCCCCTTTGGTCTGAGTGCAGTCAGTTGCCCATAGACATTGCCTGATGAGTGCTAATGACTAGATAGAGTGCACCTGTGTGTAATCTAATGTCAGTACAAATACAGCTGCTCTGTGACGGCCTCAGAGGTTGTCTCTAAGAGAATATTGGGAGCAACAACACCATGAAGTCCAAAGAACACACCAGACAGGTCAGGGATAAAGTTATTGAGAAATTTAAAGCAGGCTTAGGCTACAAAAAGATTTCCCAAGCCTTGAACATCCCATGGAGCACTGATCAAGCAATCGTTCAGAAATGGAATATGGCACAACTGTAAACCTACCAAGACAAGGCCGTCCACCTAAACTCACAGGCTGAACAAGGAGAGCGCTGATCAGTAATGCAGCCAAGAGGCCCGTGGTGACTCTGGACGAGCTGCAGAGATCTACAGCTCAGGTGGGGGAATCTGTCCACAGGACAGCTATTAGTCGTGCACTGCACAAAGTTGGCCTTTATGGAAGAGTGGCAAGAAGAAAGCCACTGTTAACAGAAAACCATAAGAAGTCCCGTTTGCAGTTTGCCACAAGCCATGTGGGGGACACAGCAAACATGTGGAAGAAGGTGCTCTGGTCAGATGAGACCAAAATGCAAAACGCTATGTGTGGCAGAAAACTAACACTGCACATCGCTCTGAACACACCATCCCCAGTGTCAAATATGATGGTGGCAGCATCATGCTCTGGGGGTGCTTCTCTTCAGCAGGGACAGGGAAGCTGGTCAGAGTTGATGGGAAGATGGATGGAGCCAAGTACAGGGCAATCTTGGAAGAAACCTCTTGGAGTCTGCAAAAGACTTGAGACTGGGGCGGAGGTTCACCTTCCAGCAGGACAACGACCCTAAACATAAAGCCAGGGCAACAATGGAATGGTTTAAAACAAAACATATCCATGTGTTAGTACGGCCCAGTCAAAGTCCAGATCTAAATCCAATTGAGAATCTGTGGCAAGATCTGAAAACTGCTGTTCACAAACGCTGTCCATCTAATCTGACTGAGCTGGAGCTGTTTTGCAAAGAATGGGAAAAGATTTCAGTCTCTAGACGTGCAAAGCTGGTAGAGACAGACCCTAAAAGACTGGCAGCTGTAATTGCAGCAAAAGGTGGTTCTACAAAGTATTGACTCAGGGGCTGAATAATTACACACACCCCACTTTTCAGTTATTTATTTGTAAGAAATGTTTGGAATCATGTATGATTTTCGTTCCACTTCTCACATGTACACCACTTTGTGTTGGTCTTTCACGTGGAATTCCAATAAAATTGATTCATGTTTGTTGCTGTAATGTGAGAAAATGTGGAAAAGTTCAAGGGGGCCGAATACTTTTGCAAGCCACTGTATGTGGAGTACTGTGCAAAGTCTTTAGCTGCCCTTCATTTCTTCACACATTTTTGTTTTCTCCTCAACTTCTCCAGTTTCCTCAGATTTTTAAGGACTCTCCACACCATGTTGAGATATACCATGTTTTCAGTTGATAGCGCCGAGTCTCATTTTCTATGTGCAAAAAAACTGTTTACTGTTTCTACTGTTATCTTTAGCATTTTTATTTTGTAGATTTGGCTAAAGAAAGGAAACTAATTGTGTTTTTGTGACATGCTGCTAGTAACAACGTGCACAAAGACACAATTTGAAGCTGGTTCTCGCTAAGCTGTTATGTATAGACACAGCAGTGGTTCATCCTTGAGTTAGTTTATGTTTACTAGAGTTAGGTCAGTGGTCAGGTAAAGGTCAAAGACTGGGCTGGAAATGAATGAAAAAGCAGCCAATGTCAAAGAAAAACTTTGAAAGATGTTCAGAAAACCCAAAGGACTGTTGCTAAACACAAAAAGTGTAAGCTAGTCCGGCTTTTTGAAAGCAGAACATATAGAAATGAGATCTGGCTTAAGACTTTTGATTGGAAGTAGAAAATATGATTCAAGAGGAGGAAACTTTAAAATGTTAAACATAATTATAAATTAGGCCTAATTATAGAGTTTCTGATCTAAATTAAGGTTTGTAAGGACAAAGTGCCCTTTCTGGCCTCACTGTTATGCATTATGCAAACAGATAAAGCGCCGAGGGTTTGATTTAAAAAAGCTCGGTTCGTGCTGTCCCAAGGCGGGTTCCCATCTGTGAGGACCTTCCGCGCGGAGGGGGATTGCGACGCGTCCAGCAGCCAATCAGCGCGAAGCCTGCTGCAGAAACACAAAAGCGGAGCACACTTAGTTCCACACATGGCTTCGGGACGGTTTGACACTTCTCCCCGGGATCAGACAGACACTCTGAGCCGCTGTGCAGTCTAACTGGTGGTTTAAGGAGCTGTTTCAGATTTCAGGACGAAGGTCTGGACCGAGACAGGGGGAAAAAAATCCAGTCATCTGGTTTGGCGAGATCTCAAGGAAGAATTCAAGGACACGGCGGTGGAGTTTAACGTCCTTAAGGTGGTTTAAGACTCGACGCGAGCCATGATAGACATGGACATGGTCAACGGTACCCCTGGCGGGTGGTTGTCTTTTGTAAACCTGTTGAATCTTGTGCGTAAAAACGCTGACATCTTCCTGAGGCGACACGACAGACCGCAGCCACTGGTCCCCAAAGATAGGTATATTTACCTGCAGGTAACCACTGCTCTAGATTGACTGTCACTGGTTAAACTAAGGGCTGACTACAGGGCAGGAGGCTTGGGGGGTTTTGGTGCAGTGCTCAAACAACGTACCACAGATTCATCCACCAGTGACAAAAACAAAACAGAGGAAACTGTTCATGTGATGTGGTAACCGCTCAGATTCTGACACATTGTGTCTTGTGACCCGTGGTCACAAAACGCAAATAAAAAAAGAGATGAGTGATTTTTAAATTTACTTTGACTTGTATTTCATTGCAAACAATATGAACACAAAATATTTCATGTTTTGTCTGGTCAACTGCATTTCATTTGTGAATATACATCCTTTCCTGTCATTCAGACCTGCAACATACTCCAAAAAAGGTTGGGAAAGTATCAATTTAGAGCTAGTAATCGGGTAAATTTGTTAAATAATGATATGATTTGAAACAGGTGATGTTAACAGGTGATTGTAATTATGATTTGGTACAAAAGCAGCATCCAAAAAATGTCAAGTACTTTAAGAGCAAAGATTGGCTGAGGATCGCCAGTTTGCCAACAAATACGTTAGAAAATTATTGAAATGTGTAAAAACAATATTCCTCAAAGAAAGATAGGAAGAGGTTTGAATATTTCACCTTCAACAGTGCATAACATAATTATAATATTCAAGGAACCAGGAGGAATTTCAGTGCGTAAAGGAAAAGGGTGCAAGCCTAAGCTGAACAACCGTGATCTCCGATCCCTCAGGCGGCACTGCATCAAAAATCGTCATTCATCTGTAAGTGATATTACCACATGAGCTCAGGACTACCTTGGCAAACCTTTGTCAAGCACCACAATACGTAGTTACATCCACAAATTCAGTTAAAACTGTACTGTGCCAAAAGGAAGCCCTATGTTAACAGTGTCCAGAAGCGCTGTCAACTTGTCTAGGTTCTGGAAGGCATCTGGGACGGACCATCGCACAGTGGAAACGTACTGTGGTCAGATGAATAAGTATTCTTGGGGAGAAATGTCTGCTTTGTGACTTCAGTCCCTAAACATCTTTTAACTCTCTGGGTTTGTTCAAAATCACTACCCTTTCAGCTTGTTCGTGGCCAAAAATGCCAAAATGTCTGTAATTTTTTATTATTTTTTATGTTTTTTGCCATTTTCTCTGCATAAAGCCTTTAACTAACTTCAGTTCTTTTCATAAATATAAAATAGTTATTACTTTTTACATTTTAACCCTTTAAACACCAGTTTATTTGTCCACTGCATCAGTTGGAAGACAACCTCAAATCTCACAATTTTATATATTTGCATTGCTACTGGAATTTCTTGTATTATTAATAGTAGAGTCTGGGACATGTAATTGATTCACATCAACATTGATTATAATGCATTGTTATTTTTGTGCAGGGAGAGCAAAAACATAAAAACTCCCTCTCAGCTTGTTCGTGCCAAAAATTTACAAAATGCTATAAAATGAATATATATAATATATATGCTATTCACCTCAGGACCAAACTGGATTTAGAGTTTGGTCCTGAGGTGATGCTATAAAATTAATATATATTAAAGCATTTTTCTACTTTCATTGACTTGATTTTTTTGTTCCAATCCTGGAGGTGCACCTTCTTCTCATTTTGTTGGTGGGGTGTGGGTCACACTCTGGTTCAGACTACTGTATCCTGAGATCAATGGCAGAAGTGGCTGAGAATCGGGGACAAGGGTGTCTTGCAGTTGTTGAGGTCACCGGCATGTGCCCCAGCTCTTCCAGAATCACTCTTCATTTCTAGGTTGTAAACTCATTCTAAACTCCTGTGTTGAGTTTAGAATAAAAGCAATCTTACCTAAATTGCATGATTTAGGGCTGTCAAAAACAAGTAATCAAAAAAGGTGGTTATAATGGGTTTCAGTCGGCCAAAAATGGCCACAATAGAGCCAAGAGGAACAATTTGATGTGTAATGTATATCAGTGGTCCCCAACCTTTTTTGCGCCATGGACCGGGTTTAATGTCAGACAATATTTTCAATATTTAAGGTGTCGCATGTGAATACAACAAAATAAAATGATACGACCGAAACAAACTCGTAAACATAATAATAAACGTGAATTGACTGTGTAATTGTGTAACTTTATTAGCAGTGTCCTCTGAAATGCGCCAACAACAGAGTAACATCCTCCTCTCTGCCCCTTAATGCTCTCTGGTCGCTATGGTAACGCGTAAATATATCTTTCAAAATAAGACACGACTACAACACGGGAAAAGACCCAGGGAAACCGAGCTAACAATAAAAACCCTGAAAACCATAAATTTCACACCTGAACCTCAACGCTTGCGGCCCGGTACCAAACGACCCACGGACCGCTACTGGTCTGTGGCCCGGGGGTTGGCGACCGCTGGTGTATATTATTGACATATTTAAGGAGCTGAAATTAAAAACAAAAAACCCCATAAAGAAACAGCACAGCTGCTGCCCTAAACCGCTGTCAGATTTTTATCACATTTGCACTTTCACTTTGGATTCACCATCAGTTTGTATTCATTCACAGACCTGATTCAAGAATATATCACAGAAAGTGAGCAGGTAGCACCCTCCCTATCTGGACTACCTGGACCACCACCTCCACCTGCTGGCCTCCCCTGCTCGACACCAACCCCCATCCACAAACCAACGCAGACATCCAAGCTGGTGCTGGTTGCAAGAGGCACCTCGTCTAAGGTGGGTGTTTGTGTTTTGTTTTTTTAGGTGGTGTCAGCTGTAGGCCGTAAAAGTTGCCTGTTTGGGGTTACAGATTCTTGGCAAAGTTTGTGCTCATTACTTCGATCCAGGTTCTATTTAACTAGATAAAGTCTTAATTAGTATACCTGATACTTAATTTATAAGAGCCAGAGAAATAAATGTCAGTACATGCACCTATTTTGTAAATACTCAATCACTTTGGCTGCTATGACTGTATAACAGGTAGGAAACTGGAGTCTAAGCTGTCTGGAGAAAGGTTATGACTAATAAACAATGATAACAATAATGATGGCATTCTTATTTTTAGCCTTTTCTTATCTTAGCTGGGCAACATAAACATTAAAACAGTTAATGGATTCAGCTAAAACTTAAAACATTTTATTTATGAGAAGAAACTGTTAAAATCTGCTTTTGGCTTCTCTGATTGTTTTTTTTGAGGTTTTCTTATCATTTGTTTATGCAAAGCAGTCACACAGATGGGCAGGTTGTTATGCTCTTCCCTCGGTTTATTATTAGCAACAGTAGTTTTATTTCCCATATTGTTTTTGTGCTATTATTGAAAGGCGGTTGATATAAAACACGTTCAGAGGAAGCGTCTGTTCCTCCTCCTCGGCGGTGGCTGCAGCTCTCATAATGAGGCTGTTGTGAGGATTGAATGTCGGTGGTATGAAGTGCTGCATGATTCATGTGCAGCCTGCAGACGGTTGGCTATTTTGCTGTGTGGCACAGAGCAGCCGTTAGGCAACTCGGCAGGTCAGGCTTCTACCAGAAAGCACGTGGTTTACAGGCAGCGGGAGCTCAGAAAGACTGTTTGTATTTAGATGGGTAATAATGAAGGGCGCTAGAAGACAAGTTTAGCCTTCTCTCAGTGAATGAGCTGCACAGGTTATGTCATGTCTGTTCCGATTATAATCTTTTCATGCTGCCTTTTCTGCCCAACGTTTATGGTGCGAGGTAAATATGTTTAAGCCAGTTTTAAATAATCTTGCTTTTCTCTCTCCCCCCCTCTCCAGGAGCCAGGCCTCCCTGTCCTCTTGTTTGCTGAGCTCGAAGAACTCCGGCATCCCGTCCTCTCAGAACCGGGGCGAGATGGACGTTCTGGACAAGCCCAAGCTCATGATAGTGGAGGAGCCCAGAAAAAGAGGCAGGTTTCGCTATGAATGTGCAGGCTGCCCGGTGGGCAGCATCCTGGGAGTATCCAGCACCAAAACCAGGCAGACTGGGCCTACAATAGAGGTAGGAGTTTTGTTTTCAATTCAGATTCTGAAGAGGGATTTACAAGATCTCAGAGGCAGTTAGGCACTTTTAACCACAGCTGATCCTGTTTACTCTGTTCACTTGACCCCTCCTGTCTGAAATGGGTGGAGACAGAAAAAATGTGGTTTGTCTGAATCAATTAGAAAGTCCCCACAAATCCCAGCTCAAGTGCAGTGAGATACAAGGAGGTATATCCCCCAGCTGCTTACTAACAAACACTCCCACACACATCTACACGCCACGATCATTCACACATCGACTTGGTGGTTACCAGGTTATATAAAGTTTAGTCAAGGAAATGTCCAGTTGCATAATGGATATTAATAGAATTGAACAATGGTGTTAACCTGTCATTATTTTTGGATGAAACTGGTACCTGAGAGGACTTAGTTTTGCTTTTATTTATTTTTTTATTGTAATGCATCAGGAAATCTGTAATGACCTTCTAACTATTGTTAAAAGTCTCACAGGTTGCTCAGATAAAAGACTGACGGAGTTTTTGTGTGTGTTTCAGTGAAAGGTAACTCTCTTATAATATTTGGCGTCCCTTCCTAATATGTTTCTATTGTCTTCAGTCTTTCGCACCTGATTGATAGATCCCCCCCCCCCCCCCGCCAAAGTATTATTATTATTTTACATTTTGTAATTTTATTCATAACTTTATTACTCCTATTTTTATTTAATATTATTATTATTTATATTCTGAATAGAATAAAAACTTTTCATTCATTTACTGTATTTAATCATTAAATACATGTACCCATAGGTATTTATTTATTCGTTGTTTGTATTTGAATTGTGTATTTCCTTATGGGGGTTTTTTTTCTTTTGTTTTTCTTTTCTTTTCTGCTGTCTCACCCATTTAAGTTCTTGCTTAAATCTATTTAAAAAAGAATATTTGGAGCTCATCACAGCGACCGCTCAGGTTGGACGGTTCTGGGACAAAGTAAGAAAGATGAGACTGAGTTTGTTTGGACATGTGCAGTGAAGACGTGCAGGTAGAAAGAGGCTGTCAGAGAAGAAGAAAGCACAAAGAGGTGTGTGGATGTGATGAAAGAGGACTTGTAGGTGGTTTCCAGGTGGTAACGCGCCCTAAAGAAGAAAACTGTTGTGACCTAATTATTTTGTGTCATGATCCTGGTTCATTTTGACCCACTGTTTTGTGTTTATTCTGATTTTGGTATTAGTTCTTAGTAGTGATGTGACGTTCTGTGTCGAGGTGTCAAAGCTTGTGTTGAGTAATTTAGGGGGCGTTTCCGCGATGCGCGTAACGAGGCTTTCTTCGTTTATGGACTGAAGCTGAAAATGATGACGTCCGAAGCCTCGCTGCCCGGCTGTACCACGTGACTGGTTCAGGAAGTTGTTCGAACTTTGCCGCGAGATATGACAGCGATAGAAACCCCTCAGACTTCATTCAAAATGTGGGTGTTTGATGGAGAGTTGCGGTTAGTGAGAGTTTGGAGACAGTTTGGAGGTTTATGAGAGTGAGGAGAGAAAGTCAGGAGAGAATGGAGCCAGCTAAGAAGAGGAGGATGTCCTCCCCTGTGTGGGAACATTTTGATCTTATTTCTCCCAACAAGGTATGTAAATTTCTACAGAAGATGTATTTTCATAATACTGCAATACAATTTATGTTAAGCTGTCTGTACTTTTGTACAAGGTGAAGTGTTTGCTATGTGCCAGGGAGCTGGGATATAACAACAACACCTCATCCATGCTTAGGCACTACAGAGCTTTGCATGAGAATAAGGGGGACACCGATTGTGGAGCAAGACCAGGTGAGCCATCAAATGCAATGATAATATAGCATGCAGTAATGTTACTAAATGATATAACAATATTATACAACTGTTATAAGTTACGTGTGTGATATTTATATTTGTGCTTTGTCTTTATTGTCTTTTCTCAGGAGAACAATCTCAAATAGATGAAGACCTGGTCAGCATGGTGATTGAGGACTCCCAGCCATTTAGCATTGTGGAGGACAAAGGATTCAAAAGATTTGTTAAATCATTAAATCCTAGCTATGTTCTCCCCACTAAAAAGGACGTAAAAGCAGTGAAAATTTAGTTTTTACAGAATAAAATGTGAACAGGCAGGACTGAGGCTCAAAGCCTCAGTGTGTAGCTGTCCATACCTCAACGTTACAAAAGCACAACCACTGTCCACACCCCAACCATACCTCACCTCACAGTAAATGATCATTTCCATTTCAAGCATTTCCAAATAATCATTTCCCATACTGCCACTATAAATATACACAGTATACTGCCATCACTACAATATACATGTTTTACACACTCCTTTTGTTGTTGACATTTACAGGCTGTGTGCAAAATGCCACACTCTTCAAATTCATGCCAACTAATATTTTTACGTCCAGTAGGTGTCCTACTAGAGCAAATCTGTGATCTATGTCTGTGAAGGTTCCTTCACAGACATAGTAGAGCAAATGAAGCTTCAAGACGCTTTGCACTGGGGTCAACCAATTGGATGAAAGGCTTCAGTGCTTCATGAAGCTTCATCTGCCCATCACTAGTTCTTAGGATTTGGTTCTTGTGTTTAGTGCTTGAGTGTTGTATCAGCCCTACCTGTGTCTGTGCTCTGTTTGGGTCCTCAAGTTTTGTGTTGTAAAACAGTCTGTGTGTTTGCTGTTTTACTTTGTAGGTCTGTGTCTCATTATGCCCATTAGTTCCAGCTGTGTCCCCTCCTGTGTGCCATTTCCTGATTGCCTGGTGTGTGTATTTGTAGGGTCTGTCTGCCTGTGCTCCTCGTCGCGTCGTCTGTGTTTCTCTGTGAAGCTTCTGCATTTCTCTGCATCATTTTGGTATATCTCCGTGTCTCTCTGTTCCTCGCCTCGTGTCCTCTGTTTGTGTTAGTTTTCCCAGTTTAGGTTTATGTTCAGTTCTGCCCTCACCTTGGGTTTTTCACTGTAAAAAAATCTCCACCTGCATCTTCACTGCCATCTGCATCTTGGGTCCTCATTCATTCCACCACACGACTGCTGCCCCAGCTGTGATATTTTGAATAAAAGTATTAAAAGTTTTGATTCCTCTAAAAAAGGTTATATTTTTAATCTTTGTATTTTGGATCATTTTGAAACATTTTCTCATCGATTCTTAATTAAGAGGCTTCTTCGCTTCTTAAGGCGAACAGGAAGGTGGCCTTGGAGTCAAATGTCCCATGAGCCTAGGTGCTGACCATTACGGGGTCCCTAATGTAATAAAACCTGGGACTCCCAGAAGTGAAGAAGCTTCTTGTTAAAGACTCCCATGACCTGGATGAATGAGAACACAAACATGTTCTAATGTTTCTTGAATAATAAAGAGCTTTGCGTGTTTGGTCCTCAGACGACATCGAGATCATCTTCAGGCGAGAGTCGTGGAAGGCGAACGGGGAGTTTGCCCAGACAGACGTGCACCGACAGATCGCCATCGTGTTTAAGACTCCGCCCTACGAGGACCAAGACATCACAGAGGAAGTGGAAGTCAACCTGGCCCTGTGTCGCATCTCAGACCAGATGGAGAGCGAGCCCGTTACATTCAAGTACCTGCCTCGCAATCCAGGTCAGTCAGCACTGGACTTCCCTAACATCCTCTTCTGCCACACCAACCATCTGCACGTCCTCCTTCACTACATCCATGAGCCTCCACTGTCTCTACTCCCTGTAGATTCACTTTTCCGCCGGTCTCCCTCCTTCTTCTGGTCATAAAGTCCACTGTCCTCTCTCCTATACATCTCTACACTTCCACACTTATGTCATCAGGACCAGCCACCTTTCTGTTCTTCCTCCTCTTCATAGCTGTCCTCACTTCCTCCTCACTGCACTTTCATGTTCATTAACTGTCCTCTGTCTGTCACCCTCTGTCTTATTTTCTCTCAAAGTACTCCTTCCACCTTCTCTTCACACTCTCCTTACTTGTTAGTACATTTCCATCCTGCTGCACATCTATTCCAGCTCGATCACTTTAATAATAATTCAATTCTGTTTTATTAATTCTGTGTCAAATCACAACAACAGTTGCCTCAAGGTGCTTTATATTGTAAGGTAGAGCCTACAATACAAGTCCATATCTCCTTCCTTACAACTCACTGTAAGGCTCTTTGAATACTTTCCTGTACGTCCTCATTCCACCAAGTCTGCTTGTCCTCTTTCCTCTGTCCACAGGATACTCCAAACACCCTCTTGGCAGTGCCCTTCAGCAGTTAAGTACTTTAGTACTTTCCCAGTAAACTGGTAAGTCATCCTTGAGACTACCATCTGGTGCTGATCAGCTAAATTTGCCAACTTGCAGATGTCATCCTGAGTGCACCTTCCTCCACTTATATACATCACGTTATGGTCCTCCCTCTTCTTAAAGCATTCACCATGGTCCTCTCCATCTTTTTTGGCAGGATCAGGGAAAGTTAATCACCTAAAACATTATAATTTTGCTTCCTCATTCAGTGTTCAACGAGCAGCTTTGACTTTGTAGCTTTAAAATGAGTGTTTTTCTGGAAGTGGTTTCAGATTTGCCTCATTGTCTTGCATGGTGGCAGCTAACATGGGTGGTTTTATTGGTTTTTAGCAGTCATTCTCTTGTATCTGGAGAATACTGATCAAAGAGAAAATGTAGAATCACTGTCTCATACTGGAAGATTGTTCCATTTTGGTGGAGTTAGATTTTCATAGTCTAACTCCACCTAGGGTTAACTCACCAGATCTCAGTTTTGAACTTGGTGGGATCAACCTACACACTTTGCAGTTAGGAAGCCTTTAAATAAAATCCCCTGCTTCACAAATTAAACAGCTACCACCTACAGTGTGTGGCCAGCCAGTCAATTAGATGTTAGGTGGGCGACACTAATGTGAATTTTCGTTTGCTGTCTGTGCTAACTCGCTAAGTTGGACACGAAAAAGTGGTTTAGAGCAGCGCTCACATCAGCAAGAAGTCAAGTCAGTAACAACCAAACTGGGAGTAATGATTTGGTTGATATTCGCTGCACTGAGGACACTGATGTTGCTGCTAAGCAGATGATGGAGACCTGTCACATCTCTTTGAAACAACAAAGATGTCAATCATCAGCTCGTGCAGCCAGCTCTTAAACATTTTATCATTTGATTTGTGAAATAATTGGAAAGTGAAAATTAGTGGGGTTAATTTGTGATTCTAAATGTCCCTGGGTGTGTATGTGATAGGGCTGCCACAAACGATTATTTTGATAGTCGACTAATCACCGATTATTTTTGCGATTAGTCGACTAATCAGATCATGCATCCATTGGACGTACAACTTATTACACCAGCAGCATCTGCTCTTATATAACTATCATTAGCTTACAACTTTAAGTGTTTAAGGTCTGTGCTAACTAAAAATAAAGACAAGATGATAGTTTATTAAATTTTAATGAAATTTGCAGATTGTTTCAGTGAAGTTTAATAAACTCCTTGCTATCTAAAATATAACAGGACACTGGAGTATATTCTGGAGCATCTCACACTTCTGATAATCAGCTGTCTGCTTGACGTTTATTCAGCTGTGTAAAAACTATAACTTTAATCTCAGACAAACCGATTTACTCAGGAACAAATAAAATACTGAAAAAAAGCCAAACAATAACATTTTTAAGTTATCTAAGTGACTCATGTTTAACATGTTTAACCTGAGTAGCGAAAGACGGCGGTGGGTTTGAAAGCGATTTGCTGGGAGTCCGGTGTTCTCACCGGCTCTAGTGAGCCTAGCCCCCGGCTAGCTATCGAGCTAGTGGGTAACAGACGTCTCCGAAAACGTCGGAGCGCTTTTGAAAATATGTGGTGTCCTGATAAACTGAGCCGATATTTGAGGTTTACACAGCTACATTCTCGCCTGAAAATATGTTAAACATTTATTTTGACCCAGAAAGAATAATAAGAGTAACATTAAAACTAACCAGCTGCCGCCATTGTTGGAAACTGAGCTGGGCCGCGCTATGAATTCTGGGACACAGCTTCTTCTTCTTCGGGGTTTAACAGCAGCTGGCATCCTTGTACATGCAGTGCTGCCATCTTCTGTTTCAGTCCGTTATTACACTCTTAAATCCCACTACTTATTCCTGCGTCTGTTGTGATCTTACAAAGCTTCAAACGACGCGTTGACTATTAAATCAGTCGTCGACGATTTTGATAGTCGACGTAATCGTGACTAGTCGACTAATCGTGGCAGCCCTAGTATGTGAGTGTGAATGGTTGTCTGTTTAAGTGTGTTAGCCCTGTGACAGACCGGACATCTGTCCAGGGTGTACCCTGCCTCTGGGAGAGGCTCCAGCTCCCACACAACCCTGATAAGGATAAGAGGAAGAAAACGGATGGAGTGGAAAGATGTATCAAGTATATTCTACACTGAGTGTTGGTGAATTCATATATTCACTTAAACTAGGAGGACAGGTGTGGTTTATACTAAGCCCACTGTGTAACTTTGCTATATACTGGATGTACCTATTGAACGTTGCATTTGGACTTTCCAACAAGGGGAATTCTGTATGCAAGAAGGCTTAGTTATCTCTATATCAATTACAACAAAATGAAACTAAACGTTCTCGCTTGTGAGAAGAATAGAAAACTAAGCAGTAATCGGCCACAAGGGACGCTTGTACTTAAGATTTCTCAGTTTAAAATAACAGGCTGTGGTAATACTGGTCTGTATACATGGGCAGGATGTTGTGCAACTGTTGCTTTACAAGCATGTAGTAACCAAATCAGGTGACAAGCAAATCTTGTATTTAAAACAAAGACAGATGAGTTTGCACTGCATTGTGAGCATATTTGTTTCTCTAGAAGAGACGGTCTGACTGGACCTCTACTGTACCTGAGCTACAGGGGTGGCTGTAGCTCAGGTGGCAGAGCAGGTCAGCCACTAATCAGAAGGTCGGTGGTTTGATCCCAGGCTGCCTCCTGGCTGCATGCCAAATATCCTTGGGCTGGTGGTGGTCAGAGGGCCCGGTGACGCCAGTGTCCTGCAGCCTCGCCTCTGTCAGTGCGCCCCAGGGCAGCTGTGGCTACAATGTAGCTTGCCATCACCAGTGTGTGAATGTGTGAATGTAGTGTAAAGCGCTTTGGGGTCCTTAGGGACTGAGTAAAGCGCTAGTGAACCATGTTTCACGTTTGACCCTTCGTCTACAAGTCATTGGGTGAATGGGGATGATCTGTGCTTTGTGTGCACATCTTTGTACGAAATCTGCTTACCTGCTCTTTAATCATTTGCTGTTTTAGCTGTTTGCTGGTTTCATGAGCTTTAACCAGAGATTCTGGTGTTTTTTGGCAAAATACATGTATATTTAAAAATTGATTCAGGCTTTAATTAATCGATATTGCATTATTCAAGCTAAAATCAATTTGAATCAGGAAATCGATTTTTATAAACCCACCGCTAGAAACAAGCCAGCAAAATATGTAGAGTACTGTGCAAAGTCTTGAGCTGCCCTTCATTTCTTCACACATTTGTTTCTCCTCAACTTTTTTCAGTTTCCTTAGATTTGTAGATTTGGCTAAAGAAAGGAAACTAATTGTGTTTTTGCGACAGGCTGCTAGTAACAATGTGCACATAGACACAATTTGAAACTGGTTCTTTGCTAAACTGTTATGTGTAGACACAGCACTGGTTCATCCTTGTGTTAGTGTATGCTTACTAGAGTAGGTCAGTGGTCAGGTATGGTCAATGACTGGGCTAAAAATAAATGTAAAAGCAGCCAATGTCCAAAGAAAAACTTTGAAAGACCTTCAGAAAACCTAAACGACTGTTGCTGAAGAGATAAAAAAAAAAAAACATTACAAGAAAGTCTGGGTCTTTGGAAGCAAAATGTATAGAAAGTTTTTTGATTAGAAGTTTAAAAAAATATTATGATTCAAGAGGGCGAAGCCTGAAAGTGATAAACATATAATTAGAAAATAGTGCTAATTATAGTCTGTTCTATATTGAGTCATTAGTTGCTGTGGGTTGATATTTTGGAGTCTAGCCTTATGGGGGTGGCCAGTACACTGAAAATAAAAAAGGGAAGTTTTAAAATTATGCGACAAGAATACTTCAGAGGGAAACTAGGTGTAGGAAGACTAACAGATTAACAGTAAAAAGGGTACCAAATCCTTTGCATAGTTTAAAGACTTAATAGTTCTGTGGACCTAGGCTTTCGGTTTCCACATAATCCAAGACCACCTCTGTGACATGTAAAACTGAGGTCATGTTTGGCCTGCTGCACAAAATATTGGATACAGTAAAACAAATTTACACTGGCAAAAGAGACACTCCAAACCTTTCTTTTAACCCTCAGCTAACCTTTTTTTCCTAACATCACCTGACCATTTAAATCAGATTCATGTCAGTTTGGCAGGTGTATGATGTTAGTGTAACCAGTTTCTGCTTCACCCTCTGTAACAGGCCGGCCCAAATAAACTCCTTGACTCTGCATTTTGTTGTATTTTTAAAGAAGACAAGGAGTCTCTGGTTTGTCTTGATGCATGCTCAGCCATCCAGGTATGCAAACCGCAAAAGTTTGATTCTGTTCATCTGGACGTAGCATTTTCAGTGGGAGAAAAGTTTCGTCACTCATCCATGTGACTTCTTCAGTCTCGGCTGACTGTAGGTTTCCCCAATCTTATAAATAGTACATTTGCACAATAACTGAAACCAGCACACTGAATGAACAATGGGCTGGGAGGTCAGTTTTTTGATCATTAATATGCAAATTGTGACGTTCATTGCTCAACAAACACTGATCAATGGTCATGAGTACCATTCACAGAGAGTTGGGGAATGGCTGCATTTACGGCATTGTAAGATGTCAAAAGATGTACCCTTGGGCCCCTTCCATGATTCAGAGATGTTTTTTCTATTTTTATGTAAATGGCCTCCTTGACTCCGCCCTCAAACCAGCGTTCCTCCCTGTCCAGGATGTGTACTTCCTCATCATTGAAAGAGTGTCCACTGGCCTGTAGGTGTAAATAGACTGCAGAGTCCTGGCCTGACGAGGTAGCTCTTCTGTGTTGTGCCATCTGCTTTGCCAGAGGTTGTTTGGTTTCCACGATGTATAAATCCTGGCAATCCTCCTGGCACTTAGCAGTGTACACTATATTACTTGTGTCGGGGGACCCGATCCTTGGGGTGGACCAATTTTTGGCACAGCATGTTTTGGGGTTTGCTTAGGCAGCAGTTGTCCTTCTCTCCTGGATGAACTGGAGCTTTCTTTAGGCGCCTTCCCAGATTTGACAAATGTCCAGCTAGGATCACCACATTTACTCAGGCCTTCTTGATGTGATGTTCTTCTGCTTCCCTGGCTGCTGTGTCTATGGGGATGGTGTTCGTTCTATGCTGTGGTGTCCTGATGACACCCGGTTTGTGCTCCAGTGGATGCATATTAATGATCAAGGACCTGACCTCACAACTTATTGTTCATTCAGTGGGCTAGTTTCAGTTATTGTGCAAATGTACTGTTTATAGGGTTGAGGAAACTTGCAGTCAGCAGGGGTCACTGCGTTCAGCAGCTAATGACACTGCGGTCAGCGTTTTGGAAAGCCATAGATGCAGAAGTAGTTATGCCAGAGTTGGTGCGCTACTGCCTTAGCAGACTGATTAAGGCTGATTAGAAAGGCCTGAGCCATCTTTGGAAAGTTGTTTATGACCACAAGCACATCCACTGATTTGTTTGCTGAATCCTCCAAAAATATTTTTGTGCCGTTCCTTGGTGGCCCTGGTGACCTGCTTCATCATGGACACCTTTTAGTACAGCAGGATGCACGGTTGACGGAACAACATACAGGTAGGTCTTAAAGACTCGATCCAGTAAACTATCTCTTATGATCAACTTGTCCCAAGCCTTTAGAAGTTTCTTTGTATCGGCTGCTTCTTTGGCCCACTCTTTCCTTGATGGTCTCCGCCCACATTCCACATAGGAGATCACTCTGCACAGCACATCATCATGTGTCCCACTAGGTCATCTTGTAAGAAGGATTCAGATTCAGACCAGTTCGGTGTAAGCACAGACTGAGAGAATTGAGACAGGAGAAGAGAATGTGGCCACACTTTTGACTCATGTTTACTATGGCCCTGGAGAACAGCTCCCACCTCAGCCTGTGCAACAGCTGCACTGAAAAATGACAAACTGGTCACCGCCTGGGGTCGGAACACTTGTACCCTCTTCCATATAGGGTTGCCTCTACAAGGGATGTAATGGATGACCTTATTCCATCAGCATTGACAATGTGTCCCAGGAATTTCATAGACTGTCTCAGAAAATGGGACTTCTTTGGAGCCAACTTGAGATTGTAAACCTGTGGTCTCTGGAAAACCACTTGCAAGTGCTCCAGTGCCACTTCTTCTGTGGCAGCACAAACCAGGACATCGTCAAGACAACATAGCACACTGAGAAAGGTCTGATCTCTGAAAATGGCTAACGTCATCCTCATGAAGGTCGCTGGACTGTTGCACAATCCTTGTGGCATATGATTATATTCGTATAATCCAAATGGTGACGTAAATTCGGTGTACTTACGGTCCTGCTCATGCAGCTCCACATTATAATAACCTGAAGTCAGGTCCATTGTAGAAAATAATGCGTTTCCTCCTATAGCAGCCAACGCATTGGCCAAAAGCGGAAATGGCTGGGCATCTTTGACAGTTGTAGCATTAAGTCAGCGGAAGTCATTACATATTCTCAACTCACCAGAATTCTTCCAAACTAAGACCAATGGTGATGCAAACACACTGCAAGATTTCTGAATAATTCCCCGTTCCTCCATTTCATTCTGTGGTAGTTTGTCATAAATTTGTCTTAGTTGGTGGCACATGTTGGCATGGCAACCGGAATGGTTTGTCATCCACAACTCGAATTCGATGTAGGCAAGCTCGTCTCTTGAGAAGATGGACACAAACTGTGCTATGAAGCCAACTAGTTTCTCTTTGCCAGCTGGTGAAACTGCACGTGAATCAATTTCAATATCAGATAGCCCCAGATTTTGTAGCACTGCATGTAAGGGGCTACCACAACTTGTCACTTCCTGTGAAGATGCATTTTAGGCTCACTGGCTTGTCAAAGGGGTTCAACACTTTTACAGGGACCCATCTATCACTTTTTAGATATGCCACAGTTCTTCCAACCATAACCGATCTTGGCCTGGACCTTGAGCCTGTGGGTTCTATAACTACAGCAAAGACCACCTCCCCACTATTGATTAGCTGCAGCCTGCCCCAAACTAGGTGTTCTGTCGGTGGCTCCAATGTGACAGCTCTCTTTAGCTTGACAGCTCCAATCTAATCACCAACGTGCTCTCGAACCACCACGCCTGATATTGAACTCAACAGATTTTTATTAGCCAGTTCTTCAGCATTCAGGGCCTTACTGTGTTCCTCTCCTAAATATAGGAGAATAAGGTCCTCACTCTGCCCTGCAACCACCAGCATTGCCACAACAACTTTGCAGCCATACATCTCAACGGTAATGTCACACACACCTGTTGGAACTGTCCTTGAACAACTACAACCAATCAGGACGACATCAGTGGGTTGGAAGGTTGAGGTCTCCAATGCTACATGACATACCCACATAGCAAGCAGGTCTGGCCCGGATCTGGTATCAAGTCGGCACTGCTAGCTAACTTCTGGCATGATAAGACGTATGTCATCCAGATACGGGCCAGGCCTGGTATAGATGGCACTATGTGATGGCATGCCATATCTGGCTTGATTGTGGTTTGGTTTATGTGTCCCAGGCCCACAGAAAACAGATCTGGCCCTGAAGAAGATCTGGCATCAAGCTGGCACTTCTGACTGACTGGTGTTTTGTCAACCAGATGTGGGCCACGTCTGGCAATGATGGCACTATTTATGTTCCTATTTTCCTATTTAAATTAGAAGACCAAAATGCCATGCTGCAATACTATACTGCTATGGTAGCCAATGTTTCAAATGCAGGTTTGACAGGTTTTTGAGTGTACATTTCATCCAAAACCTAGTGAGGGTTTACTCATCTTTGCCAGTGGGAGGCTGTAGCTCAGGAGGTAGAGCAGGTTACAAACTGATCGGAAGGTATAGTGGTTCGATCCCTGGCTCCTCCAGTCTGCATGTCAAGAGTATGAATGTAGTTAGGAAGCACTCAGTTAAGCGAAAGTGTGTGATTAGGTGAATGTGGCATGTTGTATAGAGCACTTTGAGTAATCTGGGAGAGTAGAAAAGCGCTATATAAGAATCAGTCCATTCACTGTCTGAACAGAGTTCAGCATGTTACTTTTGCACTGTTTTGCATGTTCTGGCACATGTTGTTATTGCATGGCTTGATTAAGTTACACATTAGGCTGACATCTGGGGCCAGAGCTGAAACTGTTCTGGGCCAGCCCAGGGCCAGCATTGTCTCTACAACTGGCCTATGGCTGCACACCACCTACAGATGGCCCACATGCCGCAAAGAATGACGGCCCTTTCGTGGCCCAAATCAGGTTTGCCAGAGGTAATCCACACATGGGCCAGCACAGGACAACCAGTGTGTATGCAACTGGCCTTGTGCTGTGCCCATGTGTGGGCCACCTCTGGCAAACCAGTCCCAAAAAACATATGTATTATACAGTGTTAAACAAATGAAGAGTACACCAACTGGTGTACTAAATACTTCATACACTGTGTTCGTCAGTTGATAAAACAAGTTTTATGTATCGATAAAACATAACTACTCTAGATACAACTCACCTCTCGTATAGCTTTAACAGACTGGGAGTGATTACTGCAGCCAGCCTCAAATAAACGGCCACAACAACAACTGTATAAAAGACTTTTTTCTTCTTTACAGTCATTGTGCCAAACCAGGAGGGAGGGCGCTGTTTCCCCATTGCACTGACAGTTGAGGCAAGTGGAAACACTGTTATGTTAGGAGCACACCGGTGACAGGTGTAGGTGATGCTTGGTGTCATGAAACACTGATGGTCTACTTTTGACTCAAGTAAAGACATGTGACCTCCAGGAAATGCTGTGTGCCTATAAAGTTTTAGCTAAAAACAGTTAAAAAAACAAACAGCATATTTTGCCTTCAAAATATGAGGACTCGCAGCTTATCCTCTCGTTGCAGAGCTCAGGCTGAAGCGTGTGGGTCATGCCTGCAGCTGGCTTGCTTTATTTTTGTTTTTTAATCTGCTCCCTGCTGAGTCACTGCTTCCCCTAAACGCCCCGCTTTCGATTTCCATTTCCTTTAAATCGTCTGTCTTCTGGGCGACCAGCAGGTGTCGCTGCTGCGCCTCGTAACTTTTCAGCAGTTTGTCAGAGTTTTTAAGTTGAGAGGAGAAGAGGCGCCGTTTCTAATGGGAGGGGGTTTTGTTTTTGTTTTTTTTGAAATTGTAACTTTTACTTTGCTCTTATGAAATTCCCACTTCTCCCTGATTGGAGGAACCGGGAGAAACGTGATAAAGACATGATGTAACCAGGAGAAATGCATCAGAGGGCGTGTGGCTGAGAAAGAGCTGGCTTTTTGACTTCTTTGTGCTAAAAATAGGTGCATTAGCTCTGGGATAGAGGCTAATTTGAATAGTTAAAAACCGATTTGCATATGCGCTGAAGCCGATATGAAAACAAGACGAGCCGCCGATACGTGCGGTCAGTTTACATATATAATGAGGGGGGAAATCGGCTTTTAAGGGTAAAATGCCTTTTCTGGCCTCACTATGATGCATTATGCAAATCAATAAAGCGCCGTTTGATTAAAAGTTTGGTTCGTGCTGTCGCGGGGGGGTTTTCCCGTCTGTGAGGTGACGTTACGCGCGGAGGGGGATTTCCACGCGTCTAGCAGCCAATCGCGAAGCCTGCCGGAAACACAAAAGCGGAGCACACTTAGTTCCACGCATGGCTTCGGGACGGTTTGACATTTCTCCTCGGGATCAGACAGACACTCTGAGCCGCTGTGCAGTCTAACTGGTGGTTTAAGGAGCTGTTTCAGAGTTCAGGACGAAGGTTTGGGCCGAGACGGAAAAAACCCAGAGTCATCCGGTTTGGAGAGTTCTCAAGGAAGAATTCAAGGACACGACGGTGGAGTTTAAGGTCCTCAAAGTGGTCTTAAAGACTGTACGCATGCCATGATAGACATGGACATGGTCAACGGTACCTCTGGTGGGTGGTTGTCTTTTGTAAACCTGTTGAATCTTTGCGTGTGTTTGTGCGTAAAAGCGCTGACATCATCCTGAGGCATGTGATTTTTCACAGCAGAGGAGACAACACCCCTTCCCGGGATTGACCCGCAGGACGACAATTATTCGAGCCTCAACTCTATAGATTTCGGTGAGTGGTGGGTCTTTTTTGTTTTGTTATGTTTTGTTTTGGCTCTGCGTGCATCTGCCGGAAGCGGGGAGGCATTACGGTGACCTGAGATGACCTCTGGCAGGAGGCATGAACCATCATCAGAGTTCCTGCTTGTTTAATCTTAGGTTGTCTTATTTCCGATGTCAGAGAAGGAGAACTCAACATTTGGGACATTAAATTAAACGTGAAAAAAGTCACAACAGCTGATTTCTCTTATCTAACTTTGAAAACTGTGCTGCAGATGCTTGCTTTGTTTAATGTTTCATGATTTCTGACAAAGTGTCAGACATGACAGACCACAACCACCCCAAAAGGTATATTTACCTGCAGATAACCACTGCTCTAGATTCACTTTCACTGGTTAAACTGAGGCTGGCTACATGGCACCAGGCTTGTTTTTTTGTTTTTTTTATTGGTGCAGTGCTGAAACAACGTGCCACAGATTCATGCACTAGTGACAAAAACAAAACAGAGGAAACGGTTCATGTGAGGTGGTAACCACTCAAATTCTGACACACTGTGTCTTGTGACACGTTGCCACGTCTTAAAATAGATTGCAGTAATATACTATTAGGTTTGAAAGATGTTAATGGAAGTGTTTCTGCTTTCAAATCCAAAAACATAAAGAAACAGCACAGCTGCTGCCCTAAAGTGGTGTCAGATTTTTATCACATTTGCACTTTCACTTTGGATTCACCATCAGTTTGTATTCATTCACAGACCTGATTCAAGAATATATCACAGAAAGTGAGCAGGTAGCACCCTCCCTATCTGGACTACCTGGACCACCTCCTCCACCTGCTGGCCTCCCCTGTTCGACACCAACCCCCATCCACAAACCAACGCAGACATCCAAGCCGGTGCTGGTTGCAAGAGGCACCTCGTCTAAGGTTTGTTTGTTTGTTTTTTGTTGTTGTTTGTTTGTTTGTTGTTGTTTTTAGGTGGTGTCATGCAGGGTGTTGATTTTTCTGGTTTCCAGCTCATTTCACAGTTTCATACGTTACCCAGAAAGACTGCTGGCAACACCCAAGGGTGCCAAGCAGAGAGGTGTTTATATCAGCTGTGGGCTGTGAAAGCTGCCAGCCTGCGGTGAATAGGGGCATAATTTTTTACAGTTTTTTTTTTTTACAATTTTTTTTTCTTGGCAAAATTTGTGCTCATTACTTCGATCCAGGTTCTATTGAACTAGATCAAGTCATAATCAATATACCTGATACTTAATTTATAAGAGCCAGAGAAATAAATGTCAGTACATGCACCTATTTTGTAAATATTCAATCACTTTGGCTGCTATGACTGTATAACAGGTAGGAAACTGGAGTCTAAGCTGTCTGGAGAAAGGTTATGACTAATAAACAATGATAACAATAATGATGGCATTCTTATTTTTAGCCTTTTCTTATCTTAGCTGGGCAACATAAACATTAAAACAGTTAATGGATTCAGCTAAAACTTAAAACATTTTATTTATGAGAAGAAACTGTTAAAATCTGCTTTTGGCTTCTCTGATTGTTTTTTTTGAGGTTTTCTTATCATTTGTTTATGCAAAGCAGTCACACAGATGGGCAGGTTGTTATGCTCTTCCCTCGGTTTATTATTAGCAACAGTAGTTTTATTTCCCATATTGTCTTTGTGCTATTATTGAAAGGCGGTTGATATAAAACACGTTCAGAGGAAGCGTCTGTTCCTCCTCCTCGGCGGTGGCTGCAGCTCTCATAATGAGGCTGTTGTGAGGATTGAATGTCGGTGGTATGAAGTGCTGCATGATTCATGTGCAGCCTGCAGACGGTTGGCTATTTTGCTGTGTGGCACAGAGCAGCCGTTAGGCAACTCGGCAGGTCAGGCTTCTACCAGAAAGCACGTGGTTTACAGGCAGCGGGAGCTCAGAAAGACTGTAATCTGATAAGAGAGGCACTGTAGTGACCGCACAGATGGGTAATAATGAAGGGCGGTAGAAGAGTAGTTCAGCCTTCTCTTAGTGAATGAGCTGCACAGGTTATGTTGCTGGGTTTGAAGAGGTTTTGCAGCTTGTGAGGGAGCGTGGCACACCTCTTTGTGCTTTTTTTTTTTTTTTGTTGTTATAGAGGAGGTGGGCTTGGGGAGTGGAGAGGACATTTTGGAAGAGCTGTAATCTGACTCCTGCTTTCAGTTTGCCATCCTTTCTGTTTACAAGCCAAACCCACCGGAGACGAAAGGTTGCATTTTTCACCCCCGTGTCAGTGCTGTGATTGGCTGAAGGGCGTAAGGCTGAGCTGACTTCCTATTTCCGTTTGCTGGCTCGGTGTAGCAGGCTTTTGTTGAAAGGTCCAGTCCTTTTTTTTTTTCTTTTCTTCTTTTGGGGAGGGGGCTAACACGATTGCAGGGGTGCATACAAACACTTTGACCAAAGACGTCTGGGGCTCGACAGGATATTATGAAACATGATCTCATGCAGAGGTATCCCCACATCTCTGCAGCGATGGTTTAATGATTCACAGCAACACGTCTGACAAAGGAGGCGACTTCTTTACTACTTTTCTTACCTGCAGGTTTGATCATTATCATTCTTATCTTCTGTTTTTTTTTTTTTTTGATTAGCTACAGCAGATAGACTGCAGTGAGTCGGGTGAAACTTGATTTGTGATAACTTTGGGTTCACGGTGATGTAAGAGAAAGCAATCAGGCGCCTCGATGAGCAGAAACAAATGAGCGAGGATGGCACTGCAGAGAAAGAGAGAAACTAAAAGCAGCAAAGACAAAAAAGAGATACAAAGTCTTGAGTGGGAGCGGAAAAAGCTCGGTGGTCTGCGGTGTAACGGAAAAAATAAGACATCATATGCAAGAGGAGGAGTCGCAGAGCACGAGGTTAACTCTGCTCACTGATAGAAAGCACATGTATAGAGAGAAAACAAAAAGAAACACACGCCATGAGTCAGTTCTTTCACTGCATGCTTCATCTGTAGTGTCATCACTGCCCAAGAGACATGAGGTCGTTTTTCTTCATTAAAACTATGAAGATGTCGAGGCGGGGAAAAAAAAGCTCTTTCAGCAGTAAAACCGCAAAACCGTGTAACATCATTAGACTGTTAATACAGACACACTGGTGTGTAAAAAGTACCATTGTAGTATTTTAGCTTGTCAAAGTGGAGCTACTTTCAGCTGCTTTATATAGAGTGTCTCAGTTTAACATGGGGGTTCCCAAAATGGGAGCTGAGCTGCTACAAAAAGATGCAAAGTAATCATTTAGAAATATTCTGAGATATTAAATTGCATTTGTTGCCATTTTTGACACTTTTCTCTCATTGTATTTTTTTAATGGTGAAATACTGAAACATCACACTTGGTTTTTAAATTAAATAACCTAGACGTTCGGAAGGGAAACATTTTATTAAAAGGATTTTATGAAGTTGTGCTTTGAAAGTGAGTCAGTGCTTCGAAACTGTAGATATTCTTATAGGTTGTAACTGGTTGCGAATGCCTGCGTATTTGACTTGGTGACTTCATCTCCTTTACACATCGAGTGAATGAAATGTGACTTGTCAGGTTTTTACTCCTCAGCCGTAAAAGGCTGATCATGTATTGTCGTCACCTCACCGAGGCCGGTGACGTGGGCACCTAAGTTTGTGAATGCGATAACTTGAGGACAAGATGACGTAGGATTTTGTAATTGATACCACAGGTGCGTCTGCTGGGAGTCTGAGGGGTAGCACTGGCAGTTGCCAGTACTTTTATTTTACTGCAGAAGTTCAGTTTTTCTTCTTGGAAGAGTGTTGAGAAAGGTCGATAGTTGATGATCGGAAATCTAAAGGCATAGTTCAACTGGAGAGATGTTTCATGCTGTCAGCAAACTGACTCACTGCATTTGTACATCCAAAGCAAGAAAACCTCTGAGTGTAAATTAAGTTTTCATGAGAAACATCAAGTCGAGCCATCTGACTTTTACATTTCCTGCTAAAACAGATGGAATAGGGAAAAGAAACCGTGGGGGCATGAGGTAAGACCAGAGCAGAAATAAAAAGCATCGAGATCACAAACATGATAAAGAAATGGTTAAAACATAAAATAAACACAAACCAGTGGGGGAAAATTAAAAAAACAACAACTATTGTTTCTTCTTTCAGATGCTTTGTGGATTTGCTTTGAAGTCTTTCGAGTACAGAAATTATCTTTACTCATTAGATCAGGTTATAAAAGACTCATCTGATGTGCATCACCAGCCTTTAGGGACAGTCGTGAGGCTTGGTTGGTTGTTGCATGTTGTCTGCATCTTTTCATTTCTGCCAAAAGTTTCTAGTGCGAGGTAAATATGTTTAAGTCAATTTTTTTAAATTGCTTTCTCTTGTCCCCCCCATCAGCCAGTCCTCCCTGTCATGGATATGGCATCGACTCATCCTTCCTCTGGGCGAGGGTCCTCGTGTTTGCTGAACTCGAAGAACTCCGGCATCCCGTCCTCTCAGAACCGAGGCGACACGGACATTCTGGAGCGTGTTCTGGACAAGCCCAAGCTCGCGATAGTGGAGGAGCCCAAAGACAGAGGCATGAGGTTTCGCTATGAATGTGAAGGACGCTCGGCGGGCAGCATCCTGGGAGCATCCAGCACCCACACTGAAAAGACCCTGCCTACGATAGAGGTAGGAGTTTTTGTTTCAGAAGGGGAGTTTACACGACCTCAGAGGCAGTTAGGCACTTTTAACCACAGCTGATCCTGTTTACTCTGTTCACTTGACCCCTCCTGTCTGAAATGGGTGGAGACTGAAAAAGATGTGGTTTGTCTGAATCAATTAGAAAGTCCCCACAAATCCCAGCTCAAGTGCAGTGAGATACAAGGAGGTATATCCCCCAGCTGCTTACTAAAAAACACTGCCACACACATCTACACGTCACGATCATTCACACATTGACTTGGTGGTTACCAGGTTATATAAAGTTTAGTCAAGGAAATGTCCGGTTGCATAATGGATATTAATAGAATTGAACAATGGTGTTAACCTGTCATTGTTTTTGGATGAAACTGGTACCTGAGAGGACTTAGTTTTGCTTTTATTTATATTTTTATTGTAATACATCAGGAAATCTGTAATGACCTTCTAGAAACCTATTGTTTAAAGTCTGCCCCTGAAAAATGTCTGAGGGGGAAAGAGACAAAAAATCCTGGAGCAACAGATAGAGAAGGTTAATCGGCTTTTATTTCAACTCTTTTCAAGCCAAGTTTCTCAGATGTCAGGGTTATCTGCTTTAGTTTGGCATATTACAACAGCTTTGGTCTGTTGGTCAGGGAAAAAATTAAGAACTTTAGACAACTTTTTCTGTTTTCTATCAAGAAAATCACATTAATAGGCATCACAGCTCTGAACTTATTCTGGATTTTTGCTATAAATCTTGTTCTTTTCTTTCTTTCAGATTCAGGGTTCCATCGACGGCTTAAAGAAAGTCAACGTCACAGTTTCTTTGGTGACCAAAGACCTCCCACACCGGCCTCACCCCCACTGCCTCGTGGGTAAAGACTGTCCAAATGGTACAGGGATCTGTTTTGTCACATTCAACCCTCGCAACAACCGACGTCACAGGTGAGCATTCGCCTTCGATCCCTGCCATTTTGATACCTTAAAATTCGTGGTGTGTCTTTACATTTTATTTGAACAGTTCCCCTTGTTTTTACACCCAGCTTCGCTAACCTTGGTATTCAGTGTGTGAGGCGGAAAGAGCTGGACATTTCACTTCAGAAGCGAAGAAGTCTAAATATCGACCCATTTCAGAGTGAGTGGGAGACGTATGCCAATACACCGCACCTTAATCTCCACGTTATTCTTCATTCAATAATACTAAGTGCAATAATCCTTTCTGTCATCGTTGTATTTTTACTCAGTTGTATATAGTATTTGTATTTGTATTCTATTTTTATCTTATTGTATATTTATTTTATTTTATTCTACTGTATATAGTATTTTATTTTATTCTATTCTGTACAGTTGTGTACTGTATTTATTCTTATTGTATTCTAATTTTTGCCTCATAACTTTTGCACTGTCCACTTCCTGCTGTGACAAAACAAATTTCCCACGTGTGGGACTAATAAAGGTTATCTTATCTTATCTTATTCACATATATAAAGGCAGTTTTTTCTGTCCTCACTGACCCATTTTGTCTCTGTTCTCCCCTCAGCCGGGCATTCGAAGGGCATTGAAGACATGGACATGAATTCAGTGCGTCTGTGCTTTCAGTGCGAGCTCGAGTGGCAGGACGGCAGGAAAGACCATCTCAGCCCGGTGGTGTCGAAGCCCATTTATGACAAGAGTAAGACATAACCAGACAAACACACCGAAAAGCCTTGACCGCAGTCAACCAAGCGCGCCAAAAATAAGGCAGCGTACTTCCCTATTCTCACGCTTTGTCGTGCATGTTTTTTTTAATTCCAGAGGCAACAACTACATCACAGCTGAAGATCACCCATTTGAACCTGTATGAAGGTCCCTGCACTGGCAAGACGGAGGTCTACATGTTGTGTGACAAAGTGCAGAAAGGTAACAGGAAAGTTTTTTTTGAAGTTAGGTTCCAGGAGTAGATTACATAAAACAAGTCCAGTTTCCACTATTCAGAAACGCGACAAAGAGCCTGATTACAATCTAAGTTTACTTGTAGGGCTTTGGAGCTTTAGTTAACTTTTAAATGAGATTTTTGTGTTTGTGTTATTAAAAAAAACAACCCACACACACCCACATTTTTGTAACTTAAAGTAGAGTCACATTGTGTTTTTCTTGACTAAGAGAAAGCATGTGACGGGGTGCCCAGGAAGGTGGTGCGGTGCTGCATGAGGAAGTCAGGAGTGTTAGAGAGAAGTGTGAGAGCGATGCAGGATATGCATGGGTGCACTGAGACAATAGTGTGTGGTAGGAGCGACAGACTGGTTAAAAGTGAATTTGAGAAGCTGCTTTTGAGAGCTTTTCAAGCTGGCAGATGAGGTCTGACTCTGTGGAATATTATGTTTGCGTATGATGTGTCGGTCTACACGGGGAGCTGTGGGGGTTTCCTGTGTAGAGAAAAGGAGTGAAGGTGAGAAGGAGCAAAGTAGAAAATGTGTTTTGGTGAGGATGATGGAGGAGGTGAAGGTGGTTGAGTTTAAATACTTGGGGTCAACCATCCAGAACAACTGGGGTGTGAAAAAGAGGTGAAGAAAAGGGTACTGGGTTGTGACAGAAGGATACCAACATGAAAGTAAAAGTTAAGAAGGCAGCTGAGAGATCAGTTACATTGCATGAAACGTATGAAAAGACCTGGAAGAAGCTGAGTTTGACATGCTGAGATGTTTGGAGCTCATCACAGCGACCGCTCAGGTTGGACGGTTCTGGGACAAAGTAAGAAAGATGAGCCTGAGTTTGTTTGGACATGTGAGTGAAGACTTGCAGGTAGAAAGATGCCGTCAGAGAAGAAGAAAGCACAAAGAGGAGGTGTGTGGATGTGATGAAGGAGGACTTGTAGGTGGTTTCCAGGTGGTAACGTGCCCTAAAGAAGAAAACTGTTGTGACCTAATTATTTTGAATTAAAGTATTAAAAGTTTTGATTCCTCTAAAAAAAGGTTTTATTTTTAATCTTCTTTGTATTTTGGATCCTTTTTGAAACATTTTCTCATCGATTCTTAATTAAGAGGCTTCTTCGCTTCTTAAGGCGAACAGGAAGGTGGCCTTGGAGTCAAGGGTCCCATGAGCCTAGGTGCTGACCATTACGGGGTCCCTAATGTAATAAAACCTGGGACTCCCAGAAGTGAAGAAGCTTCTTGTTAAAGACTCCCATGACCTGGATGAATGAGAACACAAACATGTTCTAATGTTTCTTGAATAATAAAGAGCTTTGCGTGTTTGGTCCTCAGACGACATCGAGATCATCTTCAGGCGAGAGTCGTGGAAGGCGAACGGGGAGTTTGCCCAGACAGACGTGCACCGACAGATCGCCATCGTGTTTAAGACTCCGCCCTACGAGGACCAAGACATCACAGAGGAAGTGGAAGTCAACCTGGCCCTGCGTCGCATCTCAGACCAGATGGAGAGCGAGCCCGTTACATTCAAGTACCTGCCTCGCAATCCAGGTCAGTAAGCACTGGACTTCCCTAACATCCTCTTCTGCCACACCAACCATCTGCACGTCCTCCTTCACTACATCCATGAGCCTCCACTATCTCTACTCCCTGTTAGAGATGGCACGATACCACTTTTTTATGTCCGATACCGATATCATAAATTTGGATATCTGCCGATACCGATATGAATCCGATATAGTGTTTTTTAATCAACAAAACTGTTTTTTAAAATATCTTGCTGCATTTTGCAAGTCTGCAAGTTCATACTCAAGTTTAAAACAACAACTACACTAAAGCTATTCTGTTATACCTGTATACAAAAAAAATATTTCATAGTTCAGCAATACTGATCAATCTAATAAACTTAGACCTACACCATCCTCCCTATTCTGGTATTTTAAAGAGTACTTAGCGTAAATATTAAGCAACCTAACTAATAGGGTTCCAACTCCCAGCAACAACAAAAATAAATAAATAAAAAATAGGGAACCACCCCTCACGCTCCACCTCATGATGCTTAATCAACGTAATCAACCTTAATTTGATGCAGTGTGAAAAAAATGCACAGAAATCAATTATTTTTCAAGAAATATTAAATAGATTCAACATCTTTCTTCAACAAAATTGCAGACTGCACAGATGGTACCTTCACAAAGGAAAAAGTACTATAGCTTACTAGGGTATATATATATTAGACTTAATAGTTACTATATACAGTAATGGACTTCTATTCATTTTACATCAAATTAAAACTTTGGGTGTCAGATAATTATTTATTAAAAGCTAGACATTTTAAATGAGAATAAGAAAGAAAAGTATGTCTTTGTGCCCCCTTTTCCCTGTTAATGCCCTATCGGCCCCCCTGGCTAAACTTTGCTAGATCCGCCCCTGCACAGCTACCAGCGTCAGCTACGTAGAAAAAGATCCTGGTGTAGAAAGTAATATTAAATAAATTCTAACAACAGCTGATCAAGCTTAAACGTGCTGCTGTTGTTCAGCCGCTGGTTTCCTCTTTCTGGTGCAAAGTGGGCCAAAAACAAAGACGGACTCGCGACAGAAAAGCCGATCAGCTGATCATTTAAGCAGTTTCACGATTGAAGTAGCAGCCGGAGAGCGAGAGGCAGTCGCTCGTTAAGCTTAACGCAGGAATGCTTTACAAACATTCAGAGATGGACTTACACACTTGCTTTACTTCTCTCGGGGATAACTTTGTCGGAGATGAAATGCCGGGTTGCTAGCGAAGCTCCAAATGCTATCCAGACCACCGACAGGTCCCGCATGCCACAGCCGCTCTATCACGTGATGCATACTTCTCCGACGTGCTAACGTTCTGAGGTGAGTTACGGCGTGTTGCAAGTTTTGTGAGGTGCTTTCGTGATATTTAATGGATCGGATTACATTTTTTATTTTTCTCCGATATCCGATCCAGTCATTTAGGTCAGTATCGGACCGATACCGATACGTAATATCGGATCGGTCCATCTCTACTCCCTGTAGATTCACTTTTCCGCCGGTCTCCCTCCTTCTTCTGGTCATAAAGTCCACTGTCCTCTCTCCTATACATCTCTACACTTCCACACTTATGTCATCAGGACCAGCCACCTTTCTGTTCTTCCTCCTCTTCATAGCTGTCCTCACTTCCTCCTCACTGCACTTTCTCATTCATTAACTGTCCTCTGTCTTTTTTCTCTCTCAAAGTACTCCTTCCACCTTCTCTGCACACTCTCCTTACTCATTAGTACATTTCCATCCTGCTGCAAATCCTTTCCAGCTCGATCACTCTGTTTAACCAATCAAAACAAACCTTTATCTCCTTTCTTGGTGTCCAGCCTCACATACAACTCACTGTAAGCCTCTTTGAATACTTTCCTGTACGTCCTCATTCCACCATTACGTCACCGGCCACCACCATCTTTCCTTCGGCATTCCTTGATACCATTCCTACTCAACACTTCCTCATCACCTCTCTTCCCTTCATCTACATGTCCATTGAAGTCTGTCCTACTCTTTCCCCCCTTGGGGACACTCTCTGCCACTTGATCCAACTTGCTCCAGAACTCCCCTCTCTTTTCTAAATGACATCCAACCTGTGGGGCATACGCACAGATAACAATGAAAACCACCCCTCTGATTTCCACCGTCACACCCATGATCCTGTCTGACACTCTCTGCGCGTCCACAGCACTATGTACACCACAATAGAACATTTTGAATCCACCTCCAGCGCTCCTGGCCTTTCCACGTGGTCTCCTGCACACGCAATACAGCCACCTTCTTTCTCTCCATCATGTCAGCCAGTTCTCTCTCCTCTTTACCAGTCATAGTGCTCACAAATTAAAAAAACAGATGCAGCAGATTATTGCTAAACACTGACAGCGTTTCATTTCTCATTTCAGACCCGTACGAGGTGAAGCGGAAGACAAGGCTAAAGTCAGAGGTGAACCTCAAGGAGAAGCCCTGTGTGACAGGTGAGGTTCAGACTGTCAGTTTGATCTTTGTGTTTTTACAATTCAGCATGTGAACTGTTTGACTGGGGTGTGCCACCTCTCTGGCTCCATGTTTACATATTCTCACTCAAAATATTGTGACTTAATACAACAGGAAAAGCACAGCAAACCAACATTTTAAATCTAAACTTTTTGGATTTCATCATGCAAAAAGCATAAAGTACCTTTAAGTGAATACAATTATTTTTATTTTAACTTGACACTCAGTCCAGATTAAAGCTATTCACAATCATGTTCAAACTGCTTGTTAAATGATAGCCAGTCTTCTCAAAATCCAGGTTTAAACTGTAGTCTATCTGCCTGACTTCAAGAACCGCAAAGCCCCTTTTCCACTGATGCAGGACCAGTCCATAATCTAGAACCTGTTCCACATATTTCCCCTGAAAAAGGGCCGGTGGCATTGTGGCCCAGGTTGGTGCCACAGAATTGCTGACACCAAAACTGAAACAAAATTAAGTGTGCAGGAATTTCACCCATGACTAGCAGATGCATTTTTTATTTATTTTTTTGCATGGAAATTACTCCAAAACCTGCTAGTAGCGTTTGGGTCTCAAAGCTTTTTTTTTCCTGAGAAAGCCCCCCACACCAGCTCCACACCAGCACTGCATTGGTGGAAACGAGGTGCAAGTGAGCCATTCATTTATTTTCCTCTGGAAAAAAAGGGCGTCTTGGTCATGCTCACTTGGTAAATTACAGAAACCTCAGTGGAACAGTTGAGTTGGTGTTTGTGCCATTAACCACACCTACTAAGAGTCAACACATCTGCTGTGAAGATGCACTATTAGACACATGGCAGCTTCTGTAATTGGGACGAATCACAATGCCCTTCAAAAAAAAAATCACACTTAATCATTTTCTGTCTACTCATCACTGCATGATGAAGAACAGATCACATGCTAACATGACATTTGCCAAAAATGCCAAAATCGACCACTGGAATACACAGACATGACAAAAGAGGAAGTGGTCAGCCACAAATACTCCTTATGTGACATGTCATTTCTATGACTGATTATCACATGAAGATAGACTAGTTTTATGTGTTATACATATATAGATACACCAAACAAGATAAAGATGGTGTGTAATAAAAGCACAAAGGGGTTAAAAGCAACAGGGTAAACTGTACAAAAGGTTAAAACTAAAGAGCAGCAAGTTCCACCTTCATGAAGGCTAGTTTTGGTTGATGTCGACTCAGCTGTGGGGTTGTTTTGGAGGTTTTTCACAGTTATTTCCATTTCATAGCCTGGTCTGACTGATATAAACAAGGCAAAACAGTCCTTGTGGCATAAAGTACTACAGATTAACAATGAGACAAACACCTTTCAAAATGATCACACAGCTGGCTCTGCACTTCTCCTCCCGTAATCTCAGTGAAGACCTTTTTCAAGACTGGCAGCTGTGTGTGTGTGCTTTTTAAAAAAGGTTGAGAATCACATGTCACAATCCAGGTACAAAGACCTCCGTCTAATAACTGACCATTCATCATGTTTCTAACAGCTTTGTTTTCTCTGTAACGTAATCTGTTTCAGCCAAGAGCGCACCTGCCTCAGATCAGGTCATCCAGTTCCTCCCAGAGGCCCAAAACATGATGTCGCCACAAGAGCGGTCGCACCCTGTCCTGCCCGGCACACCCGCTGCGGCGGAACCGCGTTACTGCAATCCAGTCGATTCAAACACAGACGAGGCGGCCGTTTACAACCAGTTGGTAGACATGCCTGAATTTTGGGAGGTCTTCAATAACCCAAACTTCTCCTCACTCGTGCCTGGCAACTTGGACATCACTGCCTCCCCCTTTGCTAATGTGGATATGAACTTCAACCAGAACTCCGGCTTCCTGCAGGACTTTTCCCATTACAGTGACTTGCAATTCAACATGCTCGTCAGCGAGAGCCAGAACCCGCAGTTGGAGCCGCAGGATAGCACGGTTCAGGTGAAAACAGAAGAGGAACTTTGAGGATCGTGTAGCACAGTTTACAGCTGTTTCTGTTTCTGTCATCTTTTAACATCTTGGTCACTTCCTTGCTGACAGTTTTATGTCACTGCCATGTGAGCACATTAAGCTAGTTTACCGCTTCCCCTTGTTTCTAGAACTTGTGCTAAGCTAACAAGCTATCGCCTGCTTTGTTTTTAGTATGAGACTGGTACTGATTAGCGCAGCAGAAAACTGAAACCATCCTTCAAAAGTGGATACAAGTGCCAAAATGCATATGCTTGTCTCTCTAGAGTCAAGTTTGAAAAATCCCATCAGCCACTTGAACTTTCATCACAGAATATCATCCATTTAATACATTTCAGAGGTTTTCTCTTGATTTTTAATGGATTTGACTTTAAGTCAAAGGTATAACTCCTACTTAAGCAAAATAACACGTTACATGCTGCTCCGATGGTCTGATGACAGTTAAGGCTGCGCATAGCTCTGCAGGCCGAGAGATTCCACTTTAACCCCTTTGATGGCACTGGTTCAGAGCTCCTTTATCCTTGGCTCAGTGCTCTCATGCTGGCACACGTATCCAGTTCATCCCAGACAATGGGTGAGAGGTGGGGCTCGCCATTTACCGTCACACCACTTTAGAATCGCCGGAGACCCACGCACAACTGTGCTGCTAAGCTGTTTGTTTTATTGGCTTACTCATGTCTAAACACAACAAGTTAGTCAGTACTAAACACTTAGCTAAGTTTCACACCAGTGATCATCAGTGTCTGATCTTCTGTGACAACTTACAATTTATTTTTTTCCATCTGAGTGTTTTCTGTTTGAGCTGGCACTCAAAGCAGTTTTTTCACTGTAAGCCACACACACACACGTCAGATTCTATTAAAAGTGGTCCAAGGAAGGAACAATGGTGATGCTGTGGCCTCTTTCAGCAGGATAATACACCTTGCCACAAGTAAAAAAAGGTTCAGGAACATTTTAAGCCATTGACTTGGCCTCCAGATTTCCCAGATCTCAGTCTAATCGAGGATATGTGGGAGCTGCTGGAGGTCTGCGCCTCGATGGGTCAGGGCTATTTTGGCAGCAAAAGGGGAACCAACACAGCATTAGGCAGGTGGTCATAATATTGGGCCTGATCAGCTTTTTCAGTTCGTTCACTTCTCATTAGCACACAGGGACCTCCCACCACCAGTCCCCTATATTATGTCGTCTGTCATTATCAACTTGAAATGCTGTCAAATGTAAATACAAACTAGTGAATATAAAAATAACAAACGCTTCGGCTATCTTGAATCAGAGAAGAATATATGTGGCATTTTTGGTGCTTGTATCCACTTGTGAACAATCTTCCTGTAGTGAGTTATCTGCTGCGCTTGCTCTGCTAGACTGCAAAACCATTATGGAGCAGAGTGCCTTCTTTCCTGCTGCTGCTTTGCACTTTGTTGCCCTGTATTTAACCCCGTACCTTTTTTTTCTTTTGCTCCCAAAGCCTTGCTGGCCAAGTCTTCGGGAACAAGTTGGCATTCCTTATTTTCCATAAGTGCTGCAAGCATTAATTTAAAGCCTACATTCAGTGTGGAGTTTAAAAGGAGAACTCAAACTTCTCCACAAAAGCTGTAAACTTCCATAATTGCAGTCTGTTTTAATTGCAAGGTGAGACTAAAATGGCACGTATTAAATGTTTGTGCGACATTTGTTTTGTTTGCTTAGCTGAAGCTGCCGGCAGCATAAAAGGGTTTGGTTTTTTTCTTTTAATCACCAAAAGTCTCAAGTACAGTAGTTGGGGATCAATTCTTCTTTGTCCCTGTCTGTTATTGCTCTCTGTTGGCTGCCACAGCCACTGGCTTGTTTAATATTTAATCAACATAAATGTAATAGAAAACAGCCCTTTTCCTATTTCTGGCTTTCTTTGTGTCAGTTCCTTTTGTTTGTCAGTTTCACTCTTGTGCTAAGCATTCAAATTTCCAATCGCACCTTATCACATGTCTGCCCACAGTGTAGTGCAGTAGTCGGAGAAAAATAAAATGTCTGTGTGTAACTTTTGTTGTGTCATTACTTCCTGTTGAGGCAGAGTGAGAGGCAGAAATAAAAGATTAGAGTGCGTTAAAGGGGATGTAGGCGCTGCGATTCAGCTGCTGCCCACACACATTCCTGAGCTGCTCTCTCACTTATAAAAACAATGATTCTTGGCAGCTTCGACATCTCCGAGATGCTTTTCGGCTTGTCACGTCATAGTTTTAAATATCTTCAATGCCTCAAGAGAACCTTGAAGTACTTGTTTGTCCAACCCATTAGACAGAAGCCCAGAGGATATAAATCACCCTATTGTTTATGGCTGTGAGACACCTTGAGGTCGCTTTAGTCACAGCCTCTCAAAAGAAACAATAGTTATTTTTTTCCCTTTCTTTTCTGCCTAAAACATGACTATCACTTCTCACAGTAATCCAGTCTGGGAACATGCCCTATTTGTGCTTTCCTCTTTAGTTTTTGTGGACTCTGGTGAAACACCCACTCTTTTGTAACTCCGTTGCTTTTGGGGAAACTTGGCGATTGAGACACACAGGGATGTTAACCTTACTCATTTTATTATTAATACATCTGCTGCGTGATGACAGTGAGCGGAGATATACTTAACATGTTCACAGAGGCCGAGGGGCTTCACAAAGATCCAGTATATGATAAATAAGGAATTATTGATTTTGAGCTGTCATGCAAACAAACTCAGGTAGAGTCCAAGAATAAAAATGTGGAGCATAAGTATGCCAGAGAACTAAGGCTTTACATTTTGGGACATAATAACAATAATCTTGGCCTTACCACGTCCTAAAACACGGTTAATACACTGAAAAATGATTGACACAGCATTAAGTATTAAACAGATTCATTACTTAACAAAAGCCAAGATGCCAAAGCAGTGCGAGGAAAGACTAAGTACACCCTTACTGCCTCCGTAGGGATTAAAAGGAAAGGATTCGCCAAGTGCTGCTAATAAAATAAACTCAATTAATTGTGAGGACCTCTATGAACCTCTATGTCAGTTTGCTGGTCTGCAGCATTCAGATGTGTGTTAATACACCACTGAGAGGAGGATAGACATCAGCAATGATCGTAGAGAAGCAAATGTTGCTTCCCATCAGTTTGGGGATGGTTGTAAGGCCATTTCTAAATAATCTAAACTCCATCATTCAGTCCCCCAAAGTCAGACTGTGGAGGAAAACTGCAAAAAATGCGGAAGGGTTACATCTCAGACTCTCTGTTAGTATGTTTAGGTCACGTTTAAGCCTTAGGTCACGAACAGTGGTCCAAAATGATTTATTTATTTAAAGTTATTGCTACTAAAAGCGGATTTCCAGGCTTTAAATCCTGGGGTGTACTCAGTTCTTCTCACTCTGCCCCTGCATTTGATCAAATAAGTAAGGGTGCAGTGTAACTCATTCATTGGAGGTTGTATTTGCCTAATTTTAAGACTTATTAAGCACCAGCGATTTTTATTAATGTTCCAATAGAACTGACAGCGGGTGTCCTTTTTTTAAAAAGTACTAATATTTTCTTAAATCAAGCCTAGAAGGCTTTTTCAGCAGTAGCATTTAATATGAATATTTAGTTTTCATCCCTTTATAAAGTGGTTCCCATTGTTGCTTTCAGTGTCTGCCCTTTTTAAATGATCATGACACAAGTTATTAAGACATTTTTATACACTTGTGTTTGCTGAGTGGTAAAGAGATCGTTGTAGCTGTGCTTTAATATCCGTATTTGACTGTGTGCATCCGTTTTCTTCAGGTTAAGTAAAGCAGAAGTTAACGTTTGTTGGCCCCATCCATCACCCTGGAGCATACTCCAGTTACAGCCTCTGGGAAACTCCACACTGAGCTCATCTCTAAGACCTTTGATCCTATGTAAACAGAGAGAGATGCACTTTATTTCCTGTGAAAGGGTGCTGTATAACCAGCTGCTAAGACCTGTCTAGACTTGTCCACTGGATCTGTTTGCCTTAGACAGTAAGGGCTTTTTAAGATTTTCATCTTGTATGAAGGAAAAGCTTTTTTGCTTAAACCCAGGATTGATCAGGCAGCTTCCTTTGGAGGATGAATTCAATTTTAATCAGTTCATCTTTAGGTGATTTTTTTCTAATAATCACATAATTGTTTGTTTTAATGTCTGAATTCACACAGCCGAGAATTATAATCTCGAATCTGAGAAGAAGAAACCACTTAACGCCTGGCACCTTATCGCTTACTCCTAAAAAACCAAACATGTCCTTATCATCGGCGGTTCTTCTAGTGAATGGCCCCTTTTTAAGCCACCAGTAACTCTCAAGAAAAAAAAAAAGTGCTGATCTTAATCTTCCCTTTTTTCCTCGGCCTAATAAACCACCAGTTTCTGTCTCTGGCTTCAAACAGAAATGGTCTGAACTTTACATTTCTGGGACATGCAGATATCTCAGTATGTCTGTGGAGTATCTGGTGAGTGCTGAGCTGAGAGAGTGAGTCATGTGTTGTGGAAAGACGAAAAAGAGGAGGCTGAAGAGCTTCAAGTTTAAACTTTCAGTGGTATCTCTCAGATGAACTCATGCTGACTTTCCATTTAATTGACTTTTTTTTCCCTCCTGTAGTTACGCCACAGCAATTAGATGTACACAACTGATTACGAGAAACTGATGCAATGCGTTCCTGTAAGTGAAAAATCCGTTCAGTTTCATTTATATAAGGCCAAATCACAGGAATGAGTTTCTCAGTGTGCTTTTCACAATATTAGAGAGAAAACTCAACAATCAGACCTGTGAGCAAGTGTTTGATGACAGAAGTCTGGGGGGGAACTCGTTTTTAGATCAAGGTCAAGTTTACTTGTGTAGCACATTTCAAACGACACAGCTTGGCCATAATGTTTCCCAGGCAGCCAATAATAAAATGACAAAAAACAAAACCAATTACCTGATGTCAAGGTTTAGCTCAACTTAAAGGCCAGAGATTAGAAATGAGTCTTGTGCAAAGAGTTAAAAAACAGTTCTAACATGAAACGGTGAGACAATCGGAGACAAAAAGCTCAGTCACTTCTATTATATCTCTATAAGCCTAGCTTTTGGAATATAGAGGATCTGGTCTGATCAGTAGATAGGAGTGTGAACATGAGTGAGATCAGACAAATACACAGGTGCCACCCACTCAGAATTTAAGAAATCTCTGCTGACAAGACGAAACCCTCCCCCTCACAGAAGCATCTAGAGCATTTAAAATATGCTGAGTGACAAAAATGACAGACTGTGACTCTGAGAAGAGCCTGATTTTATACAGATGCTGAAAGTCACTAAAAGAATGCCAATAGCGAAGACAAAGAAGCTGTGAACACCTGCTTGTTGTGTGAGAAACATGCAAGAAAGTCTCTGTCAGAGGTCCAACACAAGTCACATCCCGGCACCACCCCCAGGCAGCACAGGTACCCCGAAAGTGGGAGCCTTAAGTTAGACACCCCTGCTGTAATGTTTTTAGCACCATGTCAATCAGCTTCAGTCGCTCGTTTTGAAGTTTAAAGAGTTATTTTGCCAATAATGATTTGAAATCGCTGAATATGACTGACTTTCTGTATTTAGGCACATCACTTCCTGTGTGGAAACCTTACGGGCAGCAGGGGTCGACTCCTCGGCTGTAGAAACAAGTCAGACTGTAAAGACATCCATGAGAAAATTACCAAACTATGACATCAATCAGCAGCTTCAACTCTTATTAAATACAACACTGTTTTTTCATGGTTAAATTTGGAGTAAAATACCATGGAGCAGTTTATAGCACATCTGGCTAATTTTATCTGGGTTGTTCCACCCTCTAAGGTTAAGGTCACCAAACCAGAAAATCTTAGGAAATGAAAGCACTTAGTCAACAAAAACAGAGCTAAATTACTTCCTTAAAAACAACCGTCAGATTTCCCTTTCACAAAAAGCATCTGCATTTGGAATAAAATACAAATACAGTGCTGAATACTCAGGTCACTGCACTACAGATAGCAAATCCGGTCAAAGTTGATGACCCCAACTCGTATTCATTGTTTTAGACGTGAGAATAAAACACTTTCTGGGGGAAAATGTAGTTTTGATGCCTCACAGTAAGAATTATTCTGATCACTATTTTGTCCAGTGATTACCAGGACTTGGGAGAACATAATATATCATGCAGTTATGGTGAGGACTTAAGGCTTAGACATCACAGGTTTAATCACGGATGATGCACCATGCTGCCCCACGTATGTGAAGGAAATACTGGTCACACCAATTTAATTAATCAAGGACCGGCCGTGAGTTTGATCCAGATCCAGCTGGTGATGCGGAGTTTTATGGTCAAACATCCATAACTTCAATGTCTGGTTTAGCTTAAAGTGAGTGAAGCTGAATGTGACGGATGCTCCTGTGTGACAGCCTACCAAAAAAGGAAAAAATACCGAATATGGCACTTTGTGCCTCACTTTCAGACCTTGTTTTGTCACTTTGCCTCTCCTGAATATGCATCAGGGGGTAATTCCAGGCAGATGCTGCATAAGCACCGAACCTTTCTGTTTACAGCTGGCAGGCATCGTCTCTGTTGCCTGGTTACAACACCCACGGGAGTCCCCACACTAGTAGGGACTCGCCACCTTTCCCACAACAGCACATTTCAACCACAAAGCTACTGAAAGCTACTGAAAGCGAAACCAGGCGAGAAACGGCTGCTAATGTTTTCAAAATTCTGACATCTTTTTTTCCACTGGTCACCTCGAGCTCCATAAAAGGACCTTTGCTCCCCCCTGATGCTTTGACAGAGAGACGTGCGGTTTGTTGCATCACTTGTTTTGATAGTAGCACTTGTCAAAGTCTTCAAGAATAAAACCCCGAGAAATAAACAGTTTTTTTAACAGACTGTCAGACTGTCAACATTTAAGAGCTTTTTTCGGGGGAAGGGGGGGGGGGGGGGGGGACGTAAAAACATTTTTTAAAAGGATGGAAATGATTAAATTAACTGTAAGGGGATTATAATAAAGAAACAATTGGCTCCGTATGTCCCAACGTCAAGTAATTTGAGTCACTTTGGCGCCATCTAGTGGAACATGTCTACATTTTGAGAAAAGTGTTTGTCTTTCATTCAAATTGTTTCTGTAGAGGCTTCAGATGAAATACAAAACACTTTCAGTGAATGAAATACAGTCATTTTAAAAAGAAATGTCTCCACGCAGAGCACAGCTGATATTTGTACTTGTTTTACAGCCACATGACCTGGACACCTTCTAGTCACTAGACTGATGCAAACTGCTGTACATACCATAGTAGTATAGCGTCCAATGTGAGACCACCTGTCTGACATCTAAATCCTGGCTGAAATTGGGTCAGAAAACAGCAAATATACAGTAGTAAAAGAAAAGAAACACGGTGCTTTGGTGTCCCAGAGTTCAGATCTCTGCCTGATTTAAATTCTGTGATTCTTTACAGATATTTACAAATTCTTTACAAATATTTTTGGTCTTAAGGCCTGAAGTCTTAAGGAATTTATTTCCTATTAAGTTTCATGGGAAACTGATTCTTATCAACTGTGACTGTAAGGATTATATATTATATGTCATCCTTTAAGAAGATTATTTTACACTGTAAGAAATAACAAACAGCACTCAACATTCAGAGGGCGATTGATCACCAGTGATTGTGTCATTTTAGATGAACAGCTTGTGCCGTTCACAGGGAGGTGCAAGTTTCTACAATGCATGCCAAACAAGTATGGCCTAAAGATCTTCTGAGTTTATGATGCATGCATCCCCTATGGAATATAATTATATGGGGAGACAGCAAGGGGAAGAAGTTCAGAAGAATCTGGGGGAAAATCTTGTTCTGCAGTTGTCCAGTAGATTCAGAAACACAAATCACAACATCGCCACAGACAATTTTTTCTCTTTGCGAGAATAGAAATGAGGTGAAAGCCCTTTTTCATGCTTGCTGGAGGCTGTTAACCATTTTATTCACTCAGTGATTTTTCTTTTCCTGAAATAACTCAATACCAATGAAGCCACTCTGAGGCTGAAGTAGGAGTATTGCTTTGCTGACTCATTCTTAAACAGACCAACAAATTATACAGCTTTCAAACAACAAGCCCGAGCACATGCAAGCTACTTGAAGGCACTCTAAACAAGGAAAGGTAATTGACATGCACAAACCAAAGGAACTGTTACTGACCTGTTGTACTTAAAATTTAGAAAGCTAGCATCCTTTATTTTAAACCCATTGTGGTAGTTCACAGAATTATAAAAACAGCCTCAACTGATAAATATTTCTGAAAAGACTAGCACTCAGAGAGAACCCTCAAAGTCACAGGAAGAACATGCAAATTGGATTTGAACCCAGGACCTTCTTACTCTGTAGTATTAGTACTAATCACTGCAGTCATAAAGGACTAAACCTATTCACACGACTGTCTGCTCTCCCTCTGGCATGAAGATTAAGAAATTATGAATCAATATTGTTTTCACAAGTCAAGAATATTGAATAAATAACACACAACAGACATATACTAATGCAAATACCTTTGTGTGCTTTTTAGGTAGGCCTATAGTATTGCTGCTGTTATTTTAAATTATTTCAAATGCTTTACTATTTTATTTTATTTTATTTATTTATTTATTTATTTTTTATTTTATTTTCCTTCATACGGAGGTAAACTTCTTGAATGTTTACTCTAGGTGGCGCTAAGCTGTTTAAAGTTATTTGTATACTATGTTTTTTTAAAAAGCGGAGAAGAAGAAATAACAGCTAGAAAATGGGTTTGGGGCGAAGCTAGCTGTTAGGCTAATGTAAATATTCACCAAGAGGAGACTGGAGAGCAACTGAAGATAGCGTTACAAGAAAGCTTTGCGTACGTTGACACGAAATGTACGTAGTAACGTAACGTTGACCTGGCTTGCAGTCTTAGCGAGCTATGATAGCTCAGTAATTAGCTTGTGTTAGCACTGGTTACATTGCTGGCTATAGATTAGCTTATTGAATTGTCATTCTGGACCGTAACATAGGCTAAAAGGGTCTGTTAGAAACTCCAGGAAACATTTGTCGCTAAGAGACAGCGGTGTTTGGAAAGGGTAAGCTTCAGAGTCCTACACCGACTATTAGCGTGCTAATCACAGCTTAGCTCATAGCTGGGGGCATTCCTTTAGTACAACCCAGCAGTCGGCAAACTTTAATGTCAGAAGAATTATTAGTTTCTGACCAAAATAAAAGTCGGTTTGAATCCTTAGTACACGTTTAAGGCGTATAATGAAGCTGTCGCGGCTTGTTAAGCAGAAATTCGCCTCTCAGCATTACTAATAGGAGTAATGTATTATCAACAAAACACAACGATTATGAAATGAAGGGAAGAACATTAGCATATACAGAGCTGCTTTGAAATAGAGTAGCCTTAAAGCTTTGCAGGCCTCTTGGAGTGTTATGTGTTTGTGCAGTTGACTCAAATTAAAGCTCGTCTTCACTAATAATTATAAGTAAAACGTATACTACAGTAAGTTTCACAGTAGTAAAAATAAATATAAAGGAGTTTAAGTCCAGCTGCAACGACTGAATGACGTTCTCAGCCTTTGTGTATTATAGAATGTATTTGTAGTATATTTAGATTCAGCAAAGCACAGTGGCTGTTCAACTTTTTAAAGTTTTATCACTTCTGTCTCCACTCAGTAGTCCTTCCTTTTAAAGAATGATGAGCCAGCGGCGTGGGATCCATCTGGACCAATCAGAGCTGCTATGCAAAAAAGGATGTGGTTTTTATGGCAACACTGCTTGGCAAGGCCTGTGCTCAAAGTGCTGGCGAGAAGAAAATCAGCGAGAAAAGCAAAAACAGATTCAGGAGGACTGGGCACTCGCTGAAAGGTTTGTTTACCTTCTTGTCTCCTATGTGAGACTACTCAGACAAACAAATTTGTTAGAAGCTGTTCTGTTCTCTTACCGCTAGATGTACTCAGCTTCCTCTTACAGTAGGCTGTCCAGCTGCGCAGTATTACAGTTCTACTGTTCTTTTTAATTTTTTTCCTCACAGGTTGCAGAGAGAGGAAGAGGAAGCCTATGCAAGTCGACAACAGAAGACCCAATCACAGCCTTCCATTACACCTTTTAGCAAGTTTGAGGAGAGAAAGACTAAAGAAAAGTCCAGCAAAGTCAACACGGTCACAAAGTTTTTTATTCCGTCCACAAAAACACCACCAAAAAAAGGTACGTACTGTAGCAAACAGGCAGCTGCTAGAAACTCTGGTAGGGCTTTATGTTGCAGCTCAGTAATAACATCCCGATAAGATAAAATAAATCCAAAAAAGGATAAATATTCTACATTTAATATCTGCTACAAAAATAAAATATTTAGCACAGAGACTAAGAATCAATCCTTAACAGGAGTCCTTTGATTTTATGCAATCCATGTTTTTGTTGTTACTGTATTCTTAAACATCTGGTTGGTTAGCATTAATTAGCTGCCCCACTCACAGAGAGCAGCATGATCAGAAATTAAGTAAAAGGAGTCATTTTTAAAGCTGAGGAATTAAGAAAAAAAGAAAAGAAAAAAAAACAGGAGAAAAAGAAGAAATTTCCAAACAGCAGACAAAGCTCCTCCATCGGTCACAAGTTATTTTGCTGCGACTCTGGTCTCGTTTCTTCATTCCACATTTGTCTTTACTGTTCTTTCACGTAGTAATGCTGCTCCTCCCAGCTGTTGTGCTACGTGGCATGCTAGCATTACCCAGCATGTGGTTTGACAGTGTAATTTTGTAAATGTGTCATTATTTGTCACAGCGGTTTGTGCGTTATGATGTCTGCCCTGTTGAAGAGAGTTAATGTTAAAGTATTAATGGTTTTCTTTATGTTAAATTTAGTGGAAAATGTTTAGAAACTTCAGTGAGAAGAATATTCCCTCAGCAAGTATAAAGCTATTCAGTTAATAGAGTTTCCCTCTCAATACGCGCTTCAGCACTCTTTAACAGTCAATAATATGTTATATATGCATGAAAATATACTGCCAAGCATTATATTGAGGCAAAATCATAAAGTAAAACTTTGGTTGTAAATACAATAACAACTATTTCAGCTTCTCCTCTTTCAAGAGTTGCCACAAAATCTGATTAAAATATCTGAAAAACATGTGCAGTGTTTGGATTAAAATGTTAATATAGTTAATTTAATTATTGAAGTAGGCTGATAATAATGAGGTAAATTTGGCAGATGTTTTCATATTATGCTGTTATAAGCCACCTTCAAGATTACTTTAAAGTTCTTGAAGGTAATAATGTAAAAATTATGTTTAATCCTTTAATTAGTGGATGTGCATTTTCTCTAATAATGAAAGTAGAAGCGTATAAAACCAAACATCAAGATGCATGTTTTGTTTTTTTTTATCTGGAAGCACTTTCTAGTTTCTGTAATAAATTGATACCACAGTATTACCATGTTGTTACTGAGCTGCATTATGAAGTGCTATTATAGTTTTAATCTATATTTTGTGTCTTTATAGTGTTAAAAGTTTACAATGCTGTTGAGAAAATGAGGATATAATGAAAATGAGTTTGTTTCAGTAAAAGTATTTCTTTGCCTTAATGCTTTACAATTTACCCGTTTAGCTGGAAAATCACTACACGCACAGATTTGTGTGTGGTGATCTTTGCCTTGTTGAAGAGACCTGTTTAGTTTAACCTAAATACAATCTGGTTGGATAAATGTGTTCTTTTTCTGGTACAGCACTAGCTGCTGTATGTGGTTTTGAGCTATTAAGAATACATGCTTGAAGTATCTGTAACTGATTAAAGTGACAATAAATTATCATTCTGCAGATGCTGCACCTTTTGACCCGCAGTCCAGCCCGAGCCCCAGCTCATCCACAAGCCGAAAGTCATCTGTGGACAGTGATATCGCGACACGAGAGTTTATTGATTTTCTTAAGCCTCTGAAGTCTGGCAGGGAGATCTTCAAACAGTGTCGGGCCTTCACTGAGACCATGGTCTACAAGCGGGTGGGTTTTGATTAGATATACAAGACTCAAATAACTCAAAACTGTTTGTGAAAATTCAGTTTTCATTTCATGTTCATACTCAAATTCACACAACACTGGTGTAGCAGTTATAGTTAACCACTTCAAATTGGCTTCAAATCAAATGATAAAGGCAGTATTTTGGTGTTGTAAGGAAAGATTTACTTTTTTTTAAACCCAAAAGTTGGGAAATCCCTGCGTTACAGCAGGTAAAACATGAAAAACAAATACAATGTTCTAAATCAAAGAAGCTCAGATTGGTATGAAGAATGAGCTCGATTAAATAGAAAATACAAAAAAGTGAATCTAAATGAAATACAGGTTAGAAAAAAAATTGAAGGTCTTTTGTGAGAATCTTGAGAGTTGATTCAAACTGAAGTGAAATGGCAGCAGCGATGATGGGAGCAGCAGATAAAACAGTCACGCTCCCGTGGCAAGTAGTTTGAAGTTCAAGCAGAACTGCTAGTAAATGTTGATCAGATGTATTATGAATGTATCCATTTAATATGCCCTTGTGTTTTCTGCAGGTAATATCTTCAAGACTATCAAAGTTTTACACTCCAGTTATATCAAGGCTGAATTTATATTATTTCTTATTCCTAATTCAGGACATCGGAGCTGATGAGCTGTCAGAGTGCGTGCAGGACTTCTACCAGAACCTTTCAGACCGCCTCCAGACCCAGTTCAAAGGTGCTGCGTCACTCTTACACCCAACAAAAATCTGCTTTAAATGAAAAATATTAACAGTATTACTGGGTATGATTTTGATTTAATATCTCTATTCTCTGGGCTTCTTTTTGTAGGTTCGTCTGATGAAGTAGAGTGTATTATGGATGAAGTCGAAAAGTACATAATGACTCGTCTCTACAAGGAAGCCTTCTGTCCAGAAACAACTGATGATGAGAAGAAAGACCTGGCAATTCAGAAGAGGATCAGGTTCGCAGACAAAAGTCGTCACAACACTTAAAAGACGTTTTTTTTTTTGTTTTAAATAAATGTATTTTTTGATAATAACAAGGAAATACTGCTGCAGGTAAAAACACAGCATATTGCATACTACTCTGGGACTGAAGTACTGAATGATTTATTACAGAGCCCTGCACTGGGTCACCATTGAGATGCTGTGTGTTCCTGTAGATGAGGAGATCCCTGAGGTTTCTGACAGCGTAGTCAAAGCCATCACAGGTTTGTCTCATACTCGGTTTTGTTTAAGAACAAAACAGGACATCTCGCGCTCTCACAGGAACATTGTGACACCTGGCTGATTATGCAGTCGGGGATAGAGGGTTAGGAGCAGTGCTGTGCACACATTAGAAGAAGGACAGTACTTTTATTTTCCACTTACAGCGGGAAGAGAAAGGAACTTGTGTGTTAACCCTCTGAAGTAGTCTGACACACCGTTGCGTCCAGATCACACGACTGATTTAAGATGATGTAGAAGCAAGACAAAGCTTTGCTGAGTCTCAGTTTCAGCTTGTTTCTTAAGTGTGGACAGAGATAAATAATTTATGCCATGCTTTTTATCCCTTAGCTATAAAAGGCTGATGGGGTATTGTCGTCACCCTGCTGGGAGGGTGGGCGATGTGGACACCCAAGTTTGTAATTATCGTAACTATTTATGTATGTAACTATTTCCTACTTTTTAAAAATGTATTTTATTTTTATTTATTGATTGATTTGTTTTTTGTGATTTTTAGTTCAGTTGTGTTAACACAGTAAATCGAAAAGAGAAAATAACTGTGAAGTTGTGCTGAAAAGAATGATACCAAACAAGGAAAGATAAACAGTTTATACATTTGAAATATAAAGGTGAAATCAAAAGTAGTCTGAAATGGTCAGTTATACAATAGACTCCAGAGTGTTAAACTACGTTGAGTGGTGGACATAAGTCAGAAAATAATATTTATTCTTCTTTTAATTTTTACTTCTGTGTAATTTTTTTTTCAGACTACTTTTGCATGTGTTAAAAATAAACTTGAACAGAGGGCTGATACGATACATCATCTAACCTAATGCTTGTAGCTTTTGTCCAAAGATGCTACTGATGCTTAGGACCTGCAGGATGCTGAGCTTGTAGTACGCTGGTAGAAACCTTCCTTATAGTGCTGCTAGGACAAAACTTTCAGATTAATGCTCTGTTTGTCTTCTCTTGTTTCAGACGTGATTGAAATGGATTCGAAGCGCGTTCCCAAGAACAAGCTGGGATGCATTACTCGTTGCAGCAAGCACATCTTCAATGCCATCAAAGTCAGCAAGAAAGAGGCTGCGTCTGCAGACGACTTCCTCCCCACACTGATCTACATCGTGCTGAAAGCAAACCCACCGCGACTGCACTCCAACATCCAATACATCACCCGTTTCTGCAACCCCAGCAGACTCATGACTGGAGAGGACGGCTACTATTTCACCAATCTGGTGAGGAAATTAGTACAACAAGTGCATTTATGTGGCTTATCGGTGTTTGTCTGTAGCAGCTCTGAAATTGGTTGCCAATTCCTGGCAACCAATTTCTTACTCGACTAAATGAGGGGAAAAAATCAGGCTAACCAACTAGTAAAACTAAGAATCCCTCAGTAAGTTAAATTTGAGAACTGCTTAATGGAAAAATTAATATACCGCTTGTGCGTCTGTGCTTCACCTCGCATCGTGCATTATCAAGATTGTGTCGTGCATTATGAATGACGCATGCTGTTCTAAAATTCACAACAGCCACTTGAATAAAAGCTAAAATTTAACAAAAAACAAGCTCCAAGTTCCCTCTCGCCACCTCCTGCAGCTTATTTGGGAAACATCGAGCCTTTCCCAGGTGAGCCAATAGATGTAATCTCTCCAGCGTGTTTTGGGTCGCTGGGACCTTCTCCGATAGGACATGTCAGAACACCTTGTCCAGGAGACGACAGCCTTAGCCATCTCCTTATGATGTGGAGGAGGAGCGGTATACTCTGAACTCCTCGTGATTGATTGATCTCCACACCCCATCACTAAGGCAGAGCACATCCACCTTTCGAAAAAGGCTAATTTCCACCGCTTGTATCGAAATGTCATTCTAATACTGCATTCTAAGGCCTGCATTAATAGATTTATGACTTAGGACACAATCATTTAACACCATTGGGCATCAATTAAAATTTTAACAATCAGATTAAAGGACTAGTAAGTCTGTTACCGACTAGTGACATTTAAACCACGGATGACATCCATGGTTGAGATTTCTTTTTCTTTTTTTTTTTTAAATCACTCTTACTTCCTGTCTTCCCAGTGCTGCGCAGTGGCCTTCATTGAGAAGTTGGATGGCCAGTCTCTGAACCTGAGCTCTGAGGAGTTTGAGCTTTACATGTCGGGCCAGGCGTCCCCAAACTGGCCACTCACTTCCGGAGCCGCCTCCTCCTCCAGCAACAGCGCTCTCAGTCAGGTCCACAAAAGGCTGGATCTGCTGACGGGGCTCGGGGAAAGGCAGGAGCGCGTCATCGAGAAGGCTCGCCAGCTGGAGAGTGACCTCATTGACTGGACCGATGAAGTGGAGCAGAAAGTGCAGAGCGTTCTGGAGAGTTTTCCACCCGACATGCAAAACCCCCCTGCACCCACAGCGAGTGGGGCTGCAGCAGCTTCATCAGCAATCGACTCTGATAATGTTGAGAATGAGCTCCTGCCACCACCACTGCAGCCACAAGTGTTTGCTGGTTGATATAAAGCTTTACTCCACCCTGACCCTTTTCCCTCCAGCTGTCTGATACAGATCCCAGTCAACACTCCCAGAATCTTTGCTCCATCCACCCTTTTCTTGTAGAAGCCATGAAGCTAGACCTTATAGCAATGTCACTTTCAAATGGAAAAAAAAAAGTTTGTTATTTTTGGGTTGTGCGTTTATTTGCTTTTTTGGAGAGAGTAAGATGAGAAGCTTGATGCCACTCTCGTGTTTGAACACTGCGAAATATTTTGTTGTAAATTAGTTTGTAGAAAAACCAAAGCGTAGAAGCTTTCGTACAGATCAGCAGTTCATTGGTGGTGGATTTCTGTCACCTGTGGACACGGCTAGGCTGGTTGCAGCTGTCAGAGTGGTATGAATGCTCCTGACTCTCCACCAGGAAGCAAATAAGAGCATTTACTAAAGTTTGAGATTATTTTGAACACCAGGCACCACTAGGTGGAGTCCTGGAGTCCAGCAACACTCAGTCAGGGGTCTGTTACTGTTACAGTCTGCTCCTGTTAAAGTGTTAGACTTGCTGATATCCTCAATCCAGCTGAGCAGTGGAAAGAGAGTGACTCCATTCCAAGTTCTTCCGAAACACATCCGCTTGTCACCCACTGTGGCATCTTCAGTACCTCAGCTATTCTTCACCCTTTATGTACAGAGAGGGTAAAATGGACGATATTTAAACATGTATAATAACTCTCAAACTATCAGATGAGGATTTATTTTAAGCGTATGTCTCCGGGCTATGTTGGCCCTTAATTCCCAAGTTGTATCTAACAAACAATAATTTTCATTACACTTTACATAACACTTTAGATGGGCGGGGTGGGGGTAAACGAGGTGGTAGGGAACTCCCAATGATGCAATAACCAACTTGCCGCTCTTTAAAACTCTGAAACTCCAGCTCATGTTTGTAATGTGTGCTGTGTTTAGTGTGCGTTTCACAACCCTTCACAGAAATAGCCAGAAAAAAGAAGTGTGTGCGTGAGTTGAGAAACTGTGTGTGTGTGTTGCATGTTCTAGTAATGTTGACAAATCCTCCAGTTACACCTGTAGAAATACTTTTTTTTTTCCATGGCTGACCTCATTCTAGTCACAAGCTGAATGTACAGAAGTGATTTTATTTTTCTATACGGTGTTGGTTAATCCTCCCTCTGGATGCAGTAGGAGATGATAATCCTGTAATATTTACAGTAGATTAAAAAAAAAAAAAAAACTTTGCTTGAAGATGTATAAATTTTAATGATCGGGTCGTTGACGTCTTAAGAGAGCATTATGAGCAGGTCTGCTGAAAGAAGGTGAATGAATTGGGCACAAAAACCAGCACGATGCCGTTTCCCTGTAAGAATGAGGCAGAATCACTCCAGAGGCTCATGGAGAATTTAGAAAACCAGTTTAATTTATTTTATGGCACTTTTGTTTGCTTTTAAAGCACTTCATTCAATAATGAAGGTCATTGCGCAGATTAGTTGATAGTATAGTAGTTAAAAGCGTCTTTGTTGCACAGATTTAGTTCAACTGTCTTTTTTAAATTTCTCAGTCTTGAAGTGGAGGAAGCTTTTTAGGAAAGTTTGTTTGAATTATGTGAGGCACATTTTTCT